>NC_038253.2:8991827-9345492 GCF_000004515.6 Glycine max | reverse complement strand
CGATACAGAGAACGTTAGAACACTTGTTTGTCTTGTGCCCGATAGCGTCAAGTATATGGAGCAGGTGCTGGAATTGGTTAGGTGTATAGATGGTTCTATACTACAAACCACTGGAACACTTTTAGCAACACTTTTTAAGTTCTCCAAGAAAAGAATTAAATGATAGACCGATGGTCTTATGGTTTGCAACAGTTTGAGACATTTGGTTATTGCGGAACAATGTTGTTTCTAATAATCAAGAGGTGGATGTAGAATCTTTATGAGACTGAATTGTGGTACGTGCTTGGTTATGAATATCATGCAAAACAAAACTAAACCATCCCTCTTTTTATGATTGGAGCACAAACCCGTTGGAGTGCTTAAACCGATATGCCAAATAGCAAAATTTGCAGGTTTTTGTTTATTTGTGTAGGTAACTATAGAAATACTAGTAAGGAACAAGACTGATATTAATTACATGGTCTTTTCTCATTGTTTCTATTTAGCTATTTGATGTTTTTAAAAATTGGAATTGTTGTTCAGGTTAATCTGATTTATACGGGAGTATTACTTATACTCACCTCAATATAATTATATTTGCCTACCAAAAAAATTGAAGTAAAAAAATTATTCCTTAAAAAATGAGTAGTATCATTAAAAACAATTATCACTTAAATCATTTGATTCAATGTTAATTAGTACCTTTAAGATATTAATTAAGAAGTTAATATGAAAACCTTTTTTATTGGGATGCGAAAAATTATATTATCATAATTTTTTAATATTTTCCTATATGATTTTCATAATAATATTTAAAATTTGAATTCTTTGACTAATATCTTAGGAAAGCAAGCCAGTAATTAGCGAGAGCGGTAATTAAAGTGGTTAAGTCTTGCACACCCCTACTTCCGATCCAATCACCATCAAGCAAAGGCCTAATTTTTAAAATAACTTGAGTATATTGGTGTGTTGGTAGGAAGCGTGCACATTAGTATTATTATTTAAAAGCTGACTTCCTCACAATTAATTTCACAAACAAGTTGTGACCTATTTAATGCCTAAGCATGCATTAGTCCCTGATATAAGGTCATTAATTCCGCACTAAAAATGTCATCGACATGGACATGGACACCGCCCATAATTCACAAAAGTCCCCGCAATTATGTCCCGGAGTAACCCTCTAGACCAGCCTTTTTTATTTAATGGACAGCAACTTCCATCATCAATTTTTTTTGGTATTTAAATTTAAATATTTCCACCCGACCTAAATATAACTAAATTTAGTCACATAGATCAAGGAATTCAGTTAATAGCATTTAATTCAATTTTTTTCTTCCTAAAATACCCTTCATAGTAATGCTTGGTGAAGAGGAATAAATGATTAACGGAAAACAAGATTTTATTAAGCCAAACACATAATAGGAATACTATTATTAAATAGGATAAAAGTTAATTATTATTTGCTTGTATTTAGGTCCAAATTTTTGCTTATATTTAGGTCTAGTTGTATTGTAATTTAACAATTTTTTCATTTTTGTCCTTGTAATTTTTTTTCTTTGTTTTAATCTTTGCAAAATATGTTTTTTTTTTCTTAGAGAGTGTTTTGAACAGAAAAAAAATATTTTCAATATTGGAAAAAAATTATTTAAAAATGATGAAAAATAAAACAAGCACATTTTAGATTAAAATGAAAAAAAAATGCAGGGACAAAAAAAACTAAATTATTGGAAAAAAATATATTTAAACCTACTATTTAACTTAAAGACTCCATAAACACACATTATTATTTTTTAATTTTTTATAATAGTCAATATTAGGCTAAAATATAATTTATGTTCCTCTATTTTTCAAATTTGTAATTTTGGTTTCCTATTTTTTGATTGAGATATTTTATCTTTCACTTTTAAAAAATTCATAATTTTAATCTTCTTATTTTTTAATTGAGACATTTCATTTCCTACTTTTAATAAATTTGTAATTTTAATCTCATTTTTCAATTTCAGACTTGACTATATACTTTTTAATTTTTTTTTAATAAATTAAGTTTGTTGGTAATTAAATAATTAAAAAAATATTTATCACGCGGATAATAAGTATACATGTGCATGTTGGTCAACATTTACATAAAAGATATATTAACATTTGAAATTAGTCACAAAGACTAAAATTATAGATTTTTTAAAAGTGGGGATAGTCACAAAGACTAAAATTTAAATTTTTTAAAAGTGGGGACGAAATGTCTCGATTTAAAAATAAGGAACTAAAATCGTAAACTTTTTAAAAATAGGAGATGAAATGTCCCAACTATAAAATAGGGGGACTAAAATAAAAAATTTGAGAAAATATGGAGATAAAAATTACATTTTAGCCTTAATATTAAATCACTTTTTATCTTTCAATAAATACTTTTAATTTTAATTAGTGTCTTTGGATTATTTATTAATATGTAATAAAAAAATATTTGTTAATATTCATTAAACTTTATTTATTTTAATAATAATCATGATATACATATACTGTTTATATTTATTTTGAGTTCCTACTGAATGTTAATATTAATCATATTTTAGGAGTGAGAGAAGAAGGAGGTGGTGACAAATATTTGGGTTTCCCTTTAGTTGTGTGCATGAAAAAAAATTCAATTTCATAAAAAAATAGAGTGCGACAAAGAACTAATTCTTTGAGTGGTAAGGTGTTATGCATTTTAAGCAACGACGATCATAACCCTTAAAACAAATTATTAGACATTTCTTGGTAGGAAATATTGTTTGATGTTAAGAATAAGGTTATAATTAACACTAATCATATCATTAATTGAATTACTTACGTCTTGATTAAATAAATTACAGATGATCATAAATTAACAATATTTTTTGAACTGATATTGACTGAAATGAATTTTTAAATTGTGAATATTGATTATTGATATTATAATCATTTTGAAATTATTATAAAGATAGATCAATTGAATTTGTAAATAATAATTGTAATTATATATTTTTATGAATTAAAAATGAAAACCTATGCTTGGAGTATACATAATGCATAATTGCTTATTGAGTTGCATAAAAAACTTTTTTGGTGAGTCATATACTCCACTGTAGACTTAAGAGCTTTTATTTATTTATTTATCTATTAATAAATATTAAATGAATTATTTAAATGGGTTTAAAAAATATTTTTATTATTATTTTAAATTAATTAAATAATATTACTTTATAACCAACATCATATCATCCATTTCAATAAAATTTAGTAATATTACTTAGTTTGAAGCAACTCTGGTATGCAATAGCATTGGAAATGATGACCTTACCCAAAAACTCTCCCCTCCCCCCTCTCTCTATATTTAATAGTTAATAGATCTCATACAATTAAATGTTGTGCTGGCACTCATAAAATGATGACAGCACAAATACTTGAAATGATTACTAGGGTCCGATAAAAAGCTCAATGGTTAAATCGTGATTTTGGAAAGTAATCAATTTAAGTCGGCTAATGATTTTTTTAAGATTAAATGTCCGCTAATGAATGAAATGAAATGAGACTTTTAATTTTTTTTGACGTGAAATGAAATGATACTTAAAAAACATGATGAATGAAATGACTTAGAGCAAAAAGGAAGGGGGAGGGAAAGTTGAAAGTTATGGGCCCCAACTTGATTTCATGGGTCCATGTACATTGAAAGCGTTTGAAAAGAGATATCTTTCCTTTTAGGTATACAGATATTTATCGTCCGAAATAATAATCATTTTTTGTTTGGAACCCTGACAGCATATTGGAAAACATTTTTTTTTTCTCTCAATATAATCTATTCCATATATGCAAGATCAAGATTCGAATTCTTAACTCTTTGAACGTAGTTGAGCAAATGAAGGATTTTTATTACAAAGCTCCCATAATTTGAATCGCGACCAAAGAATTCATGCATGGGAGACAAAATTGACAATGAATTATAAAAGCCATAATTTGAATCGTTCTTTGGTTTGTGCCGTGTTCTTTATTCTTTCGGCTTTCTTTTCAGTGGAATAAAGTAGTATATATCTATTTTTACCCCCCAAAAAAACGAAGACCGTCGCTGAGAATTTCTTGGAACCACTTGAGGTGGGGTTGGAATTAGAGTTATGATGTGTAAAAATGATGAACATTTAGTGGTGTGGAAGGGACATGACATTTGGGGCCCCAATGCAAAGAGAGAACGATGCACCTTTGCCATACAAGTCAGGATTCTAGTCCTAGACTAGAGGTTAGAGCAAGGGGTGACCAACAGAGAAGTGAGTAGTAAGTAACGAATCAAATAAAGTTTTGCTTAGTTATTACTTGACTGTTTTTAAAACAAATTGCTACTATTTAAGGGGTTGGTTGATTCATTAGACTAATACAGCATCTTGCATCTTTGAGCTGAAATGAATGCAAATATTTCTTTAAGCACTCTTCCAGTTTGGAAATTTTTTCTGTCTTAGACTCTTATTTTTTGGTACAGAAGAATAATAAAAAATGACAGGAATAATATTCCACTGAAATATTTTAAAATGAAAGGATCTTTTAAATTACTATAACTTGGGAATAGTTAATTAATACAATGCAGAATCTTTCGGTCAACAAGCTAACATTTAATGTTAGTCCAATTAATAAAGATGAAACTCATATTTTACAATATATATATATATATATATATATATTCTGTCCAGAGAATGTTGAATTTAAACCAGGAAATAAAAGTTCAAAACTAACTCCGCATGGGCAGCAAAACTAGCATTATTGAAGGAATTATTTGGACAAACTGTATCTAACAAATTCAGTGTTAACTGTAACTAACAAGACCATGTGACATGCACTAACGATTACTTTAACATGAAAGGTCCATGTGAACTGGACTAGGCACTTTTTGCCAATCTTGGACTGTAATTAGGTGGAGAAAGACAAAAGCCTATAGAAATTAGGTACCAAAGTGCATTCATTAGACAGGATGAAACCTACGGGTAATTTTTAATGTTCTGTTTGTTACGCATGGGATAGCCAGCGAAAAATGAATGGAAGAGAAGTAGAAAAATAAATCTATCACCTCTGCTCGTTTGATACACAAAACATAGAGATAAATTTTTACTTTACTTTAATAATAGATTATGTTTGAACATAATCAATTATGTATACATGTATAATCGATATATATGCTGTCGTATAGTTTATTATACAGTTCAATATGATCAATTATTTGGGTTATGATACCAAAAAAAATAACTAAGGTTAAAATGGTATTTTTTAATGTACTGATTTATTTTCTTATTTTTTCTTTCAAACTAAAAAATCTCAAAACTTTATTTTTACTCTATTTATTTTAAATCAAATGACTCATATCTTCTTCCACTATTTTCTTTCTTTCTACCGAACAAAGCATAAGTGTTTTGTGTTTTTATAATATTTTTAATTAAAATGAAAGAAATATTTAAAACTGATTTGAAATGTCAAGATTTTTTATGTGAACATAGTTAAATTGAAAAATAACACAAAAGCTACATAAGGAACAACATCTAGTTATTATCCTCGGACAAGACCCAGTGACAAAGCAAATAATAATGTTATGTCTTCTTATAATACTTTTCTAGTAATCTTTAAAAGAAAGTATTAGATTAAAAATATATACATTTAATATCTTAAATATAAAGAAATATTTAACCTTTTCTTTATCTAATAAATAAGAAGAATTTAATTTTCATAAATTGTCTATATAAAAAAATCATATTGTGTCAATTAATTAAAAATTATTTAATATAATTTTCAATGTAGTTATTTCAAAAACAAATAATCTTATGATAAGTGAATTTTTTTATTAATTTTTTTCTTTGGACAAGAAACTATAGGCATTTTTTAATTTATTGGGTCGATATTAATTGTGACTAATTCAAAAAAATCTCACATGCAATTTTTTTTTTCTTAATAAATAAATCATTCTTACACAAAGGAAACAAAATTTTACACTATTACCAACTCCATATTTATTAGATGTTAGTTTACTTTAATTCATAAGAAAATTGGTGAAAGTACTGTAAGAAAATATATTATAAATTAGACACAAGAAGTGCCGCCGTTAAGTAAAACCTACACGCGGAGGCAAGTTAATGGCGACTCTGAACCAACAAAATGATTGAAGGCTTAATGAATCATAAAGGCATGAAATGCGCCTTGTGTTACAAAAAGACATGCCTTATTGTTCCTCACCTACGTAGCATGCATGTGCCAGGAGATCCAAACATACCATGTACACTGAGTCTCAGCTCAGCTAGCTAGGCATAATGTTCAAATATAAATTATTTGAGTCCTTTACAAATCCATTTAAATTCAACTAATTAAACGATCGACTAATTTTTTTTTGTTTTATTAAATTAATATTTTTAAGTTAACCTTCATGTTTGATTGTATAAATATTGTTCAAATCTAAATTTACAAGCGTGATTTTTATTTAATGCTCATAAACAAGTTGTGTGTGAATTTACACGGCATTATTCAACAAAAAAGGATTTGTTTCCAAGAAATAGATATTTTTAAAATGCTAGCTTCCAATGCAAAACATTTTCTTGATAATTACTATTGAATTGGACGTATATCGTTTTAATTATGTGAAATGTTACTATCTTATATTTTAACTGACTTTTAATAATATTATAGAGCAAGAAAAAGTCTTATTTCAGATCACGTGTCCAAAACTAAAGAAAGAGAGACTGGTGCAAATGCCAAAACCTGAAAGGATAAGGGGACCATAGAAATGCTGATTTTTAAATCTTAACGATTGTTATACATGATGTGTATTTCTAATAGAAAAAAATCTATTTATACTTAAACTTTAGTACATTAAATTAAATTGTAATAATTAAAAATGAAATTAAAATTTATATATCCTAATTAAGTTTAGAGCAGTCTCTTTCTTCATTTTGGTTGAATTTGACAAGTGATGCCAAAGATTCAGTCACGTTGGGCCAAGGATGTACCGCGAATTGACCAACGAAAGTAATATATGAGAGAGACAGAGAGAGATGGGATCCATTGTCTCATTTTTTGCATGTGGAGTGGATGGTGGTAAAAAATTCTTGACGGACACTCCATGTGACAAATGCAATTTCAGCTATGCCTATGACTACCATTACGAATAACTAAAACCAGTTTCCAAAATCTGCCTGCATCAAGTGGGTGTTCCACTAATTCATGTTAATAATGTTACACTACTATTCAGTAAAAGGTTTATTTTTAATTCATAAATGAAAGCTGTTTTTGGTAATTAGTTTTAACATGTCTAGGTGCATGTAAGTGAATCTTATTTATAAACCATTGATTATTTATTTCTTAAGTTCCAAGTATTTTTGAAGTCGTATTTTTCATTTACATAACTTGAACTCAATTTTTTTTTTTTAAAAAATCTTTATCCCTTAAACTAGTAAATATAGACATATATTTTTCCTATTGAAAGAAAACAAGTTCAAGGTGTGGTTTGAACCCATTCAAAAAGACATGCATAAGAATAACTAAGAATATTAACTTATTTCATATATATATATATATATAAACTTAAATGCGTGGATAAAAAAAATGCACATATATTTACTACTAGCAAATAGAAAAATATAATATTATGAATTTTTTTTTGATAGAATAATACTACGAAACTAAACAAATAAAGACAAAAAGTAGAATTGTACCTTAAAAAAATAATAGATTGGAGATGACAGAGGGAGCCTACAGCAGGTTGGTGATGGTTCAAGATTTCTTATTTTTCTATTAGTGAGACAAGAAATGGAACAGTTTCGGAAAAAGATGATTTCAATCCACCACTTGCTCCTCTATTTCATTATCTATATTTATATAAAAACTGTTTAACCGTTCGTCACTGTTAACACTTTGACGGTTCTATTTTTTATTTTTTTTAACTTTTTAAACATTTTATTCTCTTTTTTCTTTCACATTTTTTTTCTTTTTTTCTTTTTCCTTTTTTGTCTCTTAAAAGTTCGTGCATTTGCAGGGGATCCACTCCTAGTTTCATTTATTTACCGCCACTTACATTTATTTTTTCTTTTCTCAATGACACTTCCAACTTTGTTGCTTACCTTATCTCTGTCCTTTTAGACAAATTGTTGATAAGAAAACGGAGAATGAAAGCACAAATTAAAACACGTTGGGTTGAATTTTAAACCCATAGGATAGGAGGACTTTGCAATTGAATGAGGCCTTACGTTGGGTTGAAAATTTTGGACTAAGAGAAATGCCCCAACAGTCAATGGGCTAACATTACAAAAACATGAACAGTGACATTGAATAGAATTTTTTATTTACAGTAGTTTTCCGCAATAAAACTGTAATTTTCCACAAACAGAGTTAAAATTTGAAGATGTGAAACAATTCTACGAAAAGTAAAGATAAAATAGCCAGCTGAATTTTATTCAACAGTTTTCGTTAGTTACAATCAAATTTGCAATTGTTTTTTAAATTATGCAAGAGTATCTTAAAAAGTTACTAATAGAAAAAACAAAACAAATCATCTACTCTATTGTTGCACTATGGCGACATGGTAAATTTATGCTTTGGTGTGTAAGTATTGAACTTTTTTTTTCCTTAACAGCATGGAAGAGATAACATTTCAACCGATACCGATTACCTGTCTAGTTAGCCCAAAATATTTCGCCCTTAATAGGGAGGAGAAATATTACATAATTTGGAATTTTATGGTCCTGATTAGTTTTTATATGACATATTATTAACTTTTTGTAAAATTAAAAAGAAAAGATAATTAATTGCGTATCTTGTGGAGGCTGAGACGTGTTCCCACAACACCATGTAGTGTGGTTGTGACTTGTGGAAACTTTACTACTGCAAGGAAAAGCCTCATTAGAGATTATAGCGATTTCAACTTTCATCAAAATTATAGTGTGTTTAGGGGAACGAAAGTCAATTTCAATTTCCCCAGTGAATGTGAAGTAACAGACAGTTATAAATTTACGGGGTTTTAGGGTAACTAGTATAGTTTTTATCGAAGGTATCCAAACACACTAGTACTGTTCTACTACCAATAGCAATCACCCGCTGAGCACAGTCATTATTAATATTACATATTACAAATTACAAATGGAAAAAGTGTGCGCAATAAGGTTGGAACCTAACCCAGCAACACAGTGGTCCTAACAAGGGTAGCTAGCTTTTAGTTTTGGAAAATAGCTAAAGCTTCACGGGAGACACAAGCTTTTTGCATAAAGAACATGATGTCCTATTTTGATTAAATGGAAATATCAAATAAGAACACAAATACGAATGAAAGTCCAAGTACTGGGGATTACTTTGACTGTTTGATGTATTCCAATTTCCTGACACGGGAATTGGCATCATGCAATAATAATGCAACCATGGTCATAAGAGGTTGCGTGTTGAAGGCAATATTGGCAGTTTTTCGAGTTTCAACAGAAGACAATTGGTTTGGGTTGGGGTTCAAAGATAAGGTTGCACGTGTCATTTAGAAAGAAAGGAAATCACTAATCAGCTTCCTTTCATGCCCTGGTTTGATAAATATACCTTAATTATTCCTTATGTAGGCAACAATAGTTCTCGCCATCTCGCCATGAAGTAAGAAAAACTTGTCAATTTACATTCCAAGTTGAGACATGTGTACATTTGAATAGACTAGCAATCTTAATTTTTGAAGTTTGTTCCAACTTCCAAGTTGCATCATCCTTTGATATAACGTTTTTCATTAACAAAAAAGCCCAAAAGCCCAAGGCCCAAATGAAACGCGTTCCACGTCATTGACACGCAACGTCACTATCGTAGGAAACGTAATTAAAAAAGCATGTAAGGAGACAACACCACCGGCCACCATCTCACAGCACCACGTGTTCGATCTTATCCTTTTCTTCTTCCCACACGCTATAAAAATACTCTGCCTTTAACCCCTTGGAACCCTAACCGTTACCCAATCAGAGAAAGAAAGATAAAATTCTCAAAATGGCAGCCAGTTCGATCCCCATCCGAGTCGCCGGAATCCAACCGTGCGCCACCTCCGGCCACCGCAGGACCGATCCCGATCGCCGGAGAGCCTCCTCCACCAGCTGGTGGACCCCGCTGTTCGGCTGGTCCTCCGAACCGGACTACATTGACTCAAACAACAGAGCATCGAGTCTTCAACGGACCAAGCCGGAACCGGTTACGGCGGCGACGGAGTCGAAAGCGCCGAGACCGCGCTTCGCCGGTTGCTTCACGGAGGAGAAGGCGAAGCAGCTCCGGATGATGACCAGCAAGTCTTTTCACGACACCATGTATCACTCCGCGATCGCTTCTCGACTGGCCTCAGACTTCAAGGCTCGCTCCGATCCGTAACACTTGAACAGTTTACTAATTCTTCTTTGGTGTATTTTGCGGATTGTTTGTAGCCTAATTTTTAGGGTTTCAAATGTAACCGTTGACGTATAATGGATTAGAATTTTAGAATTTAGGTTATCAACATGGTGTATATAAGAAGGATTTAAGAGTAAAAATATAAATATAATTGACGATTGTTGTTTGGAATTCAATTTGAATTGTTCCTTTTTATTTTCCGTGGAGTGTGAGGAAGTAGGGTAAATGTGTGATGCATCAGCAGCATTATTTATTCAAATGTAGCCTCTAAGCAGACAATAAGTGGGTGAAGGAGCGTTAATTTCTTTAAAATAAAGTAATTAATTGCCTTTGAGAACATAAAAAATTACAGATATTTTAAAAGTTTACAAAAATGTGTTGCCTTAAGGATTCGATGGGGAATATTCCGAGGCTCTGCCTCTGGGAGTCTGGGTGTCCCTATCAGCTAAGAATATTGTCACGCTGATGGTGTATAAAAACAAATTAATCTTGTCTCGCAGTTTACTGTACTTACAAATTGCTCTACGAATCTTAAAAAAATATTTGTGGATAATTATTTAAGACAAATAACATAATATTGATTAAAAAAATAGAGAAATATACATAAGTTATTTGATTAAAAAAATAGAGAAACATACATAAGTTATTTTGTGTAAAATATATCACATTAAAAATTTCAAAATAATAAATAAATTATACTTACTAATTAATATTATATTTATTATTTAGTTTATTTTTTTTAAAGTGTTTATTATAATGTTATACTTATAACAATAAAAAAATATAAAAATTAAATTATATTTTACCCATAAAATTTAATTTGAAATTTAACAAATTAGTCTAATCGATACTTACTGACATTAGTTTATCTCCTTGATAGTCATATTGAAAATCCTTTTTGTGTTAATTTCATTCCTCCTTATTCAGTAGGCTCTTTCATTCATTAAAATGTAGATGAATTTATGACACATTTTTTATAGCACTCTATATATTTAAAGAAAAAAATATTATTTATTCAATATTTGCATTGGCTTTTGACATAGCCATCTATTGTATGACAAACATTGAGGACACAATGTGTTCGTTCTATAGCCACAAACAAGGGTTCCTCGAGTATTTTTTTTAGTTTTGTACCGGTAGCCACTCGATAATCAAATAAAAAACTATTCACATACGCTTGTATTTTGTAGAAAACTTGCATTATTGTTGTTTTTGGTTACAATGATAAACAACGCTGTAACATTACAGTTGCAAGCCAATATTTTGAGATATTGAAATCACGTTTTTTTGGGAGTATTTAGAGAATTTCAACTCACGTCTAGTGGGGCGGGGGCCAAGCAAAATTGTTGAATACAAAAGAGAAAAAAACAAACATAACTACAAAAGATATAAGTGATGAAAACTATAAACGAGCAAAATGTCACGATATTAGGGTGTATTAGAATCAGAATAAGATAATAGAAAAAGCGCGGACCAAGGTGGGGCAAAAACTTGGTATAAGACGCTTACAGAGGAGATAAATCGTTTTTCTTTTTATGTATCAGAAATTATTTTTTGGGGGGCTCCTTTCCGCAGACAAACTTCGTGAGTAGTATAAGCATAACCGTAGCAGGTGGTGGGAGAGTCGAAAGCACAAATATTTTGTAGGCCCAAAAAGACTAAGGTAACCTTAAAAATAATTTTACATTAACTTTTGTAAGCACAAATATTTTTAAAAGTTTTGAAACTTAAAACTAACAACCACATGGCATTAACTTTTCAGTTACAAAATTCAAAACATTAGTAGAGAAAGTAGCTTATGCACCAACATATATTTTAAGTAATTTTATGTTAACATTCAATCACAAACCATTATATATCTTAAGTTTGTTAAAACTTTTGCACTGTTAGTGCCATGCCATTAAACACAAAACTTAAGAGAAAACAGGTCATGCACCGACATACCTTAAGTTGTGTCAGTATGATTAATTCCTCGTGGGACAGGCTATTCTTGCAAGTCATACATTTCATGGAAAATGAGGGGGCAGCGGGTAACTGGGCTGTCAACCAACTTGATTGATCGATACTAGACACTAGTATATTGTGGTTTGTGAAATGGGCATTGCACTGCTAAAGACAGATGTGATGCCACGTAAATGAAACACAAACCAAACTTAAATGATCTAATTTATTCTTCACTTTATCATGTAAAATGAAGACACATGACATCTAATCAAGCATTTTTCCCCCCAATGAAGGTATACATCAGAGCCAGCTACAACTAAATTAATAAAATATGAACGAGATTATTCATAATGATAAAGGATATGCATATTGATACTCTGAATCAACTTAGACCATCTAATTATTACACAGATCAACATCAATCTGACAAGAAATAGCATTGATATCAAGAGAGACAAAATAGGATAAATTTTGCTGCATTTACAGCACTAGAGGATCAAAGAACAGCCTCTAAATTCCGTAGTTATTTTAGAGAAAGCAAAATCCGCAATGCAAAATGCAACTTTAAGGTGTACATAAAATAATAATCTTCCAAAATAATAGAAAACAATATTCATACATCTTTAAAATTGACCTATGCTATTTAAGGCATTACCAGGATGTTTGAGCTGTAAATAGTGGTCAAAAAATTTATTGAGGACCCGAGGTTGTGATGTAAATGATACTGATAAAATGTCTGAAACAAGCTCTGCTTAATCACTTGCTCTCAATATCATACATATCTGTTCTGGATATAGCCGTTAGGGAAAAACAAAAAGATATAAAAATTAACAGAGGATGGTCTTCGTAGGATTCTTGAACTTTGAACAACTACGAGGCAAAAATTCTATTATAGTACCTTACATTTTACATTAGCTAGCAATTAATGTAATTAATAAACAATTCAATAGTACTACTAATAGAATTAAGAAAGGAATTATAGCTTAGTAATTGGGTAGGACATGTAAGTAGAGAACAAAAAGCCTTCCACCGAAATATGCTGCTATTTATTAGTTATTACATGATGATTATAAGAAGTAATTATCTTTTAAACTCGAAACTTTAACATAGAATTAGCATCTTTTTTACGTATCTCTCCGACTTGCACATGTCTATTTACTGTCATAAGTTCATGAAGGTTAGTTCGAGGCTCTAACAACAAAATTTTACAATCATAAACTGATCCTGAATTTAATGCAAAAAAGGAAAACTAGCATCTTATTTGCCTTTCATTGGGAGCCCTAATTGGCTAGTTGGGAGCCCTAATAATCAAAATCCTAATCACTCGGACTGATCTTAAACTTTCTACTACTACTACCTCTAATCATGAGATTAAAATCAAAATGAAGACTAATTGACGTTGGAAGCAATTGTCCTGACAATCAATTAAAAATGATTCATCATCAGTTGCATCTAGTCAACTTATCAAAATGATTCTGTGAAGTCAAGGAAAGATTCATACATCCTGACTCCTGATGCCAACCAAATCTGATCTTTTAGATTGTGCTTCGTTCAATGGGATGAATCCAACATCATAAAAATTCCTTCTTACAACAGCTTCTCTGTGGCAGTTGAGAATAAGAAAGGGGAAGGGACTTACTGGGTGGAGGCTGCTTTGATCATTTATTAAGAGAAGGGGAAAAGATGGGGTATTGCCCCTCCGCTTTCATCTAGGCATCTTTACAAATTCAAATTCCATTTTTTTTTTACCCTCTAATGTAACTTGAGAGTGAGAAAAATAAATATTAATTATACTAAATTTTATTTTGAATCATCAAGATTAAAATATATCTAAGTTATGTGAGTTTTTATTTTAAAAAGTCTTATCACATTAAATTTTGATTTTATATATAATTATATTATTTAAATTTAACCCTCTCATCTTATATTATTTAAATTTAACCCTCTCATCTTATATACAAATTCACTGTGTGATTTTTTTATTTTTTAATGTTGGAATAATGACACTGTATCTTAATACGTGCCACATTTTGCAACTTGTGTCCAGTGAATAGAATGCTGGTTGCTGGAACATAATCAACCGAGGAGGAAAGTAGATGATGTCATTGATCAAGTTGAGACGTTCCCTCAATTCTAGCAGCAAACCCGAACATGATTCAGGGGAACTTCATCATTGCCAAAATCCAATGGAGATATCCATCTCTCCCTGTCACAGAAGGAGAAGCTTGGGATTCAATAATCTCTTCTTTGAGATGGATAACAAGATCACGTTGACAAAATTATCAAGAGAGTTCCAGATACTTCAGAACTAGTGGTTATCATCATAGAGTACCAACGAATGTTTGCAAGTAATCGTACCAATCATATAGGTTCTATGAGAAGACAGACAATGGTTCATTTTTATCTAATCTTCATATTTTATGTTCGTATTATTAGTTGATTATTAATGAAATATCATACGTATGTTTATGTAAAAAAAAAGTTTATTATCATGTGAGTATTTTGGATTATTCTATTCCAATGGAATGTGGACATTAATTTATTTATTTTTGGCGAATAGGATATTAATTATTAAGATACTTGATTTTTCTTTTTGGTTTAAAATTAAGATGTTTGTGTAAGTAAGAGTTTCTTAAGTTTAAGGATTTCTGTTTATCAAATTTATCATTATTATTGTTCAAGAGTTTTTTTATGTTAGAGGTTGAATTATAAAGAAAGAACTCTCAATAACATCATTTGTCTAAAAATATTATTTTTTAATGTTATTTAAGAGAAAAAAGAAATATTATTTTTTGGTTTTTCTCCTATGCAATTAAAATTTAAGAATCCAAATTAATTTTGTCCACTAAAAATATTCTAAGGTCTTTAATTAGACCATGTAAAAGAATTTTCGACAAAATAATTTTCTTATAGGTGGGTGCTCATCTAAGGAAGGTTTTATAAGCATTTAACACATATATTAAGAAAAATTAAATATTGTATAATTAAGTAAAAATAATTGAATAACATAAGAAACTACCTAAAAATGTATTTATGATAAAAGATAATGAAATTTAGATAGATTATAATTAAACATAATACGATGAAATTTTATTAAATTAAGTAATTAACATATATAACTTATTGAAGACAAACTTTTAAAATATTAAAATCCTTTATATATAAAAATTAGAATAATCATCTAAATTCACTCTCATTAATGGAGTGTATTGTAACTCATATATTTAATTTTTGTTCAAAACAATTTTATAAAATTTTATGGACGTGATTTAATATATATGTGTAATTTCAGAGATATATTTAATTAGATCATATACCCATAATTTTTGAAAATAAGATATGATTTGATGATATTTCATAATTCTCAAAGATAAGATAACATCATATTTCATAAGTCTTGGAGATAAGATATAATTCCTAAATTGATCATATATTTTCTCATTTACGTTTTTTTACAACATATATGTTTTAATTATAAATAAATATTTTTATTTTATTTTATAATAAGTAATTATAACCATAAAGTTTGATATTCGATTTGGACTTGAACGTAAAGATGACAATAAAATATGAGTTTGAAAAAGCAAAGGAGCGCGTTAATCTTAAATCGTTGCTTTGTCTTTAATGCAAATGGTAGCTTGAGATTGAAGCCAATGTTTAATTGTGTGTGATTTTCAAGTCCGCGTACACCCCTCCAATAGCAAACTTTATAAGCACCAACCTCCCCCTCCATCCTCACCCTTAGCCTCCTTCACCTTCATCACCCTCTCCTACGTTCCTAATTTATTTTTTGTGATTTTTTTTGTTATCTTCTGTGATTTGAGTATATATATGATAAACACTAGTTAGACGAGTTAGCTAAGGTGATTAGTTCTTAATCCGATCATGTAACTTGAGTTAGAGATAGTTATCTTAGTGTTAGTTGGAAGTTAAATTAGTTTAGTTGTTAGATAATTAAAAGTTAGTTTAGTTAGTTGAAACTAATAGTTAGTTGGAAGTTAGTTGTTATATATGTGTGTATATAATCATTTGTACAAATCAAGATGTAACTTTGAGAATTAATCTTTCAATACATAGAACTCCATTCATTGTTTTCCTTTTTCTTTCTAAGCTTTTCCGACAAGTTTACTTGATTAGCTTTGCATTCAACAATGACAGACACAAGGTTTATGATGGTATCAGAGCACTAGTGCTCTGCTGTGCCACTCCTTGATCTTGAACTTAAATCTTTTCTTTTCTTTTGTTTTTTTTCTTCATTATGATCAGTGAGATTTTTCCACAAGACCTATCCCTGAATATCCACTACCCATACTACCTTCATCCATGTGAAAATCCTACAAATGCATTGGTTTTTGCAGTTCTTGATCCAACAAACTACAACTCATGGAGTCGTTCGATGCTTATTGCATTAAGTGCAAAAAGCAAAATCGAATTCATAGATGGATCAATCCAGAAGTGTGCATCAAATCATCCTCTTCATGCAGCTTGGAGGAGATGCAACAATATGGTGGTTTCCTGGCTTGTCCACTCAGTTTCACCCTCGATAAGGCAGAGTATCTTGTGGATGGATAATGCTAGAGATATTTGGAAGGACTTAAAGTCAAGATGCTCACAAGGAGATCTGTTGAGAATTTCATAATTGCAACAAGAAATGGCTTCTATCAAACAAGGTAATCAAAGCATTACCGATTACTTCACAAAATTGAGAATTATTTGGGATGAATTGGAAAGTTACAGGCCTGATCCAACATATTCATGTGATCCAAAGTGTGTATGTGATGCTCTTACTAGTATGATAGAAAGAAAGCAACAAGATCGTATAATACAATTTCTTAGAGGTTTAAATGATCAACTCAATACTGTGAGATCCAATGTATTAATGATGGACCCATTACCAAACATAGCCAAGGTTTTCTCATATGTTGTTCAGCAGGAAAGACAAATCAATAGCAATGAATTAACATGAAGCATGAGTCTGATCAATGCAGCAGGCAACAATTCATCGAATTCTAGGCCTTTATGTACTTATTGTGGGAAAGATAATCACACTATTGGTAGATGCTATAGGAAGAATGGTCCACCTCAGAATTATCCTTCAAAAGGGGGAAAGGAAACTCAAAGCAATTCCGGCAAAGGAAACTTTGGAGCAAAAGGAAACAAAGTCTGCACACACTATGGTCTTTCTAACCAAACTATATATGACTGCTACAAGAATCATGGGTACCCACCTGGACACAAATTTTACAAGGTACAAAATCCAAGCATCAACAATGTCAATACTATAAGGGAAGAAGGTGATGGTTCACCCTTAGATCGAAATCAAGAGACACAAAATGAATATGTAAGATTAACTACTCAACAATATAAAGCCTTGATGTCATTGTTGCAACAGCAAGCTCCAGCTCAAAGCAATTCACAAATAAATCAGATTGGTACAGTCACTAACAAAGGTAGTATATTATCTGTTACTTGTAATGTTAGCAAGACTAGTCAAGATGAGTGGGTCCTTGATTATGAAGCCACAAATCATGTCACAGCCTTCCCATATTTGTTTTCTTTATGCAAGAAAATAAAACCTGTAATGATTAGGCTTCCTAATGGCCATATAGTTACTATAACCCTTGCAGGAAAAATCCAGATTACTTAATTTTTATACTTGGAGGAAGTTTTATACATTCGTAGCTTTCAATATAATTTGATTTTAGTATCTAAACTGGTTTCCTCTTTACCCTGCAAACTAACATTTATGAATGATAAATGTTTTATCCAAGATATGAACCAGTAGAAGATTGGTACAGTTGAGATGGTGGAAGGACTCTATAGACTCAAGATGATTCCTATCAAGTCTAAGTACAAGTCTAATTTTACTGGTTCTAGCATTTCCAATTTTCTGCCTTTTCATGTAATAGAATACTTATAGATCTATGGCACTATAGACTTGGTCATCCATCTTTAGAAAGATTGTTGTTATTAAAACAATTTTATCCTATTCTTAAATCAGATAAGCAATTTGTGTGCGAAACCTTTCATCATTCTAAGCAGAAAAGATTATCATTTCCTAGTAGTGAATCACATTCTTCTTGTGCTTTTGCTCTTATATATGTTGATATTTAGGGTCCTTGCAATGTAACTTCATTAAATGGTTACAAGTATTTCCTTACTATAATAGATGATTACTCAAGGTTTGTTTGGGTTTTTCTCATACAGTCAAAAGTTGAGACACAATCTCATCTAGAGAGTTTTGTTGCCAATGTTGAGAGGCAATTTGAGACAAAAGTAAAAGTGATTAGGTCGGATAATAGGGCAGAGTTTATCATGAGACAATTTTATGATGATACTGGTATTGTGCATCAAACTACTTGTGTTGAAACACCCCAACAAAACGACATTGTTGAAAGAAAACATCAATATTTGCTCAATGTGACTCGATCTTTGTTATTTCAATAAAATCTCCCAAATGTATTATGTTCATATGCATTGATTCACTCTATTGTTCTTATCAATTGCATGCCCTCTCCTTTTCTTAATAATTATACTCCCTATGAAAAATTACATGGAAAAATTTATGATATTGAGTCTTTAAGAGTATTTGGGTGTTTATGTTTTTCTAGTACTCTAATAGCTAATAGAAAGAAACTAGATCCTAGGGCTGCCACTTCTGTATTTTTGGGTTTTAAACCAAACACCAAAGGATTTATTATGTTTGATCTTAAAACCAAGGTCATATTTGTCTCTAGGAATGTGATCTTTTATGAGGATTATTTTCCTTTCATTGGTCAAGACAAACCTGATGCTGTCATTGTCCTTCCTATTCCTTCTTCTCATGCCATTGATCAACCTGATGGTGTCTTATCAGAATTACCAGTTGATATTATCATGCCTGTACCAAATAATGTTGATTCTGATCCCTTAACTTTAGAGCAGTCCTATAATACAACCAGAAGATATCTGAGACAGACACACAGACCAAGTAAGTATAAGGACTTCCATGTTTCATACCCATCTTCAACTATAGCTAGTTATTCTACAGGTACTTGTCTTTATCCTCTTAGTTTTGTTCTTTCATATAGAAAATTGTCTTCTTCTTATCACAATGTTGTTTTATCCATTACACAAAGTCTTGAAACTCGGTCATATAATGAAGCTTCTAAGGATCCTGTCTGGGTAGAGGCAATAAATGTAGAGATTAAGGCTTTAGAACTTAATGATACTTGGATTTTAACTGATATACCTCAACATTAGAATGTTATTGGTTGTAAGTGGGTGTATAAGATCAAACACATATCAGATGGGTCAGTGGAGAGACATAAGGCCAGGTTAGTGGCCAAGGGCTACACTCAAGTGGAAGGGCAAGATTACCTAGACACCTTTTCTCCAGTTGTCAAGCTAATCACAGTGAGACTTCTATTAGCCTTACTGCTATCAATAAATGGTATCTCAAGCAATTAGATGTGAATAATGCTTTCTTGCATGGTGATTTAAATGAAGAGGTATACATGATGCTTCCTCAAGGTATGCAAGTAGCCAAGCCTGGGCAAGTTTGTAAGTTGCAAAGGTCCCTATATGGACTGAAACAAGCCAGCAGGCAGTGGTATGCCATGCTCTCTTCCTTTTTGATCTCTCATGGGTACAAGCAGTGTGCTTCAGATCATTCTTTGTTTCTCAAGCATGGATTCAATACTGTCACTGCTCTGTTAGTTTATGTAGATGATATTGTTTTGTCAGGAAATGGTTTGATTGAAATACAAGCTAATACACAGTTGCTGGACAATGTTTTTAAGATAAAAGATTTAGGTGACTTGAGATACTTCTTAGGTTTTGAAGTAGCTAGAAAACCTATTGGTATCAATCTTTGTCATAGGAAGTATGCCTTAGACATTCTCAGTGATGCTGGTATGCTTGGATCTAAACCAGTATCTACTCCATCAGATTATGCTACTAAGCTACATCAACAATCAGGGACTTCTCTTTCATTGGAAGATGCTTCCTCTTTTAGAAGGTTAATTGGAAGGTTGATATACTTGACCAATAAAAGGCCAAATATCACTTATGTTGTGCAACATCTGAGCCAATTTGTTGTTGTTCTCACCTCAGCTCATCAATAAGCTGTTGTTCGAATTCTTAGATATATTAAGGGATCCCCAGGAGCTGCAAGTAAAATACATTTAAAGGGTTTTATTGATTCTAACTGGACTGGTTGCATTGACACAAGAAGGTTTATCACTGGTTATGCTATGTACATTGGTGACTCACTGATTTCATGGAAATACAAGAAACAAGCCGCTGTATCTAGAAGCTCATCAGAAGCTGAATACAGGGCACTAGCCAGTGCCATTGGTGAAATACAATGGCTTACCTATCAGCTGGAAGAATTTAGAGTAGACTTTCAGCAACATGTCACTCTGTATTGTGATAACAAATCTGCTCTTCACATAGCTTCGAATCCAATATTTCATGAAAGAACAAAGCATATTGAGATTGATTGCCACATAGTTTGAGAGAAGGTGTTAAGGGGTCTTGTGAATGTCTAATATCCACTCCTAGTTTGAGGGGGGCTCTTAGTGTTAATTAATTAGTTGGAAGTTAAGTTAGTTTAGTTGTTAGTTAGTTAGAAGTTAGTTTAGTTGGTTGAAACTAATAGTTAGTTGGAAGTTAGTTATTGTATATGTGTATATATAAACATTTGTACAAATCAACATGTAACTTTGAGAATTAATCTTTCAATACATAGAACTTCAGTCATTGCTTCCCTTTTTCTTTCTAAGCTTTTCCTGCAAGTTTACTTGGTTAGTTCTGCATTCAACAATGACAAATACAAGGTTTATGAGATTTTCAAGTCCATGTACACCCCTCCAATAGCAAACTTTATAAGCACCAACCTCCCCCTCCATCCTCCATCCTCACCCTTAGCCTCCTTCACCTTCACCACCCTCTCTTACGTTCCTAATTTAATGTTATTCATGGTACGTTCCTAATTTATTTTCTGTGATTTTTTTTGTTATCTTCTGTGATTTGAGTACATATATGATAAACCCGAGTTAGATGAGTTAGCTAAGGTGATTAGTTCTTAATTTGATCATGTAACTTGAGTTAGAGATACTTAGTTAGTTGAAAGTTAATTATTCTAGCAACTAACTATATAACCAGCGGTAGTGACTAATCATTATAAGCTAATCTCATTTAATAATCATTCAGTCTTCTCTGCAAGTTTTATTCAGCAATGGCAGATGCAAGTTCTATGATAGGGTGTTCTTCCTCACTTTTTTAATTTTTTTCTTTGGTTGATTCAACCTTATGTGTGTTATTTATGTGCTGCTTTACAGGAATGAAAAAGAGATAGGTAGGGCGGCTCCTCAGCCTCTTCCTGATGACGAAGATGAACTATTTGAATAAACTTTTTTGGCTTTCCAGAATTTTCCTGATAAAAAAGAATGTAACGGGTGGGTAGGGATCTGTTTAGCACATGCATAAGCAGTATTTCTTAGTTTTGTTCCTGCTGTTATGCAATTTTCTTAGTTTTGTTCCAGCTGTTATGCTATGGGATTAAGTAATCAATTGACTTCTCCTGTTATTAAACTTTGGAGTCATGTCATACTGAATATAGTTTCCCCTTGCTAATTTTTAGTACATGTCCCGTGGACTTCATCAATTATACCGTGCAATGATTTTTATCTCTATTAAAACTTAATCGCCGGTTTTCATGACAAACTTCTTGCGACAATAATATTAATACATTATGTACTATACTACTACCAGTATGTAGCTTCTGCCAAGCACCTCGTTGGTGGCAAATTTGAAGTCAAGGTAATAAGAACAACAACATAGGATTCAATGATTTACCGCTGCCGTTCTTTTTGCACGCATATTATTAAGATCCTGTGAGATGTCCATTAGTCCTGTGTCATTAATTCAATGTCTTACATATCTTACACAGTAACTGTAATTAGCCTATTATTATGATATCTGTAATGTATGTATCTGTACAACACTGAAGAAGCAAGTTATGCATCAGAAATTCTTCTTTAAATGGATTAATAATAAGTTAACAAGGAATCATGGTTATAGACCTACAAATAAAATCACAATAATTTTGAAGAAACTTAATGGCATGTTTGATTTGAGGACAATGTAGTAAAAGAAAGAAAATTTTGAATTTTTTTGTTGTTCAAATAGATAAGAGACGATTCCTTTTATGTCCTCTTGCACGCCAGAAATTATTAGGTGGTCTTGTTTCACTATAGTAATTTCTATTATTCTTTATATGATATACACAATTAAATGTTATTATTTTTTCTTCATAAATAAATTTTTTTGAATGTGCTGTATAAATATTGATTGAGATGATAGACAAAGGTGGTATTGTCTTATCTTATAATTTCTACTTGCACACGATTAGCAGTTCTGATGTTAAGGACATTTTATTATCAATGTTTGTGGGACATTTCTTATGAGTTGATGCTTAATTAGATTGCTTAGTATTACTATGTTGGCTACACGTAAAAAAAAATGAGAAAAAAAGATCTATGTAGTCTTTGCCGAACAGCGCAGTGAACAGTTTATTATGTCTCACATGAAAGCAACAGGCATCTAACCGTTGCAGCATGTAATTTAAAACATTCCAGTTGTAGGATCTTTCACTTGGTTTGGTTGTTGAAGGGGGGAAAAGCTGGTGTCTTTATTTATTTTTCAATTGGTAGCTTTTGATCTGCTGGATCAACCTTTTTTTATTTATATGGTACGGCAACACCTTGTATTCTGTGTTGAAAGTGTTTTCAAGGCAACTTCTAATTCCTTCTTAGAAGGCAATAATTAATAAAAACTTGTTAGATTATGGTACCAGTGGTATTGGTGGTCACTGATGAGTGATGAGTGATGAGTGATCCATACTTGCGGGCCTGAGTTGAATTGCAAAACATGATTTTTAGGTGCTGGCCAGTTGGCCTGGTCCATGTACATTGGGATGAAAAGCTACAAGTCTCAGAATACATTGAACCTTGAACAGTAGCATAAAGGGGTTCCTAACTTTGGGCTCTTGAATGCGCTCCATTAGGCTAGAAGAAAGAACAGTTTTCCCTTATTTAGTTAACTAGTCATCAGCCTTTTAGGTTGTTTGGTGAAAAGCAGGGCTGAAGTGGCAAATCCCATTCATCACAATTCATCAGTGTACCATATGCTATATGCTATATACGCTTTTACTTGCTCAATAAATACGTGCCTTATCATAGTCACGTGAATCTGAACAGTGCTAACACCAATTACCACATGACCGATGGCACCGCACAAACACAACACAAACGCAAGTCACTATATGATTATTATTATGATGCAGTAGTAGTAGTTTCACGAACACACACTAAGTTGCCAATTGCCATGTCTCCATAACTTGTTACCTGGTGCAACAAGGTAGGCGTGCCCTAATGGGCCAAGGATGTTGATGGTGTCCGAAGCTGAGCCTGTTGAGATCCATTTGCCACAGGTCTTGTCCCTTTCAGTGTCGATTATAACCCACACCTACAGTCCCATTTTGCCATTACTACACAGTATGTGCCCACTAAGCAGTGGTAGGAGCCCACAAAGGCCAGCACCAGCAGCATGCCATAATAATAGAGAATTTTGACCGTTGCCCACTAGAGCAGTACACTGTCCAAATTTTCAGGAGCTGGTTAGTGGTTACCTCTAACAACTTATTAACTAGGACCCATATAGAGCACAATGTAAAAATTTCATCGGCTAAAGAGGTAAATTCGTTTGTGAAATTGATTCATGAAACATGAAAAATTTAATTTTTGAATGTATCAAAAATATGATAAATTAGTCTTCAATTAATTTTATAAGATCATTTTTCATTAAATTCCTTTCAATCTTAAAGATCAATTTATCCCTCACACTTTGATATACAAATTTGATTATTTATCCGATTTCATCTTTAAGGCAGCGTAAGAAGGGTGGCATTCAATGTCGGTTGAGTGGTCAGTGTTTGCTTTGGGCTAGAGGGCCTATTTAGTAGTTGTCTCATATCACAGCCAGGCCCCTTACTATTGCTCAATCTCATTCCCTTTGGTTTTGGAAAGAAAGTCATCTTTCTCTTCTCTTGCTGTTCCTGAACAAGGGCTCACTTTGCCATGTGGCCCATGCTGTCTTGCACCCTTTTAGTGAACTGGCTATTCTTTCCTTTTCTTTTTCCCTCTTTCCTCACCTGTTAATGGTCTCCATATGCACCTGTTCTCTGTGTCTCCTAATTTTGTTCTCTATCATACCCATTAAATAGCATCATCCCCCATCACATATATATGCGCTTACTTACAGCTAGCTAGCAACTACCTTTCAATATATATTTTATATTTTTGCAGTCTTAGTCTAATCCTCAAATCAAAATATATAGAATTGATTAGAAGTCATCACTTATCAGTATGGATATGGATATGGATATGTTCAAACCAATTAATGTAACCAAGACCCAGAAAATGAGCGAGATGCATGCGGGGCTCATGTATGTGACTATGTGTACTCTTTATAAATTCCTTGCATGTATTTGTCTATATTGTCATTCAATGTATCTAATCAAATATGAAATATCAATTAGTCTATGCACTGCAAACTAAAATATGGAATCCATACCACTAGTAGGTGAGGGGGTGAGGGATTTATTTTAGGAAATAGGAACGTGGTCTAATTTTGAAATCTGATTTATGTATGTGTGCCTAAATTGAAATATCCATGCAACAATATGAAACCTTTTTGTGGTGGCTTGCATGTTCTTTCAATTGATTATGGATAGACATAAGATCCTGGTTTAAGTTGTCATAAATTTTCCTGTTTATCATACATATAACAGCAGCAGTCCCACGTTTACCCTAACCCCCAACATCAAAGGAAAGTTATAAGTGGGAAAACTAGAGTGAGTGCGATCAGGAGCAATAGAATAGTAATGAAAGAATGTGACTTATCATCGCATGGCCTATCAAGTGAGGATACATATTTACAACAAATATATATGGGGAGCCCCTCATGTTAGGGTAAGGGGGGGATGGTAAAGGGGAAGAAATAAGACTGATTATAGCTTGTTTTCATGTAAATTTGTAACAGGACATGTTCTGCAAAAGAAGCATGTGCTTACACATAAACGGTAGGGGCATCAATAGGAGGGTAGCTAGCAAGTGTCATTGTCTATGCCACATGCACCTTATTAGTGATGGGAATTAGAGACTAGGGGAAACCTGAATTTATTGGCAATAAGTTTCACCTATACTACTTACTTCCCATTTCATTTCTGCCTCTCACTCTCAGCCTGGTTGTGATGATTTGGATTCTTTTGCTCTTGTGCTTTTCAGTCTCATATCACTGATTTGCATCGCTCTCTACTGTTCTAATCTCATCTCTACAACTCTATTCAAGCTGGTCCTTGATTAATTTGTCATCTCAAATACACAGTTATTATTAATGTACACTCACTGCTCCGCCTAATGTTCTATATTAACAAATAACAATACACATATCATCAAGTACAGTCTAATTTAAAAGTAAATTAATTACAAGTCATGTATTTTTTGTATGTCTTTATTCATGCACAAGCTGTCATTGATTTAAGGGAAATAAGAAAACCAAAGAACCTATGCAGGATACGTTTCATCCTCCTTTATTTAATATATTATTGTGCCAGATAAGAATGGAAAAGATAGAAGATTCCACTGTCAAAACTTGCGGGGCTGAAAGTTGGTTGTTACAAGCTAGAATGCAATTGAAAAGGTTAACCCCCCAAAATATGGAATTGGAAAGTACTTTAGGTGAAAGTTACTTCTTAATTTATTAAGGTTAACCTGCACCTCACAAGGCATTAAAATATATGGCATATATAAATAAATAAATAAATAAATAAATCATTTTTATGTTCATACAAATTATATGTAAGAGAAGTAATAATGTTCAGACAATCGTAAATAATAAAATTTTGGCATCCAATATATAATACAAATATAGCTTAAATTCAGATTCAAAATCATTAATTAAAATAGAACAACCTTACGCGGATTGATGTATGAGTAGATAATTTTTCTTTTTGTCTTCCACCATACATATATATAAGTAGAGGGAGGGCGGCAGGGGTAGGATTTTAGGATGTAAAAAAGCAGTTACAAAAAATAATAAAAAATACATATTAAATTTCTTAATTTCGGTTACCAATAAAGTAACGTAAAAAATTATAAAGTAAAAAATAAAGTGACTATTGTTTCTTTCAGTTATATATAAATAATATAGTACTCATGCACTTCATGACAAAATTAAACTATAAAATATTTTAAAATATAATATTTTTTAAAAATTAACAAAAAGTGTCATTGCTAAATAAATTTAATGAAACATAACATAAAATCACGTTTCTTGTAAAAAAAATATTTATCTATAAATAGATATAAAATACTCTAAAAGTAAAATGCAAGAATATTGTTAATTATAACATAATTAATTAAAATTTTATAATCGTTGACTATTCTAGAATTAATGTTTTTAACATTATTTTCACATAAAAGCTTCTAATAAAATATTTATACTCCTTAAATAAAATTAAAAAATATAAGTGATTTTGGAAGAAATTTAAATATTATTTTAAATACAAATCACAGTTAAATATTGATGGCTGATTGCTAAAGCAAGCCACTTTGGCAAGTATACGGATCACATCAAGTAATATAATTATAATTATTATTAGAATACCGTTCTTGCATAGATTTTTGCATTTATAACCCAAAAATACTGTCAAGTTATTACCAGTTGAGCTAACATCAAGCGTGTAGTCTAATCATTCGTATAAGAAGAATAAGATGTAGCAATGCAATTGAATGAACGACATGTACGTAGTGAGATGCAAGATGATGCATACTATGACAAAAAATAATGGTGAGTAATCGGTTAAGAATTTAATCCTTCTACTTCACCTAATCTTAATGTGAGAAATATGCTTTTAATAAGGAGTAAAATGAAAATTGAGTAAATGTTTAAATTCTTTTTTTACTTTCTTAACTATTTAATCATTTTAATTCAAATATTTGTTTTCTCTTTTTACTTTATTTCACTCCAACTAAACAACTTTATTTTTCACTTTCTTTCTGCTCTATTTCAGTTCTTTTTAATTCCTTTTCTTTTATTACACCTTATTCTTTTTCATTATTCTCTATCAAACTTAATGTTAGAGAGCATTTACTTATGCTTTTATTTTCTATTTAATTTTTAATTGCATAAACGTCACCTTATTTTTTTTCTTTTTTTTTAAGTTTTATATAGAAAACACTAAAAGAAATATAATGTTATGTGAGTTAATAGATTTGTCCACGAATCCAATAATCAAACCTGGGCTAAACGGATAAATTTGCATAGACTAACTTTCACGCGGAGTCCAAATCCGTGGAAATTTTACGGATTAAACGGGTTATCTGGCGGACAAGAATCCAAAATAATGAAAATACACCCAACCATAGTTAAAAGCAAAGAATGAAAGGGTTAATCGAATAAAGAATTCTAAAGCTTGGTTATGTTTGAGAAAGGGACCAAAGTTAGGTGAAAGTAAATCTTAAACATATGCAATGAGTGGTCATTGGGAAGAGACATAATTGGACAAGGATGGTTTTAATGGGACAAAACACACAGCATAAAACGTAGTACTTTGTGTTCACCTTCTTCATTTGTGCAAAAAAGCAGACATGCATATGAATTATGAACAACTAGAATAATAAATTACTATATTGCCTCGAAGAAATCTTGGGGATGATGGAGAAAAAGCAAAGTTGGTCACCATAGATAACTGTTTTTAACTGAAAAAGTGCAAAACACTGCCCCTCGATTCACGAGGGTTAAGATGAATCGAAATATACAATTCATACAAGATTTTTCTCTTTTATTTATTATCATTATAATCAATATTTTGTTTGTCTATATTATCTGCACAAATATGCTAGCTTTGAAAGTACGGATATTTGCCTTGTGTCTGTGATTCTCATATATCACTTCTACTGCCAGAGGTTGTTATCTTTGTGCACTCCAAAACAAACCTGACCCTGCCGTGCGATGCTGTGCTGCCCTCTCTTTTTCTCTCTCTCAATGTTGATGCCATGAAAATGCATATACATATTATATATAACATTTTGGGACCATGTGTGTTGAAATATTATTTCTCTCTTTATTATCTTTTTCCAAACTTGCCCTTCGTTTGCTGTTTTTGATTTTAGCTAGACATTTTTCTATTTTTTTCTGGTATAGATAACAAATATCTAATCTCTTAGGAGTGATTTGATTGTGCGGAGAGAAAATGAGAAAATAAAAAAGAATAAGTAAAAAGAAAATTTTATAAGAAATAATAATAATTTTGTTGAAGAGAAATAAAAGAAAAATATTTGATCGAAGAGATATAATTCAGTGGTTGATAAGAATATATGAGTATTATAAACTCTTTTATAATTTATCATATTAAATCAATATGATTTTAGAATTTCATGGCTTTTTCTTGTTTCTCCTTTCTCTTCTTGCTAATTTGATCTCAACCAAATCCTTTCTACTGAATGTGATCCCACTGGTATATTATAGTCTATTCTGATTTCAATTCAAACATTTGTTTAAAATATACGGGTGTGGAGCAAAAAAGATCTTTGGGGGTTATGAAAAGGTCAATATGATAAACCTGATTAGCAAAGAAACAAACAAGTTATGAAAAGGGCTGAGTTGATGCAACGAACGACAAAAGGACAAACTGGACTTTAAAATTAAATGATTGAATGGATTAATTTTCTAATCATGATATTAATTGAATTACAATGCATTAGAACTTTTCCAGTTCCCATGTTCAAAACCCCGCACCCCAAAACCCACATACGCACATATAATTCATGTTCGCGTAGTTTTGAAGCAACTGCTGTAATGCTGTTTAAGATTTTTCTCCTAGTATCAAAGAAAGGAATATTTTTTGTTATAGGTAAATGTTAATACATCCTCTATTTGATAATAATCGACTCCTAAGAAAAAATATTATCACATTTTATCTCTATTTCTAAATCATTTTTTTTTAAAAGTTGTCAATAACTAAACTTTTTTTTAAAGGATCAATAACTAAATTTAATGACTTTATATCACAACTAATATTTTAGCCCGTAGATTACATAAAACAAATATTTATTTTATACAATTAAAATTTATAGTTTATAATAAATAAATACTTATATATATATATATATATATATATATATATCATATTAAAATTAAAATATGTAGTATATAACTATTTTCGGACATATAAGTTACATTTTATATTTATGATAAATAAGTTATGTTGTGATATATTATTATTTTTTAATTATTGATCATTTCTTTTAAAACAACATTCAAATTTGAATGATAATTAAAAATATTGAAAATGATAAATTAAAAGAGATGAGAAATTAAGTTAAATCCTTTATTTGACATTAATTAAAAGGCATAACATGATATACTATATCCATTTTAGGAACATACTTAAATTTCAACATAATATGTATGTATATAAATTGTTAAAAAGTGAAATTGATATTAAAAACATCATAAGTTAAATCAGATGCATGCTAGGAGAGTCAAATCAATCACTTTATGAGAAAAGAATATTCAAATTATAGGGAATGTGAAAAAATTGGTGGCCCGAAGAAGCATATTTTCTTACGCGTTTATATATAAACAGATTCAAGTTGTTCATTGTATATTCAAAAATACATTTTATATATTCAAAATATTTTATTTACAATTTACTTATTTATCTTAATATATAATATTTTTATATACAGGGTTATCTATTAATAACATTATTACATACATTTGAATAATTTATTTATTTTAAATTTATTCGTTAAATAAGTGTTTTAAATAATATTGTAAAGGCTTAATATTTATAATCGGGGTGTATGTATATATATGCACGATGACTATATATGTAAATAAACAAATGAGATTGGCTCCATTTGTTTAGTTTTTAAAATTACTTTTAAGAATTTATAAAAGGTGTCATATTTTATAAGTTTATTAAAAGTAAAATTTGTTTATTGTTTGTTTATGATTATTCTTCAAATAAGAAACAACAGCTGCTTAACAGAATACAAGGGATTAGTAGAATAAAAGCAAAAAATGTTTGGTTATATAGGTTAAATTACAATTTTAATCCCCTTTAATTTTTAATTATAAAGTAATTAATAGCATATATATTTGAAAACCCGTTGAAAATGGAAAAACTATATTTAAAAATTACACCTAAAACGTGATATATATCAAACACGCTAATATAAATCATGTGAAAGTTGTGAACTCTGGGTTGGTCTTGATTTCTTTTATTTTGTCGATTAATGTTCCAATGAGACATTCTTTTCTGACCTTTCTACATTGAAAGAAATCTCTTTTGACAACACCTTACAGAGTATATTGTTGCTAAAAAATACAATGCATCGGTAACATCTGATTTGTGAGAAGTGGACTTCTTATATATATATATATATATATATTGCCAATTGCTAAGGCATGCGCAACCGCATGCTATTCCATTGTGAAATCGAGTTTCAACCTTTTCACAAATTGACCCTTCAATTAAGTGCGAATTTTCTAGATCGATCAACAACATATATAAATAAGAAATATTGCCATCCACATTATCATCATTACTAAACAAAGTTGATGAAAATCTTTCTAAAGGCCAACTGATTTTCCTTGCGGATTTGGCACTGAGTAGCAACTGAATTTGAATCCTTCTATATATATTATAAAAAGGTCAAAAAGGTTGCCCCATAAGAAAGTTGTTGAATGCGGAAAACGCCAAATATAGAAAGACAAGTGGCTGTATATCCATGGCATGACCACTAATAAACGTAAAAAATATCATGGGGTTGACGGAAATAATTTTTTCAATGAACATAATGACGAATAGGAGATGTGAAGTATAATGAGCAGAGATTTGCTACCAAATCATATGTGTGTATCCCTTCATTCGCTCTTAATTATGGCTTCTTTAATTAGTCTCCTACCAACTAAATCCTTTTTATAACTTGTGAAGTTTCTCCTATTTGTGCAACGAGGACATAAGAAAATTACATAACTCGTGTATCGATGCCAATTATTGTCAATTATTTTCATGGCTTTTGGTTTGTCTGATAATTCCAAAACTTCTAGCCAGCGTACTCTCTTTTTGTATTTTCAATCTAAAGGATCGATGCTTTGCTTTATAGTGGTCTATTAATAATCATTTTGGTTGTATATTCCTTCTAGTCCTTACATATTTTGTTAGATGCTCTCTTATGTTGGGTTATGACCAAAATTCATATGAAAGTTTATTCTGTTATTTTTTTGTTTTGTCCTCTGCTTATATAAGACAAGGATGTTCTGTATTTTTAAGAAATAAGCTTTCACTTGTATATTGCGTAATAAAAAGCTTTTTGTTTTTTCCTACTATGGATATAGACTTACTCAAGGTGAACCACGTAAATTTGTTTATGTGTTCTTTCTCATTTTTTCTCTCTTTCACCTTGCTGCAAAACTCTGTGTGTATGGCATAACTTTCTGTTGTTTATGTTGTTGCTGTTCTTGTTTGTTCTTCATCACTTCCACAACAAACTGGTATCAAGAGCTCAAGTTGCGATCAAGGGAATTCAAGATTCTCGTCTGAATATAAAGATCAAGTTGTAGGAGTCTTGTTTCTAGTTCTTTCGCTGCTTCATTATGATCAAGAACACTCAAGAAATCATGTCAAACACAATTAGGATTGAGAAATTCAATGGAAAGAACAACTTCAATCTGTGGCGCATCAAGATGCGTGCTTTGTTGAAGGAACAATGTGTTTGGGCTCTTGTTGCTTCTGCATCTGTGAAGAAAGAAGTGGCTTCTGAATCAAAAGAAAATGCCTATGTTTCAAAGACTGAAGAACTTGCAGAACAAGAAGTAAATGCTCACTCACTAATCTTGGTTTCCTTGTCTGATGAAGTTTTATATGAAGTTGCAAATGAAGAAACTGCAAGTGGCTTATGGGTCAAGTTGGAAAAGTTGTATATGACTAAGTCAATTTGCAACAAGCTCTTCTTGAAGAGGCGTCTATTTGGTTTACACATGAAAGAAGGTACATCTCTTAAGGATCATCTTGATGAATTAAATTCTATTTTGATGGAATTAAGAGATATAGATGTTAAGATAGAGGATGAAGATGCTGCCATGATTCTGTTAGCCTCTCTACCACCATCATATGAGAGCTTTGCCAATTCTCTTAGTGTTGGTAAGGAATGTGTCACCACGAAGGAGGTGAAATCCAGCTTATACTCGAGGGAACTTCGATCTAAAGCATCTGGAAATTCTGAAGAATCAAATGGATCTGGTCTGGTGGTCTCTAACTCCATCAAGAACATCAAGAAAAAGGTGTTTAAAGGAAAGAAGAAGACTCATGTCAATCCAAAGGATATTTGTAACTACTGCAAGGAGCCAGGTCATTGGAAGAAAGATTGTCTTAAGAAAAAAGGCAAATCATCTGTTGTTGTTGCCAAGGAAGGTTCCATATCTGAAAATGAGCTTGTTCTCTCAGTTGCTGATCATCACCAACATTCTGAAAATCAGTGGATATTAGACTCTGGCTGTTCCTTTCATATGTGTCCTAACAAAACCTGGTTTGACACCTATGAAGAGAAATCGGGTGGAAATGTCTTCGTGGGAAATGATGTCTCATGCAAGACAATTGGAATTGGCACAGTAAAAATCAAGATGCATGATGGAATTATCCGAACACTCACTGAAGTTAGGCATGTTCCAGAGCTGAAGAAGAACCTAATCTCTATAGGTATTATGGATGGAAAGGGGTTCAAATGCAGCACTGAAAATGGGGTCATGAAAATTCAGAAAGGCTCTACAATGGTGATGAAGGGCATAAAGAGGGGTAATCTCTATATACTTCAAGGTACAACTTGTATTGATGATGGTCTAGTAGCTGTTGCATCAAGATCCAATATGAGCATACCTGACTTAACTCAATTGTGGCACACGAGGCTAGGTCATATGAGTGAAAAAGGTATAATGATACTTCAAAAATAAAAGTTGTTGGGAAATCAGAAACTGGATGAACTGAAATTCTGTGAGCACTATGCTTTCGGCAAGCAACATAGGATTAAATTTTCTAAAGCATTTCACACCACCAAAGGAACTTTTAATTACATTCATGCTGAATGTTGGGGGCTTGCAAGAGTACCTTCTCTAGGTGGTGGAAGGTATTTTCTGTCCATAATTGATGACTACTCAAGGATGACATGGATCTACATCATAAGTCAGAAGAGTCAAGCTTTCAAATGCTTCAAAGAATGGAAAATACTGATTGAAAAATAAACTGAAAGGAAAGTTAAAAGACCTGACTGATAATGGCTTGGAGTTCTAAAGACTCTGCACAATCCTGCTGATATGTTTACAAAGTCAGTTCCAAAGAGCAAGTTTGATCACTGCTTAAGCTTGCTCAATGTTGATTGTTGGGGTTAAAATCATGTGTATTTGGGGGATGCAGTTTGTGTTTTACATGGATGTTGGTTCAAGGTGGTGAATTGTTGGGCTGTGACCAAAATCCATATGAAAGTTTATTCTGTTATTTTTTTGTTTTGTCCTCTGCTTATATAAGGTAAGAATGTCCTGTATTTTTAAGAAATAAGCTTCCACTTGTATATTGCATTAGTAATAAAAAACTTTCTATTTTTCTCTCCCGTGGATGTAGCCTTACTCAAGGTGAATCACGTAAATCTGTTTGTGTGTTCTTTCTTATTTTTTCTCTCTTTCACCTTGCTGCAAAACTCTCTGTGTATGACATAGCTTTATGTTGTTTCTGTTGTTGTTTTTCTTGTTTGTTCTTCATCATTTTCACAACATCTTAGTTACCATATACCATATTGTTATATATATATATATATATATATATATATATATATGTGTGTGTGTGTGTGTGTGTGTGTGTGTGTGTGTGTGTGTGTGTGTGTGTGTGTGTGTGTGTGTGTGTGTGTGTGTGTGTGTGTGTGTGTGTGTGTGTGTGTGTATATAAAGGATTTAATCATAAAATTCGTCTTTTTATTTTGTTTATTTTATTAAATCAATTTTTTTATTTTTTTTAATTTAATATTTAAGTTCTCTTATATTTTAAAATTTATTATCTTAGTCTCAGAGCTTATTTACATATTTTAATTTATGTAAAAATATAATTTAATCTTATATATTATTTTAAAAGATTAAATATAAAATTAAAAATATATAAATTTTGAATTTTAAATTATTTTCATATAAAATTAATATTAATACTATATTTTACATCAAATAATTAAATGAACATTTAGTGTAAAGTAGATAAAATAAAAAAATAAATTTTACAATTAAACCTAAATATAACAACTTTTTAAGAATTGAAACTTCTAGACACAGTTACAATCGGAGTTTGAAAGTAACATATATAACTTTAGGGGGTTGGATGAGAGGATTATCATCATTAATTAGTTCATTTGATGGTTTAGTAATGATATTCTGATCAGTTTTCAAAAAGAGAGATACAACATAAAGTTCAAGCCTCGCACTATCAGGTCTGAAATGAATGGATTCATTTTCTATTTTATTTTACAAGGAATCTTGTCATTCGCCTTTTAAGTGATGTCTGACAAATGACTGCCTATGGAATGTACATGTGCATGCGTTGTCACTTGGGTTTAATAAATCATAAAATTTCAAAATTTGCCCTCTTCAATTTTGTCTATACAAATTTAGCAATGTGAGTCCAATAAGGCAAAGAATGATCACACTAGAATCTTTAGACTTCGTGAGGTCGAACCTTTAACCGCTAAATCAGACTCTTGAATAATTAATTCCCCTCCCTAGCGATAGATATCTCTTCATTTGGTTTGACACGTAATTAAAACAAAGAAAAACTAAATAATTATGGCATGCAGGTCAAGCAATATCGGATTAATTTCAATGCATATTGTTTATTTACAGTGTATTATTGTAGGAAAGGAGGAGAGAGAATGATTTTTTTTAATAAAAAATACCAATAGATTTAAAATATTTAGAGGGAAAAGAGAAAATGAGAAAGCTAACGAGGTATATTAGTATATACTTTAATTTGAGAAATTATATTTTTAAATTTTATATGAATTTAAAACTATTCACAAAATACATTTGTTAGCTATAATTTGGAGACCGTTACATTGGGAAATAGAAAGTCAACTTAAGCTTAGTGTGCGTTTGAATTGACTTCCAAAATATACTAATTTCATAAAGTTATGTCCAAAGAACAATATAACACAAAAACAGCAAAGAATAGCTTTGATTAAGTTGATTTGCATTAACTATAGAGGGACGTTAATCCAAACATCCCACTATTAGCTTCCTTGTTAGGTTGGATATATCTATTACTATGGTTCTTGAGTTGGCCCGTTTAATTAGCAGTTTGTGCAAGCTTAATATGGTAATGTTTACTTATATTAAATGCAGATTTATATGAATTAAGTTGTTTACTTCGTGAGTTAAATGATTTTTTAAGACAAAATATACTTTGTAAATAATTTTAATTTTTTTTATCAATCTTTATAATGATAAAATATTTTATTATAAATAAAAATAAAAATAAAGAAAGTAATGACTAAAATGATTAATTTAGTCCCTCCACCTTTTCAAATTATAATGTTTAATCCCTCAATTTTTTTTCAACTTTTAGCCCCTCAACTATTGTGCATTTTTTATCCTCTAATTTTTTTGGCCTATTTTTAGTTTTGTTTATTTTTATTACTTAAAATTAGTTCTTGTTTTGTCAATTTAGTCCCTTTTATTTTCTATATTATAGCCCACAAACAAAGTTTATATTTTATATCTCATTTGGACAAAAATTATTACTCTTTTCATTTCATTACAATTATCATCCTAAGTTGATTTACACAAACCCAAAAAATAATAAGTATATAAAAGAAAATAATAATTTTAAAAAATTAACTTTATTTTCATTAATTCATTTTTTATTTTTTAACCCATGTTATTAATATTATAAAGAATATAAGTTAAAAAAATAATTAATATTACATTAGAATTTTAAAATGATAATTACTTCAGTAAAATTTTTTTTCTTACACCATAATTATTATGGAACAAAAAGAGTATTATTTTAGCATCCTTTTCTTGTTTCAATACTATTGAAGTTTTTACAGATTTCAAGTCTCTTTAATTGTTTTTTTAATTTCCACATATATCTTTATTTAACATTATCTGGATAATTGTGATCTATATCCACAACTACTTCTATCATATATTAAGTGGGGTATTTTAGACTAAATATGTAGTTTGCGAATAATATTAAATATTTTTTAAGTTGTGTGCATTATCCTTAAATATCAATAGTTTTAGTCCCGAGCGAGTAGTAGATACGTTAATTAGCATCTTGGATTTGATTTTTTTTTTTATGAAATTAGAAGTTGAACTAGTTGATAAATATAAAATAACATTAAAGGTTATGTTTATTTTTTTATAAAATATATTTATTTATTATATATGATTTATTTTGAAATAACTATTACTTTAAATAATTTAATTTATTTCCCATTTTTTTAAAAAAATATTTTTAGTTATATTTTAAATTTCGATTAAAATTATATAATAATATAAAAAATAATTAATTAAATGTTCATGTTGATTTTTATATAAATTTTATTTTCTAAACATATTTTTTCTACTACATTTTATCCTATATGTATAAATATAGTTAGCAAAATCAGTCATGAAATATATAATCTGTTAATTAAAATAATTTAAATTTTTATGTGGTAATTTATTTATAAAGAAATATTTATGCAATCTAAGTAAAAAATATATATTTCAAAACTGAATATTTTTTAGAATTTAATATTTAATTAATATTCACTATATTTAGTATGAGAGAAATTAAATTTTGAAAATATTAATCTTCTATAGTTTGCTTTAATGTACATATATATGATCATATTGTCGAGAAATAGAAAACTTCTTCCTTAAATATGTAGTTAAGTGTTTTATTTTTTAATTTTTTTGTATTGAAAATATTTATTAGAAGAAATCAATCTTTAAAAAAAACTTACTACTTAAAAAAATTAATCATTGGACTTGACCAAAGGTATCCTAAGTTAAAAAATAATAATTTTTTATCCATAAAAATTAAACTCAAATTCAAAAAATTTACAACAACTCATACACATTACTAACCTAATTAAGTCAAACCCCTTAATAAAAAAGTAAATTACACTAATGCTTCCCAAAGTTTTGTAAAATTAGGTGCACCTCCTACCTTTATCTACTCCTATACTAACCCCCTCAGTTATTTAAAATTATATGTTGATAACTCTTTAGTTGTTTGAGAAGTATTACATCAAATTTGTCCGAACGAATATTAGTGTAAATATTAGAAAAAAAAAAGTGAAATTTATGTAATTTTACATAACCTTAAGGAAGATTGATGTAATTTAATCTGATAAAGAAAGGTAGTTTTTAAATTTTGACTTATATAAATATAAATTAACAGAATCATGAAATGTTGACAAAAGTAAGGGTGTAATTTTTGAGAGTGAACTTCCATTAATATGTGATTTGTAAATAAAAAAAAATTGAAACTGATGACATATGTTTACCTCAATTGATTTTCTAAGGCTTTAGTATATTTTAATTCTCCTTTATGATGGTATTTATATCTAACTGTTAATAATTATCGGATAATTATTATTGATTGAAAGAGAGAGAAAGATAGAATTTGCTTTAACTTTGTGATCAAATGAAATCACTTGATAGAATGAACAAAATCACAGAGAGGTCGGTGATGAATGAATTAAGGGGGTTTCCTATTTTGTCCAATCTAGCTTAGAGACATAAATTGATTTGTGGAATGAAAGTCATGAGCCAGCGTTTGTCCACAAAGTATCATCCTCCTCTAAGCCGTTGAGTTCTGTTATAAATTTGTAGGACCCATGAGGGGCACATGGCCCCAATATGTCTTGGGTCTATTAGGACAAGATTAGGGAAGGGTTCCTTTGCGTGGGCACCCCATTGTTGGGTCAACTAGAGCATATTTCCCCACCCAATGTACAGAAGGATACCCTAAGCTAGACAGCGTTGTTCCCATGTGCACAAATTTAAGAGCAACATTCCAAAACGACAACCTCCTTTGTGCTCCCTTTTTCTTTCTCTTCCCCCTCAGATTCTAATAACATCATCTTTTGGACAACAAGGAACAAGCTAAGAACAATACCGGTGTCTTCCACACTCTATCCTTACCATTTTCATGGAACCTCAACCTAAATATCAATTACAATTAAGTTGGTTATTATCTTATCATCATTTACCTAATTTTCTTGTTACATACCAATATCATATGACATGATTGATATATAATTTTATGCCTTAGTCATGTGAAGGTTAATCTCTTAAATAAATGATTTATACCTTAAAAAATTAGTCATCTGCTCCCAACTGAAGGATACTTGTGTTAACCAAAAAAATTAAAATTTGCATATCTTTAAAGTTGAGGCATATATCTTATGTTGTTATATGAAACATTGTCGTGAATTTGATAGTGCCAACCTCTTTGGGATGATCAAAGTCACGAATTTTTGGCTTAGTATTCTTTTGTTTAAAAAAATAATATTAAACATGGTCAATTAGTGTGGAATCTCTCGTACGTACTACATGGCAACTAACTTCAATTCTTTAACATGTTTCGATGATTATTGTTGTATGCGTAATTAAGTTGAGTTTGCAATTTCACAATGCTCATTAAACAAATAAAATAATGCAGACTGCTTTTTGCAATTTTCGTTGCACAATTCTCTTGATTGTTTTTATCTTCGACAACCCTCTGCGTACCTTCAGTCCAAACAATATATTTATTTTTGGCTAATCAATGGTTTTTTTTTATTGATTTGAGAAACAGATTATTTTTCATACATTCGTGATTCATGTGCATACATTCTCGTTATGATTAGTTGTGAATCTCATGTATAATTTGAAATTAGCCATTCTTGGGAAGTCATATGGATTAGACATCATGCATGTGGAAGATAGGAATATAGAATGATCTTTTGACTTTTGTTTCAACCCAAGACAAACCATGATGCACAAGGGTATACAATTATTACTTTTAAATGAAAATTATTTACTCATTCGCATTTGTCTTAGGATTTGTTATATTCTAATTATGGCTATAGGTTCGACATATCCCCATTTGTCACTTTCTCTTCCACCTCTTTTCTCCATTTTATATGGAGTCCAAAAACAAAATTTTCACATTCACATAGAATGTTATAAACAATTTGTAGATTTTGTTGTACACAAAGTGACATATCTATAACTAAATTCCCCCTTTCTCTGTGGCAGTTTACATAAACGATGCAACTGCTGCTTACGTTGCTTGATTGGGAGGAAAAACCGTCTGGTCATAGGCAATTGTTGAAAAAATGGGACCCTTCTATTTTTATGTGCGACCATTGCCAATGATTCAATTTCATTTACCAACAGAAGTTATTATTGGATGGAAAAATTAAAAAGACCTTTCGTGTTGAACGTCGGCGTAACTTATAGTCATATACTCGATCCAGTGATATAAACGCAAATTAATATTATGATATTTTTTTATTCATCAATATTAATTTCATAAAAATATAAACAAGCTACACTTTTGTCCTCCGCCAATCGTGGTTGAATAATTTGAAAAAGTATCCAATGGCCAAAAAAATTCTAACACTAATTTCGCATTGCCCAGTGGATGCAAGGAAAGAAATACTCAATACAAAAGAATCAGCTCAATGTTTTATATAAAAACTGGATGGATTCAACCTTGACGGCAAACAATGTTGCTTGCGGCATATTATCGGTCATGGTCGTGAAAAATAGGGGACATTCTCATGCTACATTGACCTTGATTCCACCAACAAAAATTCAAGGGGTTTAATAAGGAATATGATTAGATGGAGACTTGGAGGAGTCTGAAAGGGATGGAAATTGGAGTAAATACTTTTCTCACTGATAAAAAAAATACCTCAATTTCAAATTTCCACTTAATATCGATTCATGACACATATATTAGCGCGCATGTAATGCAGAAGTAGAAACTATAGCTATAAATTAAAAATTAAAAATATAATCAAAGTTGATAGTAGAAATATTTTGCATTTTATTTATCATATTTTCTAAAGTTGTAAAAAATATCACACATCATCTCATAGAAATAAAAAAGTATAATTTTTTAAAAAAGGAGAGTACTAACAAATACCCAAGTGATTAATAAATCAAAGGGCATTTTTTTTTATTAAAATGTAATATTTAACATTAATTCCTAATTATATACCTTACTATAATTCATGTATTTAGTGTTTTTTATTTATGTTTTTGTCATTTTTTTTGTTTTATTCCTTCCCAAATGTGTTTGTTTTATTTCCCCCCCTTAAAGTATTATAGATAATTCTTTTTATTGTTTAAATCACTTTTTTTAATGTTTAAAGTTCTATAGGTAACATTTTTTATTATTCAAATTGCTATTTATAATACATTAAAGACAAAAGAAATAAACACATTTTTTAGAGATTAAAACGAAAAAAAAATTACAAGAACCAAAATAAAAAAAATATTAACTTACAAGAATGAAAGCCTAAAAAAAAATTCTATTAATCATTTAACCAATATGTTAGAAGTTAGATAAAAAGATAATATAACTTAAATATTTCTTGAAAGAGGAGGTGGAATAATTTACCTTTAAAAGAAAATGCTAAAATAACAAAATAAATATTATGGTTAAAACAAACAGTATAATATAAAAATATCCAATAATTAAAAAAAACTTATTATATTTCTTTATCAACCTCTTTTGTAATAAAAGAGTAATAATAAGAAAATCCTACCTTCTTGTAAAAGGATAAAAATAGTCAAATTCTACCGTCCAAGTGGAAGAAGAGAAACCAGAAAAATATAATAGAAAAATCTCATATTTGGTAGAAAAAGGTTAAAAAAAGCAAGTAAATATTTTAGAGATAAAAAGTTAAAAAAAATATAAAAACTAGAGATTAATGTTTTTTTAAATAGTAATTTAAACAACATTTTTTTTCGAGAGAAAATTTAAATAATATCTTAAAAAATACCATTAATAATATCAAATAAAATTTTAAATTAATAAAAATAAGTAGAAAAATGAACTAAAATAATTTGTCATCATGTTATTTTAAATAACATTTAAAAACATACTGCTAATAATGTCAAACAAATTTTCAAGTAATAAAAATAACCAGAAATGAGCTAATGATGTAGTACTGTAGATAAAGGGATGGATATATGTATATGTGAATGAGTACTACTAAAATCCAAAAGACAAGGGTAACATCGTCTTGTTATGTTTTAAATAAGGTTCACATTCGTTGACCCTTAGAATTCCAGTGGCGGCCCCTACGCCGTTGGCCTTGGTTAACTCTTCTCTCTCTCTTTGTCCATGTCCTTCTTTCTAGTATTAAAAAGCCAAGCCACTAACAACCAACATAACAAAGCAGATAAGAAGCAAAGCAAACCCAACCCAAACCCTGCTCTCTCTGCACCACTGTGTCTCTCTCTCTCTCTCTCCCTGTTGTGTCCACACCAAAGAAAAGAGATCGAAACCAAGCAAAGCAAGATTTTCCCTCTTGTCTTCTCTCTTCTTTAACTACTATATACTAAGATTTACAACTTCATATATGGAGGACATCTTCTCCTCCCTCAAGCTTCTCTCTTTCTCCTTCATGCTCCTTCTCTTCCTCCTCAAGCTCACCATCCTCCTCTGGTGGCGACCCAGAAAAATTGAAGCCCATTTCTCCAAGCAAGGAATCAGAGGCCCCCCTTATCGTTTCTTCATTGGAAACGTTAAGGAACTTGTTGGCATGATGTTGAAGGCCTCTTCTCAACCCATGCCTTTCTCCCACAACATTCTCCCCAGAGTCCTTTCCTTCTACCATCACTGGAAGAAAATTTATGGTACATACATACATTCTTCACTTCTAACTTCTAACTTCTTTTCTTAATTTCAAAACCAACAAACAAATGCATTTCATATTATTATCTATCTCTAAACGAACAGTCCTCTTCATCATCATTAAAGTTGGCGCTCTTCGGTGCCATTGATGATGATGATGATGATGATGATGATGATGATGTTTCTTTTTGCAAGCTCTGTGTTACTTCCATCAGAATTATTTAAGATCGACTTTTCAAGCCTCCGGAGTTAGGGTGCTTCTTTTTGCAACTTTTCAGGCTTTTCTTTTTCTGATCAGTTACTACTTCCCAGCTGTTTGATGCATGATGTTGAAGTTCCAAGTTTGGACGCTAGCTAGCTCAACCTCCTTTTTTTTTTCTCCCATTATTTTTCATCACTACCCTCCTTCAATTAATAACTCTTGCCTCAAAATCCAACAAGGCTTCAGCTTGATGTGTAATATTGTAATCAGACATTTGTTTCCTACTGACTGCGTGTTCTGTATGGATGTCAGTAATACAAAAGTATTGTCCATATTCTTAACTTCGTTTTACTATTAAATATAAAAATATATATCCAGCTTGGTTGATTAAGTACTCTCAATGTATATATACAGTAGTCATAATTTTTATGATGTGTAAGTGCACTTTGTTGGCATTGCAGAGTTGTCATCTCTTTTCCATTGTCCTCTTTGTTTTGTTTTTGTATATATGGGAGGAATTGAAATGTGACAATGTTGTTGTATATGTTTGGTAACCGTTTTTTTTTTTTTTTATAAAAAAAATTGACTTGTCTTCTTTCCCACCTCCTGTTATCTCTCTCAATGTGTCTCTGTGGTGTAGGGTCTACACTACACTATCCATGCTCCCTCTCTGAAACTAATGGCTGTCATGTTTCCCTGCTCCTTCCCTTTTTTGCAAACTTCACACTTACTACTTGGGGGAGCGGCACTGTGCTTGCTACTTCCAACTTTCACCTCACTCTTTCTTTTTAATACACTAATAAACTATACAATTAATTCTAATATTACTCACCAGTCACTAATTAATTATTAATTAATATTTGATCCAGGTGCAACATTCCTAGTTTGGTTTGGACCCACTGTTCGTCTCACCGTCTCTGAGCCAGAACTCATCCGGGAAATCTTCACATCCAAGTCAGAATTTTACGAGAAAAACGAAGCTCCACCACTTGTGAAGCAGCTAGAAGGTGACGGACTCCTTAGCCTCAAAGGAGAAAAATGGGCTCACCACAGAAAAATTATCTCTCCCACTTTTCACATGGAAAATCTCAAAGTAATTATTAACTCATGCCCCATTATTAAAATATACTATACTAGATCATTTTGATTATGTAGTAGAAATCTGCTACACAATCAAAATAGTATATATAAATAAGATTTGGTGTCTAAAGATATATATGTTTTTAATTAGTTGCTGATACCGGTGATGGCAACAAGCGTGGTAGAGATGTTGGAAAAGTGGTCGGCAATGGGTGTGAAGGGAGAGGTAGAAATCGAAGTTTCGGAGTGGTTTCAAACCCTAACAGAAGATGTGATTACGAGGACAGCGTTTGGAAGTAGCTACGAAGATGGAAAAGCCATTTTCAGATTACAAGCCCAACAAATGGACTTAGCCGCCGATGCCTTCCAAAAAGTATTCATCCCAGGTTACAGGTAATTAATTAAGATTTGATTTACCAGCGTGTACGAGGAACGTACTTAGTAGTGGCTAGCGGTAACATATGAGAATTAAATTTACAGATTCTTTCCCACGAGGAGGAATATAAAATCTTGGAAATTGGAGAAGGAGATTAAGAAATCGTTGGTGAAGCTGATCTGGAGACGGAGAGAGTGTGGTGGGGTGGAGGAAAAAGGGCCAAAGGATCTGTTGGGGCTAATGATTCAGGCCTCCAACATGAATTCTTCGTCCAATGTCACAGTGGATGACATCGTGGAAGAGTGCAAGAGCTTTTTCTTTGCAGGAAAACAGACCACATCCAACCTGCTGACGTGGACGACCATTCTCCTTGCTATGCACCCACACTGGCAGGTACGGGCACGTGACGAGCTTCTCAAGCTGTGCGGATCACGTGACCTTCCCACCAAAGACCATGTTGCAAAGCTAAGGACGGTAAGCAACACACAACCTTGTTAAAAGTGGCAATTATGTCTTTTCATCAATTTAAATTGGCTATGATCTGGTGCAGCTGAGCATGATTGTGAACGAGTCACTACGACTGTACCCTCCGACGATCGCGACAATCAGAAGGGCCAAAGCGGACGTTGATTTGGGGGGATACAAGATACCACGTGGGACGGAGCTGCTGATTCCAATCCTGGCCGTTCATCACGATCAGGCAATATGGGGGAACGATGTGAACGAGTTCAATCCGGGGCGTTTCAGCGATGGTGTGGCCCGCGCGGGGAAGCATCCATTGGCGTTCATACCGTTTGGTCTCGGTGTGCGCACATGCATCGGACAAAACCTCGCAGTGCTACAAACAAAACTGGCCCTGGCAATCATACTGCAGCGTTTTAGTTTCAGGTTGGCCCCTAGTTATCAGCACGCACCAACGGTCCTGATGCTACTCTACCCTCAGTACGGTGCACCAATCATTTTCCAACAATTCTCACAATCCTCTTCTTAATTCAAAGGACCTTCTGCTTAGGGACAAAATTACCCCCCCTTATGGCTTTTCCCCTTCAAATTTAAAAAAAAAAAAAAGTTATATATATATATATTGGACTAAGAGTAAGAGAGATGTCTGGTGAGCGAATTTACGGTGGTGCCCTTCCCATGGTGTTTTCCTATCCTCTCTTGAACATACTGACTTTAGCCATGTGAGATTTGATTTGGTTTCTTGGCCAAGTTTCTTTTGCCAATTAGTTCGAGTAATAGGAGTAATCCAGTTAGTAGATGGCTAACAATTAGCTAGATAGGTGCTTCTTCTTGACTTGTGTATCTCTTGTGTACATTTTTCTTTATTTTTTTTATTTTTTATTTTACAGAGATTTGTAACTTTGTAATGCATTTTTGGCCCTTTGAATTGTCTTTTGCCACAGTACCCATTGGTTTCTTATGATTTTTTTCAATCCTATTCACTCTCCACACCTTTCCCTCTATCTGTCTCTTTCTGAGTGTTTTCTTTCATCAGAATTAAATATATGCTCTGGCCATAGTTTTGAAATAAAATGTAGGTAAAATTATAGTTTATAGTTTGTAGATAATTTATCGATTATAGATAATTTAATGAATTATAAATAATTCATCATTTATAGATAATTTATTATTAATAAATAAGTATCTACCTGCAACTCGATACAAAATAATAATATTATTATTAAAATTCAAATATATAAATATTTATTAATAATCTTTCAGTCCACTAACTTGCCTACGACATCACATTCTAATATCACATTAATTTTGTGAACTCCAAACAATACAATCGACAAGAAATGATTTTTTCATGTTATAATATCTCAACCTTTACATTATGGAAATGATCATGAAAAGTACAGAATTGTGTACCCCATGAAGGACCCCTTGGGAAGGGTCACGGGTAAGCAAAAAACAAGAAAAGTTGAGTGGATAATTGACACATTTTGTTTTTCAATCCTTTATTTTTAATTCTCTGCTCTTTTGTTTTATTAGGAGGGTTTTATTATTTCAATTTTATTTTCCTTATCTCTAATTTTTCACCTCATATTCAAGTTAATACTCTGTATAACAGTATAAGTAAGGAACTGTACCTCCAAAATAGATAACTCAATGCACTAGACTGGTCATCCGAAAACTTTTCATTAGCTATATGCAAACGCAGCACAATCATGAGGCACAAGCCAAACTTTCTCTAACAAGACAGATGAATAAATCATTAAATATAATGGATAAATATAGCTATATTTTTAGCAACTTACATTTGAGACAACATAATTTATCTTTCCATTTAGTTTTAAGAAATTGGAAAGGTTTTGGGGAGGTAAGGTTCCCCTGTCACACTTAACTCCGCCATCAACATGTAAACTGCAACCTATAATGGTCTTATTCAGTGTAAGAAGCAATTTGATGCAAGATAGTATATATAATTGGTGACTATTGCTGACAAATAATACATGGTGGTCCCTATCCGATATTACACAACAAATAAAGATAATTATTTAGCACATGATATCAAAAGAGAATTTATTTTAGATTTACACATTTTATCAAAATCTTTTTTTTTGTCATGGATTTAATTTGGAGGGAGGAGAAAGTTAAAAAAACTCATAGCAGACAAGGATAAGGTATGGTTATATTTATATAACAGCTAGGAAGTAGATGAAGGAACATTGGAAACCGAATTTCTAAACCAATACTATCTGCCACTGACATCAAGACCAATAAATCTTTATCACCGGTTGACCCCAAAGAAGAAGCATTGGTTAAGATTTTATTCATAATTTCACCCTCCATGATGAAGAATCATGAGCTTTTCAATGCCCCTCTGCACTTTTGTAATCTCCATAGATGTAGTTTGCCGACTTCTAGAACAAAATTCATGAGTGGTGTTAACTAGTTAGGCACTGAACTCTACTGTCCTTCACTTTCCAAGAAAGACATGTCATAATATCCCTTTCTTATTGCATGGTAGTAGCAAATATAATAGAAGCTTTCTTGAATTAAGAGTAAATGGTATACAGGTAAGATTCCGAAATCCCATAGTTGTTGGGTTTCTAAGTTCCTTCTCATCCCATTGTTTATTCACTTTACACTTGTGATTTGTGCAACCCCCGTTTCCCAGCACCACGCAATTCGGTAGTAGTACATGTTGTTTCTAATGTGTTGGCAAATTAGTAATTAAGAAAAACCCAAATGTTGATTTTTTTTTCTTCCAAAAAAATCCAAATTATTAGATAGATTTAAAAGATGGGCAAGAAGAATAAATAAAAAAATACAAGTCACTAGCATGAAGCACATAATGAATGAAGAATTAGGATAAGGACGTATTTGGACATTCCGACTTATTTTTTGTTTGTTTATTAAATGATAATATTTAGTTTAGAAACTAGTAGCCTTGCCTCCCTAGTAGCTTCCTTGTATTTATTATTATATAGTCCTGTCTGCAGGGCCATGCAGAAGAGTAAGATTTCTGTTACCTGCAGGATTTAAAGTAAGAACTAGTACTTTCAAGACATAAAATGTTCTTTTGAAGCAAAGGGGACCATAATCCAGCATGCAGCACATTGTTTATTGGTTTTCATTTATGGGATTTGCGGCATTTGAGTTGTAATTTAGTAAGAAGTAAGATTTAGAGCAACACCTTGTGTACTGCTTTTTGGGATCTTCTCATCCCCTTCCGTGGAGTAGGGGGGAGAGAAATCTAATTTATCAGTATTTGCTGGTCCCCAAGATGCATGTGGTTAGGGGAGATCTTCTTGTCCTCTAATTTGAGTTTTTCTTTTTTAGTAGCTTTTATTAAAGCAACCTAAGCATGCCATTGCACCATTTGGCCCCACTGCATAATTACCTTGTATGTCCTTAATTTTCAATTGCAAAATTAGTACACCTACACTCCCAGAGCTCATTGCAAGTCATTTATTCCTCTCTGGTGTTAATCTTGAAAATTGTGTCAATATAATTAGCATAGCACAATTTATGATATTATTCTATTATTATTTTTCGTGATCATAATATTAGCATGAAGTTTTCGTCAAAACTAGTAATAAATTTTCATCAAGAACCCTAAGTATACATCTAGAATATTATTTAATTAAGAAATATAAGTTATTATTATTTTTGTTAACTGTTATTATTGATTTTGTTGTATTATTATTATCACTGTTACCACCGTGTTCTTGTTATATTGTTTTTGTATCATGATTTGGCATTCTATATGCTAGTACTGTGTTGCTGTGGATGATAACCCAAGTACGCTTTTGCTATGAATCAGGGGAATCGCAGATTACGCCTTGAGCATACCAATTACATAAAACAAGAACCTAATGTTTCACGTACTGATATTTTTTTATACAATATTTGTTCTATTATTTAGCATATCGCTCTCATTAATAGTCCTAGTAATCTGCGAACTAATTTTATTGGTTTTATATTGCTGGAGGCTTCTGTTCGTTTGTGCTTTGTCTGAGCATTCTTCCGCGTTAACATCTAAGCAGTGTCCCCCTATGGTTTGCTAAATGACAAAATCTACATTCCAATTAAATTTTAGCTCTGCATGGCTTGAAATTTATGTTTCTACTTTCACTTTCTAGTACTTTATATATGTATCGAAATTTGCACTTAAATCAATGCTTGTTGTCTTCAGTACCCCCAAAAAATAAAAACTCCATTATTATTCATGAGTGTTTGTTCTTAATGGGGATACTAGTACCAGGTGGCCCTCAATAATTCAATTCTTTATTTTAGTAAATGGACAGCTCATGTTATTTTGGTAAACCTAACCTGCTGTTTCATAACTATTTTGCTTCTCTGCCAAAAATTAGAGAATATTTTTAAAATCCCTAGTAAATGCTCAAGATCTATGGGCACTGGTAAGCACAGTATTTTTGCAATTATAGGAAAAACTGTACTAAATTAATCCTGAATGTCCCCTAATTAGGCACTAATGCCAAAGCAATTGAGCTGGCTAATGTCTGCCCTTGTTTAATTACACCTTGTCGGTCTGTCATGTACCAATAACCAAATTGCAATAGAAATGGTCTTCTTTAACATCATTGCCAAAACTTTATGTCTCATGAAGCAAGCCACCCTCTCTCCATTAAACCTTGCCTTAGGATAGTGCATCAATTTTGCAGACAGATTTCCATCCCATAATTAAATTACCAGAGTTACATGCCAGTACCAAGAAATGGTAATGGGAATTTATCAAGAAGTCCTTTCAGTAGTATTCATGGGTTAGGTAGATCTGCCTGCCATAACTCCAAAATAGTGAGAGAAAGACACTTGTATTTAATGAAGGAAAAAAAGACATTTCTAATTTTTTAAGGATAATAATGGGAATAAGATGCCAATTTAGTAAGACCTTTGGTAAAAAGAAAATTGAAACGGAATACAATATTTAATCCAAAAATAAGACTTTTTAAAATGTTGATATATATGTTACATGAATTAAGAGTCTTGATGTAAATTCTCAATGAAAAAACAGAACTGAAGACAATACAGCAATAGATGGATAAATATCTAATCATAAAAAAAATATGGATAAATCATAAATATGTCATTGACAAATTACGTATAATCAAACATATATGCCATTGATTCTTTAGTTTCTTTACATTTTTGTTCTTGTTTTAAGCAAGATATATACAAGGGCAAGATGGTAATAACAGTCAGAAGTTGCTCAACCTCAACAGCGCCTCATGTTTGAAATGGGGGTGTATATTGGGGCCAATATACGAAAGGACCTGTCCCATATTATTTCTAACAATTAACTTTGGTGTTCAGAAAATACATTTTCATGTGATGTATAGATGTTGAGGGTGAGAGTGACCCTAAAATGCTAACTCAAAACTTGAAGGCTTCATTCTCTTTCTCTCATAACGAGAGAGAGGCAGTATCACATGGGAATACCAATCATGAAGGAAGCAAATGAGACAATGGTAGAGGATTTGGTGGAGCCACATTAATGCACAACTCATTTGTAGGTTTCCTATCCATCAACTCTTTCTATAAGCCTCTTAGAAGAAATGTGGAACTCATTCTCTTTTTTTCTTTTCTTTTTTCTCTCTTATTTTATTTTTTTGGATAAAAATATCCAGAACTCAATCATAGAGCATTTGATAATCAACATTGTATACACATTTACTGGCTGTAAAAAACAAATCTTAAAATGGCCCTGCCTAAAGGAATGGCAGATTCACAATTCGCATTAAACTTTGTTGGCGATATTGGTGACAAGCCCACTTGTGATGTCCTGTAGTCATTTTTTCAAAACCTTTTTTTATTTTTATAATTCAAACATAATATTGATATCAAACTTGCAATGATGTATCGTTATAAACATATTTTTAAAACCACCTAACACATACATTGACATGGGATTATTAGTTTAATTAATGGTCTCAAATTTAAATATTAGATGTAAAATTGTGTTAAATACCTCATTTAAGTAGGATTATCTCTGCTCTGATGAAGAAAATTTGTGAACTTTACGAAAAAAAGATATTTTTAAATACTTACAAAAGGATTCGTAAAATAAAATATAAATAAATGTTACGTTAATGAAAAATAATATTAATGTAATCATTTCTTTTTAACCGAGTGTATCTTTTGGCTGAAAAACAATGGTTGGTCCCATGAAATATTAAAATACATTTAAAAAATGAACATCTCTCAATATATATTTTTGTACTCAAAATCTTTCGAATTAAAATTATTAAACCATTTTCGTATCTCTTCCTTTCAAAACTCAAGAACCAAAATATTATATTTTACCCAATTTTCAACATCTTTGTCATTTTAATTGTCTATGCTATAAAATCTTTTAAATTTAATAAAACTTTAAACTTTTGTATCCTTCAAATCATAAACTCTAAATTTTATTATAACGAGATGTCTAACTTATCCCAATTAAAAATAGAATTAAACGATCCCATCAAAATTAATTGGTACAATTCTCTTACGTAATTTAAGATGATTGGCTGCATTTGCATATTGTACCAATTAGCTTCAATAGGGTTGTTAAACCGCGTGTTTGGATAAAATAAAATTTTTGTAAAGAAAATTATTATAATAATTAAAAATTAAAAAAAAAACAACTGAAATCGAGTATAAAGTATCAAGAAAATAAAACTTCACATTAATCATAATAGAGATACAAAAATATAATTATGTTTTTTATTAGTAAAAATAATTTTAACGTAAATTTCATTGTACAAGAAATATTTCGGCTACCGAATCAATAAAATAAATGTATACTACAAATATTTTTTTTTTTTGTGCGACGCATACTTCAAATATTACAAATGGTCAAAATGTTGTCATCTAATCAACATGCAATTGCGTGATCCATTAAACTTATAGGAATGGTTGAAGGAGCTCCTCAATTTTATGAAAATCATGATTTTCGATTTTCTAACATTTCTAATAATCAGGTGTAAAAAAAACATTTCTAATAACCTGCCTATCTTCCATAGTTATGCTTGTTGTACCAAAAATATTGATAAGTTGGTCACTTTCTACCAAAACTTTCTAAGCCAGAAGCCCAATCATCAAATCAAGTCTCAAGTCCCCGTTAGCACCCACCAAAGATGAGCAACAAACACATTATTGCACACATCCAGATTTTAAGCATAGGTTCGGTTTCAGTCATTTAACCAAACATTTATGCCATTCTCATCAAAGCAACCCTTTTATCCCCGTCTTTTAGGCCAAATAATGTCGCATCCATTATTAGGTACAATTTAAATTGTTTTTTGAATTTAGTACAATTGAAATTATGAAACATTTTCTTAATTTTCAATAAAATGGCAATCTATATCTAAAATAAAAAGAGATTTATGAAACATTGAAATCGCTGACAATCACAAAATTACACAAACCAAACCACATAAGCTTCTCTCTCTATTCTTTAGAGATGGGCACTTTCTTAGTGGTTACTTTTGATACCCAAAACGATTTTTAGGTTTTCATCATACATTTAAACTCCAAAATAAATTTGGAGATCGGAAATTAATTTTAAGAAGCGACCGTAATATTTTGGTACTAAATGAATTGTCTAATACGTGATTCATTACTTCACCAAAACAAATACGTGATTCATTTTTGGAGTGCCTCTTTAAAACGATTGGTATAGATTGATTGGAAAAAAAATTTAGGGTAGCAGCATCAGGAAAGAGAAACAGGTCAAGCAACTATGCAATTGGACGAGTGAATATCAAGAACTCCAAATATAAAATTTCTCGATCTAAATATGTCCTCCATATATGAAGAAGTGATTTATTTGATCAATACTTAAAAAGAAAAGGACAATTTTGATTTGTTATGGATCTGATTATTTTTGGGTTCATGAGACAATTTTATTTAAAACCTAATTAATAAATGTCAGGTCCAAGACTTTGTTCCGAAGGTCCACCAGGGGTCCAGGGCCACTTGGCATGGCCAGAATCCACTGTTGCTTTTTCGTTGGATTTAGGTCCACTAATAAAAGTTACAATAACACTGTTAGGATTGGGTCGTTTTATCTTCAGATGAACTTTTAGTTTTAGGAGGAAGACCACCAAAACAGTAACAATTGAAAATAACCATACAAAGAACATGATTTTGATGAGATAATTGTAATGTAACAGATGTAGCGATTTAGCATACTCTGCCCTCGACATGGTGCCTTCTCAGTATTGATTAAAAAAAAATAATTAAAATTTGATATATTATCGGTCTAAAGATTTTATTTTAAAAAATGTTGGTTGGACATTGACAAATACAAATTCTCCAAGTATTGGGAGGAAAACTGTGGTCTTGTCCATAGAACTGGATTCAAATTCCCTAACAGTATAAAATATCGTTTAAGGAAAGAATGTGTGAAAGTGTAAGAAAAAATGAGTTATAGGAAAATGAAAATAGAAATAATAAATAATACACATGCTTAAAATGTAAAAAGTTTATTCACAAATTATCATATATATTAAATTTAATGACTTTTATAATAGTTATATTAAAAAAATGATTTATGTAAACTTTTACATTAGTGCATGCCTACTAAATTAGAAAACTAAAGCAACTTAGAGATGTTTTGATTTATCTTATTTTAAAATATAAAAAAAGAAGATATTTTAGTTCTGAAAATAGTTTTCAAAAACTAATTTTATCAAACCATTTTTTTGTTGTTTTTAGAAAGGAAAACGGTTTTAAAAAATGGGAAACAATAGGATGCAAATTGTTATATTCTTCCATGCAGCATACGTGTTACAGTATAAATTTAGAAAACTGGCAGTTTACCTCAGTCGAAGGCATACGAAGAATCTCCATCCAAAGGTATATCAAGAATTTTTTTCTTTCTTTCTTTCCTTCCTTCGCGTTTGCATTATGTAATACTATCAGTTAAAGATAGCCAACAGTAACACACACGCACACTAACAAAAAAAGCTACTGTACTGAGGCATAAAAAGTTTATAAGATCTTGATTATCAAAAGTTAAGCCAGACTAAGCTGCCACTTACACAACCTTTCACATATTGCACCGGATAATTAAGAGATTTTGTTAAAATAAGGAGAGTAAAATGAAACAGACTAGCCCGGGGTTTAGAGGTCGTAAATGTCAAACTAAACAGTACTAACAAATAAAAATGGAAGGGGAAAGAAATCATAAGTTCAGCAAGCTATTCAGCTTTTCAAAACCAGGGTTTTGACATGCGAGGAACATGCTTCAAATGAGCACCGGATTCCACATCGATTAAACATCAGATTGAAGCCAAAAAGTTTCACAGACGATGATACCTTTGCCCAACTGAAAGATATTTGGCCATCCAAAACTGTTATCCAAGGTCTCCAGCTCTAGAGACATGGTGACGTAGAGGACACCGATAACAGTTGAAATAAGGATAAATAAGATTCTCAATTAGAAAAGAAGTATAACATGCCAATAAAGTGCATAAAATCTATTTACTTGTGTATAGATCATAACTCGGAATTGGGGAATATATGCATAAAACGTATATTCCGTGGATAACCATGCCTTGTGTCATTCCGGCTTTAATGTGGCCATGTTCTTCCAAGAGCCATTTGGACCTTGTGCTATTGATCATTGCTGAGCATTGATGCACTAGCCACAAAGCAATGACAACTTTCATGTGTAAGCTTACAACCATAAAGTGAAAAAATGTTCATGTAACTTGTAAGTAGTACAAGCCCAAGTACTGGAACAGCATTGTTCAAAGCAGTCATGGCAGGTACTAGATGAACTTAAAGGTTAATCCAATCGATCAATAAATATCACAAATTGTAAACTAGCATGAGGTGTTGCTAATAATGTGGAAGAAAGTGAATACTTTCCAGTTAGGTGTCCTCATCAGAAACTAAAGTCTTTTCAGCTGCAATGTCTACTTCATTCGGTTCTAGGTTCTGTTAAATTTGTCTGAAAAACAGATGCTTCTTTAAACATTTAGACTGCTTAATTATGTTACTACTAGTTAATTAGTTAATATATGTGGTCATCAGTTGTTCAGTTATATAGAAAATGCCCAATTATATTCATGCCTAGTGCAAGCTTCTTCTACCCTCTAGTTATAATTAAATTAACATTTCAAAGTAGGACATTCAACATTTTAACCATTAGCTAGGCTTTGACAAGTAAACAACCTCTGTATGTGTGTAGTGTGCAAAGAAAATATCAGTGATCATTTCATTAGCAACACATTGATAGTGAGCGATGCATCAGCATGCAAAAAGATATCACAATTGAATAAGCTAAGGTGAAAGATATCAATCATACATTCACATATCAGGTCACCCCATTGTAGCCAAAGACTCTGAGCATGCATTCCTCCGCAAAACAGATATCTGAGGCTCACAGGTGGCCTGAAATGGAAAAATGCGAGAACTCCACAAACCTATGGAAGTGTTGGCTTATCAAGAGCCATACTAGAAAAGCCATCCCTTGTCTAGAGCAAGAGAAAATCTGTAGAAATCTGGAAGCAACACCTATATGCCTCCTTCTCAGCCCTGGAAAATGCAGGGGAAGCATTACTATTATCTGCAAATGACTATGTTTAGACTTCCAAATTATGGAGAACAGATACAAGTATTACACAAGGTATGTCTCATATATGACATTGCCTGTATCATTGTATGTACCATTTTAGAAAGCAAACAAAAGTTTCTTTCTTTGTTATAATTAAAGAGCTATAAAATTAATGCAAAACAATATTTTAAAATCAGCATAAAATATCAAGAAATTATGCAAGCACAAGTCCCATAAATCATGTTAGTCATTGAGCCTCAATATAAACCTGCATTTTAGTATACCACTTAATTTGAAATCTCAGTAATTAGACCATGTCTTACAAGTGTCTGCAAAAATCTAGAATGTAACAAAGGTTTCAGAAAGATCCTGGTGTAGTGTGTCTACCAGAACAAGCCCAATAGAAATTAAGAGGATATATCATAGATGAACAGATTAACAAGAGTTCAGAAATGATCACTTATTCATGCAGTTCAGCATATACATTCACATCAAACTATATCACTAAGTCAAAACATAAATGAAGGACCCAAATATTTCATCTTTCTTCTTACAGTTGAATGAGGCTGAGATCAAACTATTATGAAACTCTATCCTAGGGAAAAAGTACTAAATTGAAGAGGAAAAAAAATCCTGTCATCTTAAAGGAATGCTGTTTTCAGAAGAAATCAAATTTCTTAGCTCCATTAAGTGTTCATCGTTTGATATGTGGAGCGAAAGACGGAGGTTTGTCATTAATGCTTCCTGTTCCCAACTTAAGGGGCCTGATGCATGCAATGCCTCAATTGTACAACGATAGGCATGCAACTCTAACCTATGAATTTCTGCTGCCAATTCCTCTTGTGTAGGAGGGGAACAATCCCCTTCCTCATCACTCCTCTGGCAGACAGACTCAGCATCACTAAATGAACTGTCTACATCATCAAAAGGACCTGCAGATACAGGAAATTGCAGTTTACAGGAATTCCTGCTAGTGATACTACAACTACCAACTGAGCATGTAATACTATCAGCATGATTTGATTCTCTGTTTTCTCCAAATGAACAACCCACAGTGCCAGTCTCTTTCCTCCTCTCCATGTCAATCATATTAGAAATCCCAGTTTTTCTGTTGTTTACAGAAGCAGGTATACATTCTTCAGCAATCACATCTCTTGGAAAACTGACACCCTGTACCTGTTTGAGTGGTGTGGGTGGATTTCTAACTCTTGCTCTGTGACATCTGCCTTCATTTTCAAGTGCTCTAAACTTTGGGGGAGGCTCAGCATATGCCTCAACTTGTGAATTGCTTCCTCGTTTCAATGTTTTAAAATAAATGAGTTCTGATTCCAGAATACTCAGTTTTTTCTTTTCAGGACGATAGTAAGCAGAACCTGATAGTTTTGTCTTTGTAGATGTCTTCTGAAGTTGGGTGCTAGAACGTTTTCTGTTCTCACAGCTGGAAGAACCCTGAAGATGAGAGAAGGATAAATAATTATTCAACCATAAAACAGCCGAGGATCCAGAAAAAAAAAATAGTACAAAGAAAAATTCGTGAAAGCTAAAAACAAAAAGAAAACAGGAAAACTGAAGAAAATATGAAAGTATAACAAGAAAAACAACCTAACCAAATTCCAAATTTTTTAAACTTCGATTAGTTAATTTTAGTAAACAGGATTTGCTGAATAAATGAAATTTCGAAAGATCAATTAAAAGTTTAAAAAGCAACTCAACAGATGATGTGTAACAATATCCACATCTACAGCCAACAGAACTAGGCAATTGCTAAAGAAGATAAAAAAAATTCATAAGGTAAAATAAAAGTACCTTTCCAACTATAATCCACTTGTCATCTTGCCAAGACTGTCTCACCCGAATGTCAAATTTGCTCACTTGAAATTCCAAAGAAGATCCAAGTAGCCTGACCAAAATGTGGTTTTTCCCCAATATCTTCAAAACTGTAGCCATCTTCCATGAGAAGTTCTGGAAGATCTCTACCACATCACCTGGACTCCAATTATCTGTGAGTTCAAGTGCAGGTGGACATGGCCTTAAGTCTTTCCTGGACACCCGCTCAACAATTGCCTCACCAGCGTCACTTTCATATCCATCATATTTCACAGTATAGTGGTGGCCATTACTGCAAATGATCTCTGCACATAGCCAGGAGCCACAAGGCACCTCAACTTTGCTTAACACTTCCACCTTATTCCCTTTCTTGAATTTCATGATTGCTAGTATATTGCTTTAAAATTTAAACCTGAACACCTGTTGTTCAATAACAACAACCAAAATAAGAAAATGACAAAAAAAATAAAAATAGCATACTTGCCAGCAGCTCAGAATCAGAAAAGAACAGGAAAAGGATTAAAATTTAAAATCATCCCATCATCAACATGTAGAAACCACCGAATGGATGGTGATAGCAATCAATAAATAGAACATAATAACGTATAAACAGACAACCGGTTACAGAATCAACCAAAAAAAAAATTCAGAAACTCTTCGTTGAATTAATTTAGATCTTGACTTTTAAAACCAGAAAAAAATAATTTTGAGCCAATCATAAAGTAGAAAATTTTGATAAAGAAAAATCAAGCTGAGGCGAAACGAAGCTAAATGCAGAACTCGTTGCAAGTTTATGTTGAATATAGACAACGATACATAACAGTAAAATTTAAAATAAAACGCGAAGATACACAAACAGAAAGAGAAACAGACCAATCAGTCACGACAAAGTCCAATTGATCAGAAGTAGAACAAATGCCGTTAAACCGATTTTTCATCTCATTCAAATGCTAAACCCGATCGAGTGTGCAGTGATTTGCTGAGTTTCAAGGTTCTTTCTTTTTGTTATTCTGTTGCCTCTCTCTCTCTTTTCTCTAAATTTTATTTATTTTCTGAGGAAAAAAAATAAAACTCAAACAATAATAATACTAAATCGGGTAATAACAGAACCACAGAGAAGAATTATGATTCTGTTTCCTTTCCCTCTGTTTCCTCAGCAACAACAAAAACAAAGAGCAACATCATCAACAACAACAACAAATCGTGCAGAAATTTGAAATTGAAAGCTCATTGACAAAAAATTAAACAACAACAATAATAATAATCCATTAATTATGCAGAGAAATTGAATTAGTACATGAAAAAGGGAGGAGGAAATTATAAGAAGGGAAGAGAAGAAAATTCACTGACCTTGTTCCGATTCAGAAGACGATCTTTTCGTCTCTGTGATTTTTCACTCTCTCTTCGTCCTTGTTATTGTGATTGCGGTTGTTGTAGAATTTTTTTTCTTTTTGTTTTTATTTGTAAAATTATCATCATATTCATTGTGTGTTTCCTATAAATTTATTTATTTAAATTAAAATCCCATTTTAATTTTATTTTTAAATAAGGAAGCTTAATGTACGAAGCTAAATTTTCATTGCCAAGCAGCCAACTGCCCAAGAATAGCTTGTTGAGGTGGGAATTAACAACTGTTACATCTTATTGTAAACATTCCTTGTGTCATGCATCTTCTTTCTTCCCTTTGTTTCTGTTGCTCAATTTCATAAATAAATATAAAAATAAAATTACATGAACATTATTCCCTTATTTGTTTTTTAATTTCAAATTTTAACTTTAAAAGAATACCAAACTGATTCTATCTCTATCTTTATCTTCTTCTTTTTTTCCACTAACATTCTCCATTTGTTTGTTTTTAAACTAAAATCCTCTATTTGGGTTTATCGATGCAGATTTTTAATGAATAAAAAACTAAAAATAATGGGTATAAAAATTTTAAACGTGATAATGGGATAAGAAAATACTACTACTTTTTACATTAATCGTGTGAGTATAGTTTGACCCAAGTGTAAAAGATTATTATTATTATCTTGCCATTTTGAAAGGAATTCAAAAATTGTAAAAAAAATGTTTAGAGAAGAAATCAGACGGTACTAACTACTAACTACTATGCCAATATCTTTATTGATATTTGATATAAATAAATATAAGTTATTTTCGTCGGCCAGAAAAAAATTCCTATCATGAAAATTTCATTCTTTCAACGCAAATTAATTACTTATTGTTCACACATAATTCTTTATTTATAATTTTATTTTTTAACGTGTTTTTGGATAAATCTAAGAGATGATCAAATAGAAATAAAAAGAGCAGGGAACTTGTGAGTGTGATTGTTCTAACTTAATCAATATTGAGTTTGAGTTTTAAGCATCATTTGTAATTTAGTTTTGATATTCACATTGGATGAAATTGTTGTTGTTTCTTAAGTCTTCTTTGTTCTTCATTTTCTATTTTGTTGTTGGTTGCATAAGATGACATTAGAGTCATTCATTGATCCGTGTTGCACATTTTTCATGTCATGCTCAGGAACAAGTGAACAACAGTGATGGTAGCTTGATAGGAACCAAGAATGGTATTGCTCACTACAACAATTTTTCAATGGTTATAGTGCACCTATATGAAACACCAATAAAAATTCTTGTTAACCCTTCGTTCAATGGAAGTAACTATTACTCATGAACCAAATCAATGAAGAGAGCTTTGATCACAAAGCACAAGTGGTTATTTCTTGACGAAAATATTTAGGAACCATATGACTTTGGCTAAGTTATGAAATGTATCATAGGTCCAACCATCTTGTTTGTTTGTGGATTGTAAATTTAGTTTCGAAATTGATAGGTATTGGCATCATGTATATAGAACACGTGTCAAAAGTGTAGAAATACCTAAAGGATCGACTCTCAAAAGGATATCAAGTGTAAATTATTGCATTGGGAAATATATGCTTTCATGTAAAATGTGATGCCAATAATTAACTACTTCTACAGAGTTGAAGACTGTATGGGTAAAGTTGGAGATATACAGATATATACCTCAGTGCACATGCTTATTAAGGTGGTGTACTTAAGATACATCAAGGAGTTCCATAAAATCCAAGGAAGAATATAATATGACAAGGTTTCTTATGGGAATTAATGAAAAATTAGGAGTTATAAGGTTATAAATTCTCATCATTAACTCATTGCATAGTCTAGCAAATGTTTTTTATTTTATTTTTATTGGTTGTTCAACAAGAAAGACATAAGGGTATGCACAATTTGGAAGAAAATCTTATAGTAATGAATATTGAATATGGGAAAAGGTTCAACATACAGGTTAAGGTAGTTCTAATGGAAAAGTATGCGCCTACTGTGGAACATTGGGACACACAATGGATACATGCTATCATAAGCTTGGTTTTCAATTTGGTTCTATATACAAGGGTAGTGATTCGTACCAAACAATGCGGGGTAATGAAGAAGAAGATTGCAGGTCAAAGATTAGAGGTGATAAAAAACAATTATCCACAAGTATTGCAACACTTACTCAAAAGGATTACAAATCCTTGACTTCATTGCTGCAAACGAGCAAGCAAAAAAGGATGGATGAAAATGTATATTAATTGTGTTGGCTGAATTTGTTGCAACAAGTAATAGGGAGATCCAATATTTCACATGCATGGAACACACCTATTCTAGAGTAGAATTCCTTATACTCCCATGCATGGATCACACCTTGATTTCAAAAAGTTAAGGGTGTTTAGCTTTTTGTGTTTAATTTGTGTGAATATGCATAAAGGAATAAATTTAGCAATAAGGCCATGAAATTTACTTGGGTCATAGGCCTAAAAGTTAAAAGTTGGGTTGCCTATGAAGAAAAGGCAACAACTTCTCATAAATGGAAATACTTGGATCAAGATTTTGGTCCTACTAATGATCTTCATCAAGTACTTTATGAAAGTGATTGCAAGATCCAAAGATAGATTCACTTTGGATTCGCAAAAGCATAAGGCATCCATCATGGTTAAGAATAAACGTTAGCACTCTACAACATGGGACATTCAATATGGTTATCTCGTTGATGAAGAAGCTACTTAGCTACATGCAACATCACATATTCAGTTTCAGATATGCGAGCTATTATAGGCTCTCACCTTCTTCACTAGTCTAATGCATTATCCATCTTCTCTAAAAAGGAACCAAACAACTACAAGGAAGCTTGTAATCATAGATGTTGTGCTGATGCAATGCAAAAGGAACTCAAGGCCCCTGAGGACAATAGTACACATTCCCTTGTTGAATTTTCAACAAGAGTGAAGCCTATAGGAGTAAGTGGATGTAAAAAAATTAAAAGAAATTCAAATGGTTAGCAATACTGAACAAGCGAGTCATCGGTTGGGGGAAAGAAAAGGAACGCCTTTAAAAAGAAAAAAAAGTGATAAGGTCCGCGTAATATTGAGAGGTACAAGTCATGAGTGGTTACTAAAGGTTACATATAGATTGAATGGTTAGATTTCTTTGAGACATTTTTCCTAGTAGCAAAGATGACCATTTTCATACTTATCTAGCCTTAGCATCAATTTATAGCCCGAGATATGATCCAAACAAGGACGCAATGTCAATATAGATTAAAATCCAAAAAAAGTACAACTCACATGATGAAGTCTTTACTTGATTCAACTAAGGACAAGTCTTCACATTGTATATGCAAATTGCAAAGAGATCTTTTTTTTTTTAATTTAAACCCATGATTAATCGATCACCAACTCAATCCTTTAGCTAGCTTGGGCTCGCCTTTTTATTCACTCCTTAATTAACTATGAAAAAATAATAAAATTATATTGATTAAAAATACATTTGCAATTTAATTAAAGTATTATTCAAAGAACATTTATTAAAAAGTATATACATAATTATAAAACATTACAATAAATTTATGTAATAAAAAATTTATAAATTTCAAAGTTTGATGTGGCAATGGTGCACCTTCAGTGTCACAATTTGTAGAGCTTGCTATATATGTAGGTTTTGTCACAACTTACTATACCATGATGTTTAATGCAATCAAAATGAGAGTTGGATTTGAGTGTGATGGAAAAAAAAAGGATAAATATTTATTAAAACTCCATAAATTTTATTTTTAATTTATGCACCCCAAACATGTACATATACATACGTGTGTGTTTATTTTTGTACACATACATATATGTAAGTGATGATATGATATAAGGTGAGTATTAAGGTACTCATACTCATACTTATCATAAACTCAACTCATTAACTCGTTGATATGCCATGCTATTAAAATTATATTATTATATATATATATTAAATTAAAAAAACAAGCATTTGTAGTTTTGTAACTAACAAAAGTATTACATAAGTTTTAAGGTATTTCAACTTTAGTTTTAGAAAAATTAAATTAAATTTAAATTTTCATGTTGTTTTTGGCTAAGTATCTCTATAGTCGACAATCATGATATCAATCTCCCATGCAATATAGATCTTGAAGTAGATTTATCTCAAAGTCATTATGCATGATTAGGAAATCAAATTCCTATTAATATATTTAAAGAATTCAATTATTTATCAATCATTTAATTGTGTGAAACCTTGTTGATATAAATTTGATTAATATATTTCTCCAATCTAATTGAAATTGAAAAAATTACACCATATATGCATCTTTTTTTTTAAGGCAACACAAAAATTTCAACTTACAATCTCTTACATTTTAAAAAAAATCCTTACAATCTTTTACAAGTTCTTTTTTTTTTTTGCTGACTACAATCTTTTACAAGTCATTCATAGTCAAATGTTCCCAGTTTTCCAACCAGTCCTGATACAGTATTTAAAAAAAAAAAACTATTCTACTACTTATACATTTCCATTAAAAACATATTTAAGGCTATAATTAATATTCCATGCATTTATGATGATACTTTCTAATTTAGATAAAATTTGAAAAATATAAATTTAAGAGTAAATATAATACAAATTGTAAACAGTTAAATTTTAAAAACTGAAAATAACCTATGTCTTTCTTTAAAGAATACAAACCGAGTTGATCAATTTGACCATTTACAAATTAAATGAGTTGACTTTGATTTAATATTTTAAAGCAATTGTTTTTCTCCGGTGCTAAAAACAGTTTTCTTATTTGTTTTCAGGATAACTGTGATTAAGTGGTATTTATCTAGTCTAGTTCAAAACATGTATTGTATTTTAAATTATTAAGAAATACTACTATGTTGTGAAGAGTAATACTGTAATAATTTAGAATGTATTTAAAAATCATATTTTACCTTTATAATAAAAAAATACTCTCCAGTCTCCATAACGAATTTTTCTTTTGTACCTTACAACGTTTATACTTAATGGACAATAAAAAGGTAAACGTTGTCTTTTCTATTAATTTCATGAAAATATGGTCAACTTAAACTTTTTTAGCAGTGAAAAAGGTTTATTGAAGACGTTCGACGAAAGGAATTTTTGTTTTTCGATTATAAATTTAATAGTATTTTAACTTGTGTAATGTATAGGATAATTATTTATTTTTATATGACTAAAATTTATAATAAATATTTTTAAATATATAATTATATTATATTTAAAATTTGTAGTAAATAAGTATTTTAAGTTGGAAATATAAGATGAGTTTAATGATTAAAAAAATAAAAGAAGAAAAAGATAACAGGTTGAATCTCTTCTACTAATAAAATTAATATTTATTAACAAAAAAATTTAAAATTTATAAATTATATTATAATCAAATTTTATAATAAATAATTATATTTGAATATATAAATTATATTTTTTAAATACTCATAAAAAATAATGGCAAACTCATTAGTTTCTTACTATTTTTCGGTTTATGATAAACAATTTATATTTTCATATAATGTCTAATTTTAAATATTGACATTTTTTTAAGAAGTTATTGAAATTAATTTTATAAAAAAATTTAAAAGAGATAAGTGATAACTATCTTCAATCTCCAAGGATAAAAAATTAAAGTCGTCTGATATTTATCTTCAATTCCTATTTTCTAAGGATAAAAGAAATATATATAATAAAAAAATACACATCTAAAACTTATTTATTTTCTTTAAGTAGACACCTTTAGCATTTATTTTGCTTATATATATATATATATATATATATATATATATATATATATATATATATATATATATATTGTTTCAATAGATCTTTTGCTTACATAAAAATTAAATCACTAAGATGAAATGATTATTTATTTATTATAGTGAAATGATCATTAATTTTAAATAAAAACAGTAAAATGATAATGACCGTTGTTTTTTTTATTAATCTAATATTTTTATTATATTTATTTTTAGATAATTTTATTCATTTCGATTTCTTAAACAACAGTTGATGAGTTGAAGTGGGAAAATTATTTTGAGATAAAAACCAGAAACTAATATTATTTAACCTAAATAAATTGCTAGACTTAGTTTAATGTTAATCTTTGAAAAAATTATTATAATTAAGATTTATAGTAAATAAATATTTTAAACATGTAAATTATATTTTAGATTTATAATAAATATTTTATATTTTATACATGATTTTTTTAACTATTGATAATTTCTTTTAAAAATATTGAAATTTATTTTATAATGAAAAATTAAAAGAAATGGATAGTTTTAAAAAATAAGTATACAAAAAAATAAGACATGTGGGTTGAATGAGTGAGATAATAGCTCCTAAAATCCTTTTCGTTTAAAAAAAAACTCTTAAAAACACTCTGGTTATTCGTTAATGAGTAATTTATAAAAACACTTTCATTTAATAGTATAAGATTGAGATTCATAATATAGAAAGTAGATTAAAATTTTAATTAAGTAATATATATATATATATATATATTAACCTTTAATATTGTTTTATAATATTTCAGTTTTAAGTAGAAAATAATATCACAAGCATTTAAAGTATTGCACCTAATTTCTATTCTTATCAAACTAATTTTTTTGAGATGACTATGCATTTTTATGAGCCTTTCGTTATATAAGCAATACAATTCTGAAAGAGAAATTTGGGTAAACATACCCGACAAATTTAAATTTGTTAGATGAAGAAAAGGTTCTTAATTGTTGCATATATATTGAGGTACTGTTTCATTCAAACCAGGGATTTCTCCTTGTGTCTAGCCCCCACCACCATCCACACTTCCCTGCCGCACATTTTGTCGCTATTCCTTCTCTGCTTTTTCTGTCCATACATTTCAGCTCCCAATCCTCTTATCCCACCTAATATTTTCTCCCCATCCTTTTAAACAATAGACACACAACAATGCCCAGTCAATAAAACTATTTTTATTTTTTCATTATCATCAAAATATTGCTGTCAAATATTTATTAATGATTAATTTTCCTAAGAAACATGAATCATCATCTTTAATATCTTTAATAGAATCTTTTAATGATTAATACTAATATATAAAATCATGTAAACTTTGGATAATAATTTTGAGTATATATATATATTGATATGAAATAATCTCATCTAGAAGTGGTAACTGATTTTCATCATGACAATAAATACACACAAATTGAATATTTTCTTTTTAACATTATTTATTTCATAAGAAGGATAAATAGTTAAGGTTTAATACTTTTTTTATTTTCAAATAAAAAATAACTCTTTTACTATGTACATGTACTATACGTTCATACACAACGTGTCATTTTAATAATTATTTTACACAATTTATTTCTCAATTTTAAAAGTACGTATGTGTGGTGTGTATAATTTGGATTTTCTTGTGCTATCGAGTAATATGCTATTAGAAAAGAAAGATATATTTTTTTATCAAATAAGAATTTATTATATATAATTAGTTGTATAATCCACTAATTATATCTAATTAAAGTGTGTTTTTATCTCTCTAATATCACTATATCATATTACTCAACCACGTAAAAACTTAAAAAAAATACTACTATAATGTATTAAACCTACCTAACACCTTTGCTTACACAAATAATTCAGTTACTATGCTCACCATCACCATGCTTATTATGTTGCGGTTGGCCTATATCACAATCAACAACCCAACTTGTAAAACAAGACAACCAAACCCGTGAAGTTGCTTATACCACTGTTTCTGTTTCAATCCATTTCCATCTCCAACGCATTTCTTCGTCCCGAATCCAACATAAGAACCCATTTCTTTTCATGGCCACATTTATAAGGAAAGAACAAAAGTTGTACATATAATAAATTTTAATGCTGATTAAACCAAACATATTACGGGTCTAGCTAGATCGAAGCACGCGTTCCTTGGAATTGGGACAAACAATGTTTGGTATGCATTTATTTCTAAGGCAATATTCAATTTTGGGTTACCATATGAAAATAGATGTTTAAATGTGTAGCATATATGTTGCTGTCTTCTTTTCTATTAAAAGTAAAGTGTACGTTAAAGATATGTGCAGTTTAAAAAAAAAAAAAAAGACCTAAAAAAGAAGAAATAGAATAAGGCACTTTTGGCACATGGAATTGAAACTAGAGCATATCCTAATTCTAATTATCTTATCTAGTACGTATATATATTAAAATTGTAATTTCAATTTTAAATACAAATTTATACAATTAGAATCTAAATCGTTTGCATTATATTTAATTATTAATTTAGGCTCTAAAAATTATAATTTTAAGTGCCAAAACCAATAAGTTAAAATTAGCATTTCACATTTTGTTATTGATAATTTCAGTTACTTATATAATGGAAAGACTACGGTCATTGTCAAACAATACACGGGACCAATTGGTTATTATATAACGCGACAAAGACTTGCATAGGTTTTGTTTGAAGCGATTATGAGTTTTTAATTTATAAATGTATATTTTATATAAAATTAGTGATTTAGTTTATAAATAGTATAAAATAACTATTCATTTTTATGTAATTAAAATCTACTATAAATAAATATTTTTGAACTAATATAATAACTATTCTCAATCAAATGAATAATTTGAATTGTGATATTAGGTTGTTTTTAATTATTAATAATTTTTTTTTAAAAAAATTGAAATTCAATTTAGATTTAGAGAAGAAAAATAATAGATTGAAAGATGTAAAAAAAAAGATCAAGTGAGAAAGAAAATTATTTGGTTAATTATTGTGGTAGTGTGTGAAATGCAGTTAAAACATCTCTAACGAAGTACTCATACTTGAATTTTTAATTCCCTTGTCGGAGTTCCTATATTTTTACATTAGATTTAAGAGTTTGAACAATAATAAACTCATTGAAAACTTAAATTGCGTCTCAAATGTAATCTCACTCTTTATATTTTTTTTAGATTTAATTTTACTTAAAAATAACTATTCATTTATAATTTAATTTTGAAATAATAAATATGCTAAAAATATATTCTTTCCATGATTTTTTATCAAAAAAATATATATTATAAAATATTGTAAATTTATTAGAACTATTTTTTATGACAATAAGTTAAAAAAAAATATGAAAAAACATAATTAAATTTAAATAGTGAAATATAAATTTATGAAAAATTCTCAACAATTTCAAACCATTGATTGATTCACTTCAATTTGCTTCAACAATCTTGCACCGTTGGTTCATTTCAATTTGCTACATCAAATTCACACAAACATAGAAAGTAGAAACTTGTTCATCCACTATTATTGTCATTCTCCCAACCCCAGTCTTCATTCAGTCTGGCATTTCTTCCTTAACTTGGCTCTCTCTTCTCTCTCAACTCCCAATCATCGTTGACCTTTAGTAAGAGATACCGATACCCCTAGTCTACCCCAGCCCCATTAATGTTTCAAAACTAAAACAATTGAATTTAATTTTAATCACGTGACTTAATTTTTAAACACACCATAACAAACCAATGACTAATCAATAAACACGACTATACATTTCGTATTAATATAATTGCCTCTATAAGAACCAAAAACAGTCATTTTGATTGCATGATTTGCATCATCACCACTTCATCGAGTCACTATAAAACTGATTGAAACTCGCATAACAAAAGCATATATTGAAATATTTCAATATATGGTAACCTTCTCGTCTTAAAAATAATTATAAATACTGCTAAGATATTATTGTCAAGAACACCATCTGTGTAAATGATCGTGAATTGGTTGAACAGGAGTACAAGCATCATATCGTACTTATAAATAATTTTATGCTGTAGTTATTTTCTTTTAATTTCGGATAAGATTGAAAAGTCATTTTATTTTATTGATCAATGTTAATTATTAGTTTTTATTAAAATATTAATGAGAAGATTCGTCATTAATGAATAATAAACGAAACTAAAATCATAAAATAAAATTTAACACGGACCAAAATCATAATTTTTTTTATCAAGACTAAAAGCATATAAAATAAATGTATTACATGAATTGTAAAAACATATTTAAGTTTATTATTTTTATCGATCTTATCATGAAACTTGAAATACACCTCCTCATGTTTTATCACTTTTTGGACATTTTTTGGTGGGTGAATGATAAATTGATGGATGACTCATTTTTATTAATCTTGAACATGAGATTTGAAATACACCCCCTTACTTCCTATTATTTTTTGGGCTATTTTTGGTGCGTGAATGACAAATTGGTGGATGACCCATTTTTATTAATCTTGAACATAAGACTTGAAATACACCCCCTCACTCCCTATCATTTCTTGAGCTTTTTTTGGTGCTTGAATAACAAATTAGTGAGTGATCCATTTTTATTAATCTTGAATATGGGACTTGAAATACACTCTCTCACGCTCTTGTTCCAAACTCAACCTCAAAAGCTAGTTTAAGAAGGGGTGAGAGTTGTTACTGGTTTATATATTCTAGTTTGACTTTATTTTTAGACAACGAGGTGAGACTTCAATATTTTCCAATAAAATTATTTATATATAAAAAAATAAGTCAAATTAAACAAACCGGATAGGGTGTTAATACGAAAAAGAAAGAGACACTTGTAAACGAGTGGATTATAGCTGTAATTGGTGCCTAATTCAGACAAAAGAGACCGTCACAAATTGTTTGTTCTCTGGCTTGTCCGTTTCAAAGGGAACCGCATGCATTCTCTACTTCTCAATCCCTAGACCTAAAATTTGCAAAGCCTCATTGTTTTTTCTATCCAGTTTCCATTGCAAGGGGGACAAGAAAATCTCACTATTATACCGTGAGGACAACAAATATGAATATCATGGATTTGATTTTCTCCCATATTTAACTTTACATTGTCATTTAATTATATGTTATTTAAAATTAATCCTGAGACTGATGTTTATATTTTCTCATTTCATTTATATATTTGAGCAGAACTAACAAACCTCGGAGCAATTTTTTTGTCCCGAGCAAAGCATCATTTATAAATTTTGGAATGCATTTTACATTCGATTACTAACAAATCCCCCTTTTTTTTTTAAAAAAAAAAAGGTTTTCCAAACAATTACTTTGTACAAAAACTTTTGATGAAAAAAAAATGAAATGAACTATAAAATTTATTTATCATATTTTTTTCCCTAAAGAAAACAAAAAACTAAAAAAGGTCAAATATAAACTACTTTATGTAAGATTTGATTGAATTGGATTTAAATCGATAAGATAACAAAATAAAAAGAATCTACAAGACCGGATCTATTTTTTCTCTTCCTCCAATCAATTTTAACACCTCTAATTCTATCTAAAATTTAATTAACACAATAAGTTTTAAGAGAGTGAAAAGGTGTTATGAGAGTTTTAATGGAACTATATTTGGGTTGGGTTGCTAAACAGGGTGCATTTGGGATTGCTAGTTATACATATCGAATGATTTTACTTTTTAAGAGTGCTAATCTAAATGAAAGACAAAATTTTGAGACAGAGCCATAAGTAAACTAACGAATTTTCTCACATGAATTGAAGCGCATATTTTACATTTTATTATCTCTCATATGGATGGGAAGTTTTTAAATAAGACAATTTGTTTTAGTGAATTCTCGTATAGATACTAGGATTTATTTAATCTCTTCCAACAAAAGGTTTTGTATGCATAGAAGCTTGGAGATTGAACTTCAAACTATATACCTAAATTATCTATGAACCATATGTCACACCATACATATATATATATATATATATATATATATATATATATATATATATATATATATATATATATATATATATATATATATAAAAACGATCATATAATCTTGATGAAAAACAAATGAAAATTTCCTTCCTTGAGTATAAAATATACGTGGCATACATGAGCGTGATCGATCTTATCCATAAACAACTTTTTGTCAATGGAAAACATAAGAATTAATTAAGAAATAAGAGCTAGAATTGAACTTGTTCACAATTCTCTTTTTCCCCCACCCTTTCAGTACATGTCGTCACTGATGAGAGAAAATCCAAAGAATAAAACCACAAAAGATGAGGACAAGAGGTATGAGATGAATGGCTTTTTGTGCAGGTGGCTTACCATGGACAAGGAGTGTCATTTCCTTCTTCGTAACATCGGACACTGCAGAGTGATGATGAATTGGCAGGTCATGTGATGAATCTGCCATCTTAAGAGGTGGGAAAGCTAAAGATGTGACTGTAACGTCAACCAGGAACTCACTGGACGCTCTTGAGATACTTGAAGACCTATGCATTTTATTTTTTCAGAGGAAGGAATTGCAAACAATTATATACTACAAACCAAATTCAAGTGTTGTTTTCTTTATATATAGGGATTGCTAAAAGTCTCCAAGATCAAGACGTTTGAGTAGTACCAACCTTTGCTTTCAGAGCTGAAAAGGTTTTGTTTTAATCGAGGTTGCAATTTAGATGCTGCTTAGCTGTGGTTACAATTTACAAATGAAATGAAATCCAATTATATGAGTATGAGAAGTAAGATGGATTTTATAAGTCAATAATCTACGTACGGTTGAAGCAATTAAAGGCATGTGCATGCACTTCACAAGTCATCCAATCTTAAATCAAAAGATTATGCCAATATTGGAGTGCCAACTGGGCTCATGAATCAAGCTGAGACCGTATTGCCTTTTTTTTTCTTAGCTTTAAACCAGATTGGGCCAACGTGGGCCCAATAATTTGGATTTTTTTGTTTGCTTCTATAAACCAAGATAGGGGCACTCCATTTTGATAAAATAGCAATAACAAAAAACATTGAAAAATAACATAAATTAAGATCAGATGAGACGTTTGTTTAATGGAGATTCCCAAAATTGTGAATATAACTACCACAAAATCATGACCGTCCGCCAAATACCTAAATAAACAATAACTTTGATATGAAAAGTAGAACAATTTGAACCATTTTCATATTTGTTACAAGTTTATTTCACAAATCTTATGAGATTCTTATATACTATTGAATTCTGTGAATGTTATAATTTTTTTTCTTATTTTTCAACATTTTTATTCCCGAGGAGAGAGTGAAATAGTGACATTCTCATGAAAAAGTGAAAATTTATTTTCTAATAGACTAATGCACATGAGATTTCCTTTTTTTTGTTAATTTAAATTATTTTAAATTTTAAAAATCATTCCTAAGAATATTAAAATGTAATCAAACATTTTTTAAAAAATACCTAAAAATGATATTTGAATGCTATATTTCTGAAAATATAAAAATATTCCGTAAAATAAATGCCTTGGTTTCGTATTTTTTCTCCAGTTGCATCGTCCTACAACCCATCAGCAAGCACCAACCCCTTGCAAAGTTCACCCACTTTCTCTAATTAATGCGACAAAGTGGTCTTACTTGTCTTAGTTGCTTCTAAAATCAGAACTATTTTTAAAAAATCTCACGTCACTTTAAGCCTATAAACATTATTGCATAAAATAGAGGGGGGAGGGATATAAAGGGGAAGTATTGAGAAGAGTCGGCAACTGGTATTATTTCTATCCTTATTCAATCATTTATAGTAATTTATTTTCTTGTTACATATGATATGACTCCGTTACCAATTATGAAATCACATATTGACAGTAATTTGTGTTTTTTAATGAATAGTTTAAGATTTGAATTTGATTGATTTTTAATTATAGAATAAATTGTATTAGAAAGAGAATATATATATATATATATATTCATGACATTCGCTAAAAATTAATTATTTCTTTCAACAAAAATTACTTCATAATTAAAAAAAAAACAAGATATCACTCTGGTGACAATGGAATTGCTTTTTAGCATGTTTCAAAGTGTCACAAAATTGTAACTAAATGCACACTCGCACACAAAGATAAGAGTGCATTCATTCATTTCAAACAACATCACCGCAAAAATAAGCATTTTCTTTTTGTTACAATTGAATTGCTTTTTTTAACTTTTAGTGAATCTATCAATATTATTTTTTCGGGCAGTTAAAGGTAACGAGTAGAATCTATCAATATGCCTCACAACCTGTCTTGTTGTCCCGTTCTGAACAGATCAATTTGCCACCCCAAATGAGAGGGAGTGAGAAAAAAAGAGTTTTTTCATTGAATTCCCACATGCCTTAAGGGCCACCGCACATGAGAGAGAAGGCTTCCTCTTTCCAGCATTCAAGTATAATCTAAGCCCTGAAAAACCGTTGAAGCATTGTTCCTAAATTTTGTGGAAGAGAGATAAACAACAAGACCAAAAAGCTTTGTCATTTAATTCCCACGCGCCTCAAGTACCCTCCGGCACTACCAGGGAACCTAATTGTTGACCAAATGAAAAGTTCAACTTATACTCATTCTTGTCACTACATATGTTGGTCATTGGATTTGGAGAACTCAATTATTGACCAAATCAAAGCCCGCCTTTCACAGAACAGAAGAATTCTGAAAAATACCATGAGCATACACTACTCTTCTCCCGTCTTTGCCCTCAAACTGAGACTTATGTTCGTGTTAATTAAATGAAAAATGTTAGACCAATATTTGATATCAAGGAAAAGAGAAAAAAAGGAAAAAAAAATATATAAATATAATAAAATTTACGATGTGATAAAAAGAAAAAATAAAAGATATCAGGTATATTTTTATAGTAATGAGATATTTATTATCTTGAATATAATCACCCAACATCTAAGCTTTTTAGCTGTTTTCAACCTGAAAAATGGTCCCCATGACTAACACTAATTAAATATTTAAACACGAATTACACATTTTTTTCCTGCAGTCAAAACTAAACTAACATCCACTACCAAAAAAAACTAAACTAACATCCTCATTCCTCAGCCCTTCTCTTGTCAGAATACCAAGCTGCAACCATAAAGAGAGACCCTTTTGGCTTTCGCTTACTCCTTCACCAAAAAAAAAAAACACCCAACCAAAACAATGAAGTAGTTACTGATGGAGGACAGAAAAGCCAACACAATCTCTGTAATATCAGTGATTGCACTGATCATCCTCATCATCGTCGCTCGTGTTTCCTTGAAGCTCTCGCGTGCCTTCTTCCTCATATGTGGCGCTTCTATTGCTGTGATCCTCGCTGTCTTTTCTTGTGCACTCATAAGGCACCGTTACAACCACAGAAGGAGGTTGTTGGAGTCACAGTTGAAGACAGAAGGGAGAGAGCTTCGAATAGAGTACAGTTTCCTAAGAAAAGTTGCTGGTGTTCCCACAAAGTATCGTTTCAAGGAGCTTGAAGAAGCAACGGATGGTTTTCAAGCACTTTTAGGAAAAGGGTCCTCTGCTTCGGTCTTCAAAGGCATTCTCAACGATGGAACTTCGGTTGCGGTGAAACGAATCGACGGCGAGGAGCGAGGGGAGAAAGAATTCAGATCAGAAGTTGCAGCCATTGCAAGTGTGCATCATGTCAACCTCGTACGTATGTTTGGTTATTGTAACGCTCCAACAGCACCTAGGTACCTTGTTTATGAGTACATCCCAAACGGGTCCTTGGATTGTTGGATTTTTCCCTTAAGGGAAAATCATACACGTAAAGGAGGGTGTTTACCGTGGAACTTGAGGCAAAAGGTAGCTATTGATGTTGCAAGAGGGTTGTCTTATCTTCACCATGATTGTAGGAGGAGGGTTTTGCATCTTGATGTGAAGCCAGAGAATATACTCTTGGATGAGAATTACAAGGCTCTTGTTGCTGATTTTGGTCTCTCAACGCTTGTTGGAAAGGATGTGAGTCAGGTTATGACAACAATGAGAGGGACAAGAGGGTACTTGGCTCCTGAGTGGCTTTTGGAAAGAGGGGTGTCAGAAAAAACTGATGTTTACAGCTATGGGATGGTTCTGTTGGAGATCATTGGAGGGAGAAGGAATGTGTCGAGGGTAGAGGATCCGAGGGACAGGACCAAGAAAAAGTGGGAGTTTTTTCCCAAGATTGTGAATGAGAAAGTGAGGGAAGGGAAATTCATGGAGATTGTGGATCGTAGGTTGGTGGAGCGTGGGAGTGTTGTTGAGGAGAGTGAGGTTACTAGGTTGGTGTATATTGCATTGTGGTGCATACAAGAGAAGCCAAGGTTGAGGCCTAGCATGGCACAAGTGGTTGACATGCTTGAAGGGCGTGTGAGGGTGGATGAACCACCTGGTTCAAGAATGATTCTTGTTGATTTGCTTGCTGTTGATGAAGATCCTGCAGATCATAGAAATTTGGCAAGGTTGTTGACATCTGTGTCCAGCCATGTGGATTGTACATCTACTTACTCTTTGGGAACCACAAACACTATTTTATCTGGTAGATAGCTAGCTAGCTACTTAATTTTTGGATTAGAGGTCCTAATGCAGTTGAATCTGCTCGAGGGTATTTTTTCCCTTGCTATTTTTGCTTCTGATTAATTAGTTTCTTCAATTGTATAAATTGGGACATAGTTCTAAAACTTCCATCGAGGATATTTTATATATAGTTTATACTCTACTTTCTTTTTATTATTATTGTTTTTTGGTCAGATTTATCCCTTCTGTTAACAAAAATTAATATTCTAACAAATGTTAACATTTGTTGATTAAAAAAAAAAACTGTTCTCTGGGTCCTTCTGCAAACATTGCCTGCTATGTGAGATGCCATGTTCATAAGTTAGACCTGACATTGTTTTTTGTAACTGATTTGGAGTTTGGAGGTTCTATTTGACCAAATTATTGCTGACGTTGTCTTAAATTTTTCACACCAATCAGTCTTTTCTTGCAAAGGTAATACAATAGAGAAATATTACAGTCAAATCAATTAAGAAAATGGGGGGTGGATATGGCAGACATTGTCAAACTTTTAAAAGAAATAGTGACAAACTGACTACCCGTTCACTTGGAATTTCAGAAGATAACTTCTGTTAGCTTGTTGCAATTAATTGATTCACCCTCCTTAAACACGGCCTTTGGTTTGAGAATTTAGTGAATGAAAGAAAATTCTAGCCGAGAAAAGTAGTCCTATGATATGAATATCTCTGGTTGAACAAGTTTACCTTAAGATGTTTGTAATTTTGAACAAAAAAAAGAAGACAATTTCCTCACAATTAATTTACGTATTATATTATATTTGAAGATTTGTAAATTATACTCGTATATGAAATTTGCATATCATTTCACTACTATTCTTGTTTTAATTCTGTAACTACCGCGTTTCCAATATTTTTTTGGTCAGTTGTTCTGCGCTTTTAGTCACGATATTGCTATAGTTAAATATCTAAATTTTTAAGTAGTCAAACGTATTTGTTAGTTTTTTTTTTCGAAGGCAAACTTATTTGATAGTTGATGACATATGATGGGATAATACTGCAAAAATATTCTACATCAATAGTACAAAATAAATCTTATAATATCTGACTTGTTCTTGATAAAGACAAATGTTAATATTCTTTGCTTCTTTATTTTTAAATTTTTTATTATTATTAAGTGAAATCTTATGTTGACTTTAATAATAAAAGGGCGAGCTTAAGGCTTTAGATATTAATCAGAATTAAAATGAAACTCCACCTAACGATAATGAACATATTAAGAAACAAAATATCAATAATTTTTTTTTTTTTGTATAGATGTATTATCTATTCGGGACAATGAGTGTTTAATGTTGGAAATTCGAGATTATAAATTGAGTTAGAGCAATTCGACGTAATTGATTTACTAGCTCGATAATATCAATAAAACTCCTTTAAAATAATATGAGCGAAAAATCATAATTTTTTTTTGTGGTAAAATAAATTGATTTTGATATCTATCAATGAAGCCTTTTTTTTTTTTAAAAAAAAAATGATGCAATCTTGAACACAAAAAAGATAGAGTATGGTTTTTAGACTCACCAGGACCAAAGGTATCTTTTTAAAACGGTGGTATAAAAATTGTAGGTAATTTCCAAGTAAAAGAAGTATAGAAAAAATCATTATTTAATTTTTCTTCCCAATTCTAAGAGATCCCAAACGATTGTATTTTCAAGCAGCCAACTGTGTAGTGTGTACTGAGTCGTGGATCCTAAAAGCCCTCCAACTCCAAGCATTATTCACCAAAAGTCTACTGAAGTTTCGGCTTAGGTATATAGGACAATAGGAGACGACGTTTTCAACAAGAGAACAAATAAGATCATTTCACACCACTAACTATGCTGTCATTTTTCTTTCCAAGGGTTAATAATTTGTCACAACGTCGGAAAAGAAATTCAGGTCCGAGGAATAGGTTTTGTTGACCCAGGGTTTAGATAAACTTTTCATAAATATTTACAAGATAATAAAAGAAGAAGATAAAATAGATTAAGCTTTTTCATAAACTAAAATTAATTTATATACCTTAACTTTCGGATATAAGTTAAATTAAAAGAATTTCTATAAAATTGAAGTATGTGAATTGACTTTAGCTAATTAGCTTGTGTGAAAAAACTCAATTTATTTTATTTTTTTTACTTGGTTTCCTATAAGTGTTTCCACAGAAAATAAGTGGTGTAAGGACTAGGCAGTATTTCTTAAGCTGTCACCGGAAACAGTGCAAAAGAAAGATCCCATCTTGATAAGGAATCAATGCTGGTGCCATATTTAATCATATTTAATATATACTCCACCTGATTATAAACAGTATCGCAGATTTGGCAACCATCTCTACCTAGTTTCATTTCAGCTCTCGGTATGATACGTGGAATAGGATCAGACTACTAATTAGTAATTACTGAAAAACAAGCCATCAATACACAAAATGTAATGTTCAATCAGGAAAAAAAGAGTAACGTGTTTCGAAAAGGAGCAAGAAATGTTACAGCAGTTTTGTGTGAAAATAATGATATTCAACTAATTGTAGTACAAATATAGTTCCTAAATATAAAATATCTCATTTAATTATATCCATAAGCTATACTAAGTATCATATTGAACATTCGCCAATTCGTATGCTGCAACCATCTTTCACCTCTTTCCACCAAAGATGGCATGGAAGGACTTTGCTATTCACTATCCTTATAACAGAAATTTCTAGAAAGAATAAAAGTTTTTTGATCCAAGCATGCTTACAGAGGTCATTTCATTCTTTTACTGTTGTGCAGGATATCAACTTCATCAAACAACATTGAACACTCATTGTCTAACGGGAAGATGTTTTTTACATCATGTCCTCAAACAAACTGGCTAATATTTCATAACTTAAAACAGTTTCAAACGTGGATGTCTGATGTCATTTACAATTTTACATGACAAATACTTGTGAGCCTCAAACCTCGCCCCACTTTCCATCCCTCAAAAAAAATAAAAATAATATTACACAAACAAATTAGCCTCATTTGAGAACCTTTTATACACAACAAAACAATGGATTCTTCAGTTTCCATGAATGAACCCAAACCCAAGAGAATGTAGAAAGCCATGGAAGAATGAGAAAACTTTGAGAAAAAAGAATCACTGCAAATCAAATGGATAAATATTCAAAGCGAAGACAGCCTGTGTTATTTCTCACCTCAAAGACACCGCTTATTTCACTTGCGTCTCTTTAACGAAATGAACATCCTCAGTTCTATCTGATGGCAAAAGAAGGTGCTTTTCTTGCTCCTCATCTATTTCTGTTGACTCACGGGGTGTGGCAGGTGAAAGAGATTCAACAAATTCATCTTCTGCAAAACAGTCCCCAAAAAAGACGACACAAAAAGGTTGCATAAATTAGCAAGATGGAAAATCAGTATGCATCATTCAGAATACATGTTGATTTGGAATAAACAAAGAACAAGAGGATTTGGAATATACACACCCGAGCATTCATGGTATTCAGGTAGCTGTTTAACACTTGTTACTTGAAGACTTTCAGGAAGTAGACAGCTGCACAAAGCACCTGCAATTTTGACCAAAAGGCTGAACTTAGGATTATGCTCATTGTATTTTTATGACAATTACGCCTGCATATTTCACACGAATAGGGAGGATATGACAAAATGTATAGAACAGAATTGGAAGCGAGCAATCAATGCATTGGATAAGATCCGTCACCCAAAATGATGTTAATCTTTCGTGATGACATTCCAAATGATGTTATCCACACAATAAAAACTGATGTTTGATATTTTCAGAGAAAGTATTTTTCTTTGCCAAGCATAACTTGAAAAAAAATGATGGAGTGAACTTTAAAGTTTAAACATTGACAAAACGTGATATCATTGTCAGCTTTTTTTTTTTTTCTTACAATACTTGAACTCAATTCAAATATTATGTGATTGAATTACATACTATGAAAGTTCTATTTTTGTGATACATAATATAATAGAGCCTATAACTTAATATTTCAAGAGTCAGTCTTTTCTCTCCTTGTCTATTTTAAATATGTTTTCAGAAAAGTTTGAGTCCTATAATGGCCCTAAACTTCATAACTGACGGGTTGGGTAGACAGAACTTGATGTTAGAAGAGTCTCACTAAAGAGATGAAAACAGAGCAGAAAGCAACTACCATCCAGTATTCTAGTTAATAATTAATATTATGAATACAGAAGAAAAATATGGAACTAAACAGATACATCAAGGTGTAAAAGATGAGCTTATAAGAGAATTTCCTTGTACGGTTTTTACCTAGCTTAGCAAGCCGATTCACCCAACCTGGGATTTGTTTCCCAGTCAATCTATAAGAGAGATCGTCTGTAAAATGATTGCAGTTCTTAGTTATAAGGTGATAGGTATCTCCATGATACTCAGAAGCCATGTTTTCAATAAATGTACGAAATTCAGAAGGATTCATATTGGTTTGACCCAAAGAGATGGAACATCTATATATGAATCCAGGGCATTTCCTTGGCTCCACTTCAAAAACTCCACTAGCTGGGAAGTCATGGGCTCCAAAACCATACTCCTTACCATGTACTATTTCAGAATAAAAGAAACAAAGAAAAAAGGACATTAGTACTACATAAGATCAAACTACATAAATGTCCAAATCATATATAAATTCATAAAAACATAAGTTACTAAAGTGAGAACATTTCATAAAGGAGTTAATTTCTTCAAATCATTTGAGCCCTAGTAAAACACCATTACTATGGGGTGAATGTGGGGCAAAAATTACATTTGCTCTGAAACTCGCGGCTTGAATCAAGAGTGTATACAAGTTTAACAACTTTACATCACTTTATCCGGAAAAGAATTTGACAGCCAGTTAACTCGTTTTCTCTATTTAAAATCATAAAAACATAAGAGTCTAAAAATTAAGTGATTATATTTTGACAACAAAAAATTTAAAACACTAAACCAACAACGCTTTGTTCTCTCTATCTCTCTCTTTCCATCACACTACATCATCAATCAAATCAATCACTTATCTCTCCTCTCTTCCTTTCTCTCTCCAGTTATAGACAACTCAAGGTTGTTCAACAAACATTTTTCCTAAAAATAAGAAGTTTGGATTTAGTTTACAATCATTGAATTGACATGACAATTTTTCCTTTATGAAGTTTGCTCTCCAATTCAATATCTGATAAGCTACTTGCTAGTAAGGTGTTGTGTGTCCTCTTTAGCAGGTTCTAAGTTTTGGAATCAGACATTACTAATCAGTAACCCATGGTTATACTTGTCTCTCCTCATTCATAAAGAAAAGTTGCATACTTTCCCTCAAAGAAAACATATTCAATATTACAGCAAAAGTCAAATCGTGAATTAAGAAGGAAAAAACAAACTCTAGAAATATCAGATCTAGCGCACACATAAAAACTAGTTGAAAAAGTTAAAGCAAGGAGAAAGAGAGAGAGAGAGACCTTCAATGCCAGAGTGAAAGATGCCAAATCCAAACCAGTAGACGTAATTATTGACAGGGGTGAGATCGTAGACATTCAAGAGCACATGCGTGTTGATTTTGTTGTTGCTTTGTTCTTCGTGGCATTGTGAGGTGGAAATGGAGTTAGGGGTGTTCTCCTCCACTCCCATATTATAAATTAGAACCTTAGAAATCACCAAAAAAGGAAAGTAGTTAACTATTCTTCCATGGACATGATGGAATACAGATCCATCTCATGCCCATGCCACATATAAAACAGAGACAGACAGTAACCTTAAGAAAACATAAAGACTTTCAGTTGATTGAAAGAAGCGGTTGGTTACTTATGAGTCAAAAGACGGATTTGGCTCTCTTCTGCTAACGCTATTGTTGCGTCTTGCCACAACGTTTGTTTCCAGTTCCACCGCTCCACTTGCTCCTTTTTATTCCATTCCCTAAACTAGCCTCTTGTTTCTGTTCACAAGACTAGTTGGTCTCAACAGAATTTACTTTTACTCTTGTAAAATTATTTGAAAGAATCATGTTATTATTTCTTACTACTATTTTGGAAAGAAAATGTAGTATTAAATGTTCTGAAAATATAAGAAGTAAGAGAATAAATAGGAGAATATTACAAGAGAAGTTAAAATTATTCTTATTTAAATTATATCGGTCAAGATTTAACTATATATAACAAAAATATATAGTCAATATAAATTATGGATAGAATATATTAATATCAAGATTTTATATATTAAATTATAAAAGTCAAAACATGTAAAACTAAAATAAATGATATATTTATAATATATTTTAAATAATTAAATATAACATTGTGTTATGAAAATATTAAATTTTTTTATTATTAATATTAACATGTATATCTATAATATAGAATACTAAATTAGATTGAAATAATTTAAAATATAATTCAAATTCGCTCCTAATGTTCAAAAAATAAATCCCTTAATGTTCATTCAATAAATAAAAATATATATGTTGCAGGATAAGTTCAGGAACAGAAATTGGCATCTCCCATCCCAACCCTATTCTACAAGTTTTTTATTCATAAAAAAATAACACTCAAACCTAACTCCAATTAAAGCTATTTTTTTTCCCGTTAAAATTAACCAATTTTTTTTCTGTTAAAATAAACTAGAAGTAAGATGAGTACTCTTTGGATTTGATTGTGATGGGTAAGTATGATTTAAACGATTTTGATTTTTTAATCATGTTATTGATAATTCATCAATTTTATTAATAATTAATCTTTATTAAAAAACCTAACTAACCCCTTTTAATAAGATTTTTTTCTTCCCAACAACCATATTATTTTCATTCACAAGATTAAACCCCAAGTTTTACTTTAGGAGACTGATTTCAGTTCGACTAAAACTAACAACTTGAAGCACTTAAAAAATTTATCATGAATTGCTTTTATAAATTCTTTACTTTAGTTTATTTAAGTTTTGTTCTTTTTCATCTTTTATCACGATTTCCCCTAAGCATTATGATTACATAACATAATAATTGAGATCCGGACGAAGCTTTTTTTCTTCTAATTTTTATATACATTAATTGCAGCTAACAGTCTATTTTTACTTATAACATCTCATTATAAATCAAGGTAGAAAAGAAAAAGCTTCTCATAGCAGACTGAAGATTCTTTTTTTTTTTTTAAAGAAAAACCTTAACATTTTTCTCTTCATCTCTTCTCATTTATTTCTCATAAATAGACAGAAAACAGTTGTTGCACGAGACCTCCTAGATCTTCCACTTGACAAAGTGCAAGAAAAACATTCATTGACACAACTTCATTGGCCGCCTCCACCACTGCACAAGCCAACCAAGTCGATCAGTGTTGCGTATAACAAATCAAGAGACAAGTGACCTAGGAATTTCCTATATTCAGATGCACCATCCGTGATGCTCATATGAAGCTTTTGCTCCTCAGCAAAACTGTCCTCCATGACCAACCACCAAGATATACACTCTTCACTATCTTCTGGATCAACACTTGCAACAAGGCCAAGTGTTTCACCCTGCTTCAGCTCCAAAGATAGGCATAAGAAGTCTCGATTTACTTTTATCCCAACCATCATAGCTTCCTGATAGAGCCAATTAATAATTTGGCTAGCAACCTGCAGTAATAAGCATGCTGTATAATTACACCGAAGACTTGCATGTGAGTCAACTAAATATATGCAAATTCTCCACTTAGGAATACGGAAGTCACTGCAATGACATCAAATTTTTTCTCACTTTACCTGCTGCAGAATAATCACAGGAAGATCAGCTAAGTTGCAGTTATATTTGTTTATTGAATGGGTTTCCTCAATCTTTCCCTTGAACAAACCTGCAACATTTGGAGAACCTTCAGCTTTAACGTTGATGCAATCATCATTTACCACCACCTTAGTCCAAAACTGACGCTTGGCAGCATTTTTCTCGTAATAATCTGATGTTTTGGTTTGGCTACCACGAAGAATAGATTGGGGAACCTCCATGTAGAGTGTCCATGACGAAGCCCGAGAATTCCATGTGGGATTAGAAATTAGCTGTAGATATGGGACCTTGCATACCTGCAGGTATCAAAGACTTAACAAAATGTCCATTTTACAACCACCTAAAGTCAAATTTGAAAAGAGTCATACCACATTTTCCAGCTCTGCAAGAACTTTAGTTGAAAATATCCTGTGAGCCAAAGATTTAAAAAAATGACCAAGAAGACTGGATCCATCCCTTGCCTGTACGCCAGACAAACGATTTCCAGAGGAAATTGCCTTTTCGTCACCTTTTCCAAATATATGTTCATGAAAAATCTGTTGAATATAAATCTCATAGCAGATGGAATTAGAAAACTGCCCTTTCTTAGAGGTGTTCTGTTTGGCTTCACGCTTCATTCCATCAGATGATTCCAGAGGTAAAATTGCATTTTCTACATTATCATTGAGTTCATCTTCAACTGTAGAATGATCTTGACTATTGGACACAAGTGTTAAGTACACAGAGGTTCCTTGACCTAAGCTTAATTGTAAATAGTTTTCCCGTATTCCAGTCACACTGACACCTGCAACTGTGTTAAATGCTTCTCGATTCACCAGATCAAACACCTGGAAGCATAAGAATCCAAAGCAACAAACCACCAACAGGAAATGTTCAAGTAAGAATATAGGACAAACTAGACAAGCAAACCAACAACAACAATAATGAAAGGACAAAATTACCTGTTCATTGAAAATTGCTTCATGTACTTCACGAAGGAGTGAATTCGTTTTCTTAACACACTCTTCATCACTTAAGGACTCTTCACCCATTTCTCCCAAATTATGCTCACCTGAAAAGTGGGATTTGTTTTCATTGGATTTTCTCCAGGTATCATCTGATTGTGCACCAACAAAACCAAATTGGAGAGAATGGCATAAATCAGGAGACACATTTATTGCCAGCATTCCAGCTGCATCATGATTGACTCGAACAGTGGACATAGACAATGAGCGAATAATAGCTGCTTGGTCATATGAGTTATCTAAGAGATCAAAGGTGAAGCCTTCATTCCCTGGAACAATAGCTGCCTGTCGTTGCCGTTTAACCTTCCAATTTTGCTGCAACCTGTTCACATATCAGGTCATTTGATAGCTAGTGATGTAAGCTAGTAAACTAGCATTTTCCTAAAGTGAGTTTCTTTAAATTATTGATGAAATTAATACAGATGTGTGTTAAGTTACTTGAGAACCAGCTTTTGAAGGCAACGAAACATGGTTATTTGTGATCTAAACATGTTCTCAAATTCTTATCAGCATCAACCCAAATAAGTTAATAATAAAGGCAAAGTTAAGAATGGAAATTCACCTGATAAGGGCACCATAAAACCTAGCTTCCCGAGCAACTTGTTGTTCAAAAGCCTTGGCAGATTGCTTGAAATATTTCCCAACATGCTGCACAGAATAGAAATTTTGTTCAAAGATTTATCCCAGTAAAAGTTAAACCAATTGTGATTGTCATTGACAAGTTTTACAACACTCAAGAGGCTACAAGTTGAGTTGCATTCTTTTTATTTAGACAAATAAACTTACTACAACTTACACATTGAAAAAAGGGAGGTGATCTTGACTTACTATTATGAACATAAATAAAACTTCAAATAAACATCAGTGCAAATTTTCTTTGAAGATAAAGAACATATGAGAATGTTTACACGGTAACATTGCAGCTTGGTGGCTGCAGATACAGCCAGGTCAGACAAAGCTTCATTTGGTAATAGTTTTGGTCTTGTCATGCTAGCCACTGTTACTGCATCATTTGCTTCAACCTAAAAACAATAATATGAACAAAACATCATGTCTGTATTGTCAGACACTCAGACTGCACATAACTTGCACAGTTACAAATTTACACTATAAACAACTGCACCAAAAAACACCCAAGAAAAAACTTAGTCAAAATTCAAAACACGGTTGCCACCCATAATGCAAAGAAATTGGTTATACAAGAAAGGTTTCAATACATCAAATGGCATGATCCCTAATTATGAACCCACGATTGTTAGTTCTCTGGCATTGTAAGTTGACATTCAAAAAAGTTCTCTCAACACTGTATTACATTCCTTGATGAATGAAACTAACACAATTTCCTTTAAGCCATGTACAGGCGTTTTCTTCTAAAGAATGTTCCAAAGGAAGCCCTTACTTAAGGTCTTTCCCATGAATGACAGAGAGTAACATGCACTACTTACAGTGTTAATGAGATCTATGATGACAGAGAGCTCCTGATGAGCCAACTGCAAATTTTCTACCATGCCCTGCCATTGCCATGGAGCTGAGGTCTCCTTTGAGCTCTTCTGCTTCTTCTTCTTCTTCTCCTCATCCTTCTCAACAGCCCAAGCGAAGTCAATTCGCCTAATTAGGGAGAGCCGCTTCTCATCGTAATCCACGTCACTGCAATGACACAAAAACACGAACAAGTGCACAAATGAAGAGAGAAGTCATGGGAAACAAATGCAAACAGAAATTAGGGTTCAATGTTCTTGTTCCTATCAATACTTTTGAAATGGAATCTGCATTAGGAAACATTTAGAAGAAGAAAAGATAGAGAAACAGGAAGAGGAGAGGAAAGGAAGCATACAGTGGGAATCGTTCAATTCCATTTTCTTCAATAGAATCCAAGCGCTTGATTGGTAGCTTGTCAAGGGAGATTTGCAATTGCATGCCATCGTCCATTTTCTAGGAAATTTTTTCCCAGAAAATTCCACAAAACCCTATCACCGTCCGTGCTGTGGCGTTAAAGTGGGCTCAAGAGTTAAGAGCTCCTAAAAGTACAAGCCCAACTCAACATGAATTATGAATTTCTCATCTGTGATACAGAGCAGACTATAGCCAAGAAAACAATTGGCTCCTTGCTGACGTAATACAGAGTTAGTTTAACCATAAACAAAGTAAACCACAAGATGATCATAATAGTGTGTGCATATAAGATGGTGGTTGGTCTAAGCATTTAAATTCCAACACAACTAGAGCTGCTAGCATAAGGTGATGTTCAGCTACTATCATGTAACAAAGACCCATTTCCTCTCTCCTTTGGCATTCTGAATTTTCAATATTTTAGTAATTAGCTAAAGCCTCCACCACCAAGGGGAAAATTGAAGGAGCTAAAAGCTACATGCTGATAGCATCCACATGAGAAATTAAGCAAAACTGACTTGGGCATCAACAGAAGTTTTGGTAAAACTGAACTGATGTCAAGCACATCACACATCAATGCAAAAAATAGATCAGTACCAAGATAATCCAGGTGTAAAACATCGGAACCTAAAAGGCATTTAGCAACCAATGCTTAATCATTCAACAAAAAAAAAAATTCATTTCCAAAACATGATGTAAATATTATAAGTAGGCATAGTTATTGTTAAGATAACTCCATGTAATCCAGGTGTAAAAAATCGGAACCTAAAAGACATTTAGCATGCAATGGTTAATCATTCAACAAAAACAAATTTCATTTCCAAAACATGATGCAAATCTTATAAGTAGGCATAGTTATTGTTAAGATAACTCCATGAGAGGGCTTAGTTTATGGAAAATATATTAAGTTCAGCACACAAGACCTTCAAAATATATGCACTAAATGTTAGCATCGATGAAAGCTATTGATTGAAAACTAATGAATGATTTCATATCTAAGTATCTAACAATACCCTTCCAACTATTGTAATCTTTTATGTTATAACTATAGAAGATAGCATTTTCCAAAAAGGTTAATTGCAGGAGTAATTATTAAAATTTAACTTATTCAATTGAGACAAGACAATATAATCGACCTTAAAATACTGAAGAAAACATCTTCAATATAGTCAAATATAATAATTTTTCCCCTTCCTCCATATTTCTCCTTTATCCACTACACAATCTGTAAAATAGGCAATTTGGCATGTTGCTGGAATTTTGTAATACATTAGCACCACAATTTAGATTATTCCAAATTTCCATTGACCATATACTGAACAACCTTTCAGGGGAAAAAGTAACAAAATTCAAAGCATTTACCCAGCTGTTATTTTATATCATTGCCTGCTAAATATTTGCAGGAGTCATTCCTGCCCCCAAAAGAAGAAGAAACCTGGGTGTGCAGATAAATGTATTGGGGGAAATATATCAAATTGTGATATTATCAGCATAGAGCTTACCATCAAGCCATTGTTGGCTGGCTATTTTTTCAGTTAGGGATGTGCATGGATAATTTAGGCACAAAACCAAACCAAATCCATTTATAGATGCATTTTTTGGTTCAATTACCAAGTAGCAAGCATGGACATTAACATCTTAGCTAGAGAATAATTGAATAAAAGGGACATAAGAATGTCTGTACTATTTCTTGAAGGTTCTCCTAGGAATTTTATCCATTTTTGAGAACTCTTGTCCTATACTCTTAGGGACAGAGAGTTACAAACATCTACCACTTCTAATAGTTACGCGATGACAAATAAATGCATAGAAACTGAACTCAAATGACCTTGAGTCCTGTCATACAGTTTTAAGAACTTCAATACATCCAATGTTCAGACATCACTATATCCTAGCAGACATGTTTCATATCATGAATGGGCAATTCAGACTTAATTAGAATCCTGTCCACAAATACAAGACTATCTTCAAGAGAAACAAGAAAAAACGCATTGACACCTATAACTCTATCATGACCAAGATGCATAACACACAACCAGTGTCCCGTGAGCAACACTCAATCACACCCTAATAAGCTCCACTAATCCTAACAAACAACACATCTCATACAACATACAAGAGACAAAAAAAACCATTTAAAAGAGAGAAATTTAAACTATTTTTATGTATACCTCTTCTCTCAAGATTTGCTCCAAGTGTACCTACAACATTCAAGAGACAAATGAAAAAACAATTAATCACCTATTAATTCGTAAAAATATTTAATCAAAAGAACAATATTTCAATGTACTAATTTAATGCCTATATGTAAAATATTTTAAAAAAACAGAAAAATAAATAAATAAACTACTCATTTAATTGAGATTAATCCTAAATAGTAGTACATTATTAAATAACATCAGCATCCTTGATAAACCGGTGTTTGCATGTGGTTTTACAAGAGTTTTTGCCTTGTTTTTAATTCAATTCATGTGATTTTAGTGGCAAAATTCATGTAATTATGTTAAGTTTGATACAGCTAGGATAGGAATTGGAAAATGTGGGAATTCTGCAAAAAGAGGCTCAAAAAGGGTAAAAAAGAGTGCTCTGATGAGGAGCATGGCCGTATCAATCCTCTAATTATACAACTTTGGTAACCATATAATAAAGTTTTCTCCACTCCAAAGGGCATACACAACAGTTAACAAAATGAACATGTGAAAAAAGAAATATATATGAAAACACTGTTTTTAATCCTGGATAGTGGCGTGTAACAGTTGGCTCCCAAAAACGCTATAGTGGGATAGTGGGCAGGAGCCACTCCGCCGCAATAGTGGCGCTATAGCACGCTATTTAAAACCCTGCAATGACCAATACATAATTCCTACCAAAATTACCAATTGACACCAAATTTGTTCTTAAGTTAAACGTTATTATTATCAAGATTATTCAAGATATCCTCAAAAATCTTGTTTAGCAAGCATCTCCACACTTTTGATTAGCCTCATGAGAGACCAGATAAACAAAATCTACCTAACCACTACAAAGTAAGATGAATCTCTATTATAATCTTAGCAAATTGGTGAATTGGAACATATAGCCGTTAATTGTTAACTAAGGAATCAACCTCCTTACTGTCAGTTTTACAAATGAGTAGAACAACATTCAAGTACTGAGCAAGAACCAACTCTAATATAAAGCTATAAATACAGCATGAAGGATGCCAACAACGGGAACATTCCCATAAAACTAGATTCACCAATCACATTACGTATGACCACACCAAAACCTATTGTTTATTAAATTTAAGTTACCATCCTTACTTCGCTTATAAAACTCATTGCTAGGTTTCTACAAATTTACGAAGCCAAATAATTTAGCCCCAAACAGAGAAGGAGAAAGCGGGAACCTAAGTTCATAAAGAGAATGAATGAAGCAAGTAGATAATAAGAAGAAGAAACTCAAATTTGTTGGAATTTATAAATATGAAGCACCAGAGAGACTTCTGTACATACTTCTCCGGAAATGGGCGGCGCAGTGGGTATGGTTGTGTGGCGCGGTGGTGACCTGCTGGAATGCGCGGCGAAAAAGCGCTGTTGGCGCGACGGTTCGCGACTGAAACAGGTGGAAGATCGGGAACGGGATGCGGCGGCGGCGGGAGATCGGAGGTAGCGGGTGCGGGTGAGTGACTTTGGGGGGAGATGACGGGAAGTTTGGGCAGTATATAATATATATGCTCAGAAATACGGGGAAGAAGAGTGACTTTTTTTATTTTGTTAACAAAATCGAAAATTATATTATATAAAAATTAAAATCAGGTTATTGCATATGGTTTTACTTTACCCACTGTTACTATATATGATAATAATATTATTTTAAAATTTTATCAAATAAAATTAAAATTATATAGAAATTTTTTAAAAAATCATTGTCGTAAATTTTATCTATTGTAATTATTTTTTATGTTATAATAATATTTATATGAATTAATATATAAGACAATAATAATATTAGTATTGTCTTTTACATTTTAAAAATTAAAATGAAAATTATATAAAGAAGTAGTTCTAATGACTAATGAAGCCGTCAATAATTACAATGGATAAAACTTCCTAAAATTTTTGTCACACTTGATGTATGTTATTTTGATAGTTGACGAAATTTAATTTTCATTTGTGATTAATAACTATTTTTTTCTTTGCACTTTCCTATGTACTTCATTATAGTATAAACTTCGTCTTCATGCAAATGTTTTTCAAATAGAGTTATATAATTCTTGTTTTTAGTAACATAAATTTAGTACAATACAAAATCAATTAATAAAAATTATTTATATTCTTAATTTTCTTTTTAATTTGATTTTGTAGTGTACTAAATTAGAATCATTTAAAAATCCTAAGGCTGTTTATACATGTATCAAAAAATTATTCTTCAACCAAATTATTTATTTTTTTTAACTTTGACTAGACATTTCAGTTTTTAACTTTTTTTTTATTAACTCAAAAATTTATTTGACTAATAAATAAATAAGCTATTTTTAGTAGCGTTTTGTAACATTACTTGAAATATTACTTTTTTAAATGTTAATTTCTAAATTTTTATATTTTCTTTCATTTTATTATCGATATATTTATTCATTTTTTCTTATTACCTTTTTAAAATAAATTATAATTTTATTATTTTTTAACTATTTCAACAACTAAATTTTTTTTATCAAATACTTATAATTTAATAAATTAGTTATTCAGCTTCTAACTATCAGTTAGCTTTAATGAATATAACATTAATCTATCATTTTGAATATCTTTAATTCTAAATCAAGTTTCAATTGAAGATATATAATAAATTTAGAACGTAACTTTATTTATTTATTGCAAATTTTTAATTATAATATGATTTATATACTTTAAAGTATTTAATTAATATAAATTTTAATTATAAAAAATAAATATGAATCCTTTGCAATGCACAACTAAAATAATACTAATTATTAAATGACAAATTTTAACACATTACAATAATGATTAAGGAAAAAATACATAATATTTATGTGGAAGTTCATCTATTACATAGAAACATAAAATTTAGTTGACCTTTCATTTTAATTAATTAAATATATAACAAAATATGCTGATGTTTATTTGATTCAGTCTACTTTAAGCAATAATCACTTACTTTCAGAGAGTTTTTTAGATCTAAACAACTGTTTCTTCAAAAAAAAAAAAAACAACCCGTCAAAGTAGGCCTTAAAAACCAACATGACCCATTAAGTCTGAGTGATATTCCTTAAATAAGATTTTGAACACCTTGCTAATAAAGAAAATGTGATTGAGGGAAGACTTTAGCGAAACTAATGAATATTTATTCTTCACTAATGTCCTGTTGAAAAAAAAAAGCACTTAAAATAAAACGCTACAGGGCGGAATAGCCCCCAGCCACAACAGGGGCTGTGATAGCAGAGCAATTTCGTGGTTGTGACAGACGCTTTCGCAATGATAATCAAAACTTGGGTATCACAACAAGGGAACCGTGTGTTTCCATGACTGTGCATAGATAAAATTATTTTCTATACCGATAATGAAAATTCATGGTAATTGTGTTGGAAGGAGTTTTATGATACAAAAATGCAAAGCAAAAATGATTACATTTTAACCTTATTATTGCTGTTACTATACGCGCTGTCTTCATCTGATTCTAGGGAGAATCAATATAGACTACGACACTGGGAACCAAAACTCATTTGTGTCAAAGGTTACTTATGCAAATATTCCTGCCGCAGGTGCTGGATCAACGATAGATATAACATCATTGCAAAGAAGAGATCGGAAGCAAAATGATTCTCCTGGGTAAACTCTTTCCATGAATTGGCTAAAACTGTCGATAATTAAGCTCGGCAAGACACGAGGATAAGGCGTCTTTCACTTGCACATTATTGGAGTTCATATCAAGGGCATCTTCATATAGCCTTTTTGCTTGCTGCAGTAACTTTACCTTCTCTTTACTACTTCCCGGCCTTAAGCGAGATCGCTGCTGCAATGCCACACCCCATCTAAACAAAGCTGCAATTCAACATGTTAAAATCCAACTTAAACATAACAGGATTTTGGAAACTCTCTCATCATAAAAATGATACATGAAAGGGAAACAAAAATGCTGAGATGCCACAACAGAATAGTTTGACATCCAGGAGAAAATATTTTCTATGCAAAAATTTTCCAAGAGCATGATGCCATTAAACATAGCTAGCAACTTCCTATTCTTAATGCAATTCTTACAACAAAGACATCTTTTATAGAATTATTTTGAGCTAGGTACATGCTCTATGACCTTTAATATTCTAACGGTCCATGGAACTGATAGAAGGCTATATACTTTTATGGAGAATCTGTCAGCATAATATTCTCTAGTTGCACCTGTATATTAGAATTATAAATAACAAATTCAGGAAAATAGACATAATACCATCTGGTGCATAAACATTGCCCTTTAACAGCATAGCATCGAACTTGTCAATTGCAGCCAAGAACACTCTTTCAGCCTCAAAAGCAGCACCCTGTGGTATTTGAAGATAAATCAAACTTTGACGTAGAAACAGAATGTATAATAAAAGTCAGCATAGCAAACTGGAAGAAGAATTCATGTCAAGAAAACATTCAAGTCACAGAAGCTTTTATCAAATTACACACAAATTACTAATTTATAGAATGAACTTAGCTGCTAATGAAATTTTACATGTTATTGTGGCTAAACATAAATGAAGGAAAGCAGCATTCTAACATGTAATCTAATGAGCAAAGACAACACCCAAACAAAGCAATTGAAGAGCTGAAACAGGTAATTTAATGATGTCAAGAATAATGCATACCGGACCAATATCTGCTATCAATTGGCCTCGGAAAGAAAGAGCAAGACCCCAATTATACAGTGCTCTCACATCATTTGAATCAACTGACAATGCCAGCCTATACTTTCTTCCTGCCTCTACTAGTAGCTCTTCACACTCTTCACAAACATCAATAAGAAATGGCACAACTTCTTCTTTACAATTGACTTTATTCCTCAGTCCCTTCAATATTCTAGTATGTTTTACAGATGATGGTTGGATGCTCCCAGAAAGAAGAGTTCTCAATTCACGACTAATCTTCAACTTCAATTCTCCATGAAGAAGGTAAGTGTTTCCTAACTGGCCTACAGCCAACAAACTCATGGGCTTCAACTCCACAGCCTTGGATAGTAAGTTTGCAGACCTGTATAACATGATTTCAGCCTGCTCTTCACCCTGCCTACCTTTTATAAACTCTTTCGCTTGTTTTAGAAGGTCTGTTGCTTCAGCAAGATACCTATCAAACATCATATCATCTGAAATCTTTGTAGATGATTCATTCTCGTGTGCAGACAAATCATCTGCAAGATGGTGATTATCATCGTAATTCACCGTATCATCGTTATACTGAGACCTGTTAGATCCACCCTCCCTCTTGTAGTGAGCAGACCTGAAAGTCTCATGACCTCCATCGAGCAGCTGCTCACGCAAAAAAGAGGACTCACTTTCCATGTGTTTTGTTCTGACTTTAAAGCTCTCAGAATCAAGCAGACTGTTTTGGGATTCCCACATGTCTGTTATGCTACTGGAATCCATCTTCAAAGAGAAACTGTGATTATTTGTGAACCTCAATCCTTTGTTCCTGTCACTATACTCTTTATCATCAAAGAATTTATTAGTGCTTCTCCGAATGTCCACTAAGCCAACATTTTCTCCCTCAGGAGTAGTTCTTATTCTTCCATTTCTGTTCATATCCAAAACAGAGTTAGTAGATGAGTCTTGAGAAGTATCCAAATCCAATTTACTATTTCCCATACGATCATCAACCAAATTCAAAGCCCTGTCTTCAACTAGAGGAACATTACCACTTCCTCGAGTTTGATCCAACGTTCTATCCACTGCCTCTTGCTTAACATTTTCTCTGACTTTGGTAGAATTGGAGCTAAACAAATTTTCCCCAAACAAACTGCTAAAAGACTGTAAAATCTGGTGCCCACTTTCTCCAACTTGTTTCTTTCTTCTACCATTCTTATGGTTGTCCTCATTATCAATCAAAGCCCTAACAACATTCCTAGCATTCTTAGCTGAAATTTTAATCTTATCGGTGACTTCAACATAACCATAAAAATCACCCACTCGAATCTTATTATCCCTAATAGCACTTTGTACATCACTCTTCAAGCTATCGACCACAACATCAAGCTCGTCAAAAAATTCCACCAAACTCCTCAATTTCTCCGAAGACAGCTTCGAATTCGAATTCTCTTCCTTTTCCCTCCTCTTACTCCCACCGGCCCTCACCTCCCCGAACGTTCCAGTTCGGAAAAACCCTACCGAGAAACCAACGGCGAAAACCAACGCGGAAGCAGGAAGAATGACGATAGAAGAAACCTTAACCCTAGAAATCGCCAACGCACAAACGAGGCCCAAGAGGAACACGAAAACGTTCTTCCTATCATCGATTCCGATAGAAACCAGAAAATTGCGCAGCGCGTTGGATTCACCGGGCGCGTCTGAACTGCCGAGATCGTCCCAACCTCCGTACACAGTCGAGGACGAAGAAGCGCACGAAACTGAAACTCTCAATGAAGAAAACGAAAACCTGAGGGGATTGGAGCTACGTGGAGTCCATTTCGAGCTCGAAGGGTGAAGAAAATTGCGAGCAACAGAAGGAACACGGAAAAGAACAAGCGAACCCTGAGAGTTGAGAAGATTAATGGGATTCTTCGTAATTACGAATCTCATTTCATCGAAGAAGATGCGTTCTTCTTAGTGTACTTTCACCGCTGAAGAGTACGTGCAATTCTCCTGCTACAACAGAGGATGATGTTGAAATTCGAAACTAGCAAAACGATATGTCGTAGCAGTGCACGAAACGCAAGTCGTTTTTGTTGACATTGTACTTTTTTTTGTTCTTTTTAACGAGAAAACTAACTATCAATTAGTGATCTTAAATTAAGATAAATTATTTTTTATACATAGGGTGAAGATCTTTTAAAATTTTTTATTTTTTTAAAATAACTTTAATAATAAATTTCAAATCAAGATTTTAGATCATATTAGTTTTATAGTATCTAAATAAGATTTAAGATCTCTTTTATTTTTTCTTTAATGGATCATTTTGAAATTTTAGACAATTTATAGTTCATGGATCCCACTTTAAATTTTTTTTCTTTCTCTCACCTTCACATTCAGTTTTTTTTTTTTTCTTTCTTTACTAGGTACTTTTTTCTTTTTTTCTTTTTCTTCTCTTCCCTCTCTCATGACCTTTCTTGCTCAAGATCTGAAACTAAATACTTGTGTCTTGGTGCGCAGATGAGGTGTTTGAGAAATTGAGTGTTAGAAGAGGAATAAGCATAGACATTGGAATTTGGAAGGGATGAATCTAAGGCCATTGGGGCCATTGGTTAGGATGGCTGCAGTTATATTTGGTGGAGTAGCCACTTTGAACTTGGCTTCTGCTGCTACCATCAAAGTGCTTCGGTTTGCATCTGAGAAGAAACGGGTAAACATTAGCTAAATTTCATGGCTCTATCTTATCTTATATTTTTTAAATTCATTAAATGGGAGATGTTTTGTGTGTAGGAAAAAGTTGCGTTGCCCTGTTGGGTTTGTAGAGGGAAGGGGTTTTATATATGCAAACTGTGCAACGGGAACGCCACCATATCTTGGTCCCCAATGTTCGACCCTATTGCAGTTAACCCCTGCGTTTGTCCTACTTGCGAAGGTAACAGGTTAGGCTCCGTTTCACTCTTCTTCATGCTATGCCTGGTTTGATATTCGATGCGAATTTTGAGTATGTATGCTTGCTGATGTTGGGTTAGAGGATAACTGTACATTATTGACAACATGTATGGTTGGCTCTGTTTTGCTTCAGATACCACCCTTTGAAACTGATGTTGTAAGGGTAGGGTATCCCTTGTACCCCTATCTTCTATCTCTATGAAATATATTCTTTTTTGTCAATAAAAAAATGTATGCTTGCTGAGAAAATGTAAGACAAGGAAGATAATTTCATTTTTGGGGTTGTCTTGAAGTTGAATTGCAAGGATATTACTCTTTTATGAATTTGAAATTTACTTTCTTCGAGTTAACATCAAGCATTATGACTATTTTGGGCTATGAAATTTTCTAACACATACTCTTGGTTGTGCAGAGTTCAACGCTGTTTGAACTGTCTTGGAAAAGGCTATGATTGACCTATTATGGGATATTGAGATGGACACTGCTGCATTTGTTTTGTTCATTTAGAATCTGATATGCAAGTGACTTGCTCAAGTGTATTTTGTTGCATCTGAGAGCTTGCACATCTGTCATTTTTTTAGATTGAATTGCCTTTACAGTAATAGAATGAGAGCTAAGCAATAGTTCTGTCATAAATCATGGCTTGCCAAATCAATGGGACCAGTGTAGTAATGTCGAATCACCTATAGCTAATGAGGGGGTGTTCCATTTGGATATGCGGTTGGACTTTAAACTTTGCTGATTCAAGTGGCTAAGTTTCATCAATAACTTGAAATACAACTTCAAGTAAATTATCAATTTTTTCATGTTTTGTATTTGTTATAGCTTGCGGAAGGTGATTTTGGCCATTTTGATAAGGTACTTAGTAAACTTCTTTTCCCACTGACCCTGAGGCTTTTTTTTCTTACTTTAGTCTATTATTTAGCACATAGTCAGAGGTAACCTGGGTTGACAGCAGCAGTAATTGGGAAATCACATTATGTCAGGTTAAATTGTGTAAGAAAATAAAGTATCTGATAATCTGCAGTGGGGAATGGTATTTGGACACAAAGTTGAAGTCAATATTAGGCATTGAAGTTTTGTTAGGGACTAGATAAGTTCAAAACTGAGGTGCAGTTATGGTTCAGCTCATAAATCTTATAAGGTCGTGAGCTAATACATTTCAGGAAGGGAAAATATTAGTGTATGAGCTTTTTTTCCACCCTTCCAGATGTATTTTCCTCTATCCCATTTTCTTCCGGGAGCAGTTTCTACATGTCTCCTGAATATGTAAGGCATAGCCTTTTTTCTACAGAATCTGATGTATTTAGCTTTGGTGCCATTTTACCAGAAGCGATTGAAAGTGGTGGGAAGAATGCAGCCTTTTATTAGCAGATCGCTCACTAAACCTTGTGTTTGCTACATTGTATTATGTATATGGTTGGAATCTCCGTTCTCCAAGGCCTGGAAAGTATGGAAAGCTGAGCGACGCACAGAAAAATATGTGCATACATAATATTTTTTTTTTAAATCATAATATTTTTTTAATCTTGTATTTTATATAAATTATATGCACAATTTCTTTTCAAAAGCATTATTAAAAATTTTAGAATAATTTATAAATTTTACAAGAATAAAAGTAAGATATTGATCATTGGTCATCGCGGATGTCAATTCTGGCATGACGAACCCAATTGGGTATGCTAAATATGGCCCGACCCACAACTTACTAGTTATAAGATGACAAACTATTGATCTATGTTGAAGCCAATTTTGTAAAAAGGAAAATAAAAAAAAAAATAATTGTTACCTAAAACAGACCAATATTTTAGCATTTTTTTCGAAAAGGTAAGGCACCACTTTAGAGGTTTAGAAACGAATGTTTTAGCAATGTTATTGAGAAGTTTTTACTTAAGTTTAAGCATTAAAATCCAATCAAACCTATTCATACTCTTAGGTCCTAATTAGATTATCCACCATTTTTATATACAAGAGCAGTTTATTTCCTGTTTTATATGAGTTTGAATTGGTCAGCATGAACACCACATGGACTCCTCCTCATCAAAGGCTTCTCCAAATGCAACCCCGACGCTGCCATCTTCGTGGAAGCTAATATTTTTGGAGCAGGTTTTTGTTTGAAAGACCCTCACGGGAATTTCATCAAAGCCAAAACATTATTCGCACCAAGAATTCCAACACCAAAAGAAGAAAGGCATGGGTACTCTCCAAAGCGATAGACTGGATTCATCATCTTAATTTACACAATGTCGTTTTTGAGCTCAATTGCAAAATGGTTTATGATTCTTTCAACAAATGCTCTAAAGGAGTTTCAGATTTTGATCTCATTATCAATAGATGTAGAGCAGATTTCAAGCTTTTATGAAACTCTTGGGTGAGTTTTGTTAAGAGATAAGTCAATCTTGTAGCTCACAATCTTGTTAGGATTTCAAGATTTTATGTTAACTCTTATGAATTTCGTTATATCCCATCTTATATTGTTTCTAATGTTATGAATAAAATTATATATATCATTCATCATTCATTAAAAAAGAAAGAGCAGTTTGATGGATAATACAATTCTCGCACCAGCCAACTATTTTTTATTAAACCCTAAACCAACCAACTAGGAAAGTTATACTGTGCATAAACTTTTATAAATTTTACAAGAATAAAGTAAGATGTTTTTACAAGAATAAAGTAAGATGTTTTTATATTAACCTCAGAAAAGGTTCAGAATAATTTATAAATTTTACAAGAATAAAGTGAGATGTTTTTTCATTATGCAGTAATACTTTTATATTAACCTCAATTTAAATTTGATTTGTTTTCCATTTTTGAAAGTTAAAAAATTATGTAAATTTTTTTCTTAAGGAAAGACTAAACACATTATTTTTATTAAAAATAAGAAATATAAATAAATAAAATTGAAATAAGATTAAAAAGAGCATATTTAATTTTATACTATACTAATTTATCTTATTATGCATAATCCTCCTTTTAAGGGCATTGAATTCAAACTCACATATAAAACAGGATATCAAAATAGATAGATAGTATTACTTTGGACCCCATCAGCAGAAGCTGCCATGCCCATTATGATATGTCCCGGACTACAACAAATCAAGATCGCATAAGATTGCCACTGCTGTTTTCCCGTTATATGCCTCCGTACGTGTCCTTCTACGCTTGGTCCACTTTTCACTGAAATTTATGCTTCCCCAATATAATACTATGGTTGCAGAATTTTTAAATGCTTAATATTTAGGTGCAGATTCTCAATTTCACTTCTGCTTCTCTTCTTTATATTGTTGTATGTGATTCATTACATTACACGGTTGCCAGATTGGCCACGCTTTGTTCAGTGTATTCAGCAAATTATTAAAGAGTAGAACTCTGAATTCTCTGCTCTGAAAGATGTTAAAGTTGGTTGTTTCTGCATCCCCTCTTCGTTTGCAGTTATCCTCTCGCCATTCCATGTCGTTAAATTTGCCACATTCTGCCAATTCATTAGAGTGAGTGGCAGGTTTCCATGTAGAACTCAACAACAAAGCACACTTCAAATCTTAAATCATTAATTGTGGCATCCTCCAAAAATCTCTAGAAAACATAAAATAAAATAAACCAAATCATCTTTGGACTTTTCTGAACCTTTTCCTTTTCCTTTTATGGCATCCATAAGTTGGTTCCCTATATAATTTTATTCAATATTTTGGTACTGTCACTGTCACATGTATCTTTCACCACAGGTAATTTTATTTAAGACAGATAACATTAGTAACTTTGGCAAGATTTTTTTTGAATATTTAATATAATTACATATTCAAAATTTAAATTCAAGACAACTAATTAAGCTAAATCAGTTATTTCACTGCATGGTAGTAGTTCAATCCAAGTGACATTTATTTAGCTTTTCTTTTCTTTTCTTATCTTAATGTTTTTGCCTTTTTTTTTCCCTAGCTCCCACCAATTTCTTTGTGGGTTCTTTTCCTTGTAGCATGCAAACAAGTAGGCATCATAAAGGTGGGTCATTGAAGGGTGTAGTTGATGGCACTTTTGAAGGTCTGGGGAGAAGAATGTTATGGAGCAAGTGATGGAGCTTCGAGTCTTCCTATACGTTTGCCACTGCAATTTATGCTGGGTCTGCTACCAGAATTGTAACCAAAAGTTTAAGCGACAAGATCTAGCAGATAAAAAGGAGAGTAATGGAAAACAAAAAACAAGAAATTATTTGTGTACGGCCTGATACACACTAGAATGATTAGAATTATTAGCCTTATATGAATAGCAAGAAGCAAGAATTCAAAGTGTATCCTGTAGAATCACAAATTGAAACATCCCATCAAACGGGAAACAAGATCTGGTTTAACATGCATATCCCAACACACATCCAATTCGGTTCAAATCAACCCATGTCCTCGCATTTTTTGTATGATTAAATTGTGCTTGAATATTTATTTTCTTGTTCTTGTGAGCCATGCATGATTATTAATCTAATAGGGAAAAAGAAAACAAAAAAATGACCGTTTTTGGGTCCACAAGATCAACATAATGAAATGGGATACGTGACAGCTAGTCTACTTTGAGAAGAAAAATTAAAAAAGATGGGGGGTATGTCTTTGTTGACTGATGTATAAAGTTTGAAAAGTGAGGAGCATGATGGTGTAGTCGTGCCTTTGCAACAAAAAATGCAATGAAGTGGATCATATTATGGTTTCACTTCAAGATAATGCAATGCAAACATGAGGGTTGATAATATGGATCATACTATAGTATCACTTCAAGATAATCTTGCAGTATTAATCACAATCACAGCAACATGTCAGGTCACATTATGGAACAATTAATATAAGATTGCTATGCATGCACGTAACATTTAATCAAAACAGGTTCAATTCAAAATAAAACTCTAGTTAGAGCATTTAAGAATCATGATTAATATTACATCATTGAGTTGTACCAGTAGTGCACCACTTTTGACAAAGTATATACAGATATATTTCGTATTTGTGAGGTGGGCGCGGGTATGGGCCAAAGTAAGTGGCCAACCGAGACCCCTACAAAGGTAATTGCCTCACATGTCTTGCAAGGACACCATAAATTATAAGATGACTACGCTGTATCGTATGCATAATACGGACAACTAAGCCATAATATTAATGTTATATACTTGCTACCCTCCCATTGCGATTCAAATTGGGGTGGTGAATTCAATTTTGGGGGCACGGGTTCTTCGTGCATCCTGACTCCTTAGTACTATTTCTTAGCAGGGAATAATGGGTGACAATTAATTGCTCTGTTTTGTTCAATGATTTTTTTTTATTAGTTTTGTGTCTTTTTCTTTAATAGCATAACATGACATTACTTAATATGAAAGAATGCATATCCTTGAATAAGAGTTCAACCAACTAATCAGCTGATCAGACAAAAAGAACCATCCATGGCAGAGTTTACGATGTCGTCTGCATGCTGCTTCTGCTTTCTGCTTTGTTATTCCAAAAGAAAACTAAAAAACATAAAATGTTATTGATTTGCGGTTGCACAAGCTTTAACACAAAGACGGGGGGGTGCTTTTGAGCATCTACCTTTATGAGGTTTCTTCTATTATCACCATTATTAAACGGTGATAAAAAAGAGACCCTTTTTTCCATAAAGAAAATAAGAAAATTTTGTCTTGTATTCATCTCATAATCTATGTATAATCATCTATGTACCACAAGCTATTGTTTTACTATTTTGACTCCAAAAAATGACAGAATTTTAAGATTGAGGATTGCAAATAAATTGGCAATTACTAGTTCTGTTTTTCTGTTTCTTATACGAGAATGCTTTTTTTTTTTTTTTTTGAAAAAAAGTATGAGAAAACACCAAGTAAATACTAAAAAGCGCAAGAAAACACACTTGAGAAAACATCCATTTAAATGACATTATACAAAAACGAAGGAATAAACTCAACAATCTCTCGGCTCACATCTAGAGAATGATAAAATTTAGTCAGTTCATCAGCTACTTGATTAAATGTATGTGTGTTGTTATAATTATAAAAAGTATATATTATTTTAAAATAAAACCTTGCTATTTTGTATGGAAGAAACAAATAAGAAAAGGAAGACTTGTTTTAATCAACAATAGGTGCATTAACACACATCATGGGGATCACCAAAGGCATTAATATGTTTTTGGTTGTTATAATATTTTTTATTTTATTTTTTATAAAATATTTTTTCAAAATAGTCCTTGCATAATTTTATTTTTTAATTTTGCTCCTTGTTATTTTTTTAATCTTTATAATATATATTTGTAAAAGATGTTAACAAAAATAGTTACAAAAAGATTAAACAAATTAAAACTTAGAAATGTTTGTAGTTATGAGTAATGTTTTTAAATATAATAATACGTAAATATCTAATTTTATAAGTATTTTTAGAATAAAATGAAAATTTATGATATATCAATTAACCTTAATTCATTTAACTATTATTTATCATCATTTTTTTTCTTATGCAAAGAATATTGGCAATAACTTCATTTTTTTTTAAATCAATAATTTTATTGTTAAACTAAGGTTTGAGTTAATTTTTAAATTTTTCTTTCTCATTAAAAATATTCAGATCAAACATAAGTAAAAAAATTAAGGAATAAAAGTATTATTTTTCTAATCAACAAAAGTCTAATAAACATGATTCTTTTTATGAAAACTAATTACTAAAGTAATAACTTCTATTTATCGTAAAAAAGGGTAACTTCTACTTTGTTGTTTAAAAAGAAGTTGAAATTCAAAAAAATTCTTAACAGTTAACACATATATATTGTCAATGATTTAATTAATCATGTATTTAGCGAATTAATACATACTCATTTAGCGCCGTGCTTCATGCTGTCTTCTCATGCATTATTTCCACGTTCATAAATCCGAAAGCCGAATTTTTTTATCTATACTCAAATAATTAGTAAAAATATATTTAATTAAATAATTTTTCATAAATAGATATAAGTTATCTATATATATATAATAATAATTTTATAAATATATAATAAATAAAAATAAAAATAAGTGATATTATAAATTTATGAATAAATATATATAAGTTTGATTTGAATTTAGTTTTAAAATAAAATCCAAAATTCAATCTAATAAAAAAATTGATTTATTCTGTTTTTTTTTTGTCAACATTAAATTTGATCGATTTAAGAACTTTCCTACTATTGTCCATCAGCTCAAAATTTAAACTAAAAACATTTCTAAATTTTAAAAAATACATTTGTTTAACTTTTTCTCACTTTTCATCTAATTAAACTATACTATTCATCCAAGTGTAATATATACTTGTCCTTTTTCTCTTACTATTCATCCAAGTGTAATATATACTTGTCCTTTTTCTCTTACTATTCATCCAACTACTTCACACGGCAAACATTTCTAAGTTTTTTCATCTAATTAAATTGTACTATTCATCCAAGTGCATAAAATATTTGTTCATTTTCTCTTACTATTCATCCAACTACTTCACACATCAAACATTTCTAAGTTTTAATTTGCTTAATCTTTTTATAACTAATTTTTAAACATCTTTTACAAATATATTTCTTTAAAAGAAAAGGGTATTTAAACTTAGAAAACATATCCAGAAACTCTTTTCTTTAAACTTAACTTGAGTGACTCATGTGTGAGGGTTAATTATTAACACACACACACATAATTAACACAATACATGACATATATAAAACTTAGACAGTAGAATAGTAGAGTTTGTGAATTCCTTTTGGAAAAATTACTTTTGAGAGAACAAAACCTAGTGGGTTCGTCAGCAGAAGGCCTGGGGACTGAGCTAACATGCCTCAACATAAAGAACACCAAAAGCTTAGTTGCTACACCTTTTGGTCGTCACATTTCATACAATCCCACGGGATAAGAACGTGAGGACAATCCAAAAAATACCTTGATGCCCTCTTCCCACCACTCCTTCTCAAAGAAAATCTAAAATTTGAACAAAGCAAAAAAAAGAAAAAAAATCGAATGACCTACAAAATACTAGCTCGCATATATAAAATCTAAAGATTCATTCAAATCCTAAACATAGCCTATCGCAAAGAATATTAATATTTAAGGAATCTTCACTATTCTTCTTTTGACAATTTTTCTTCCTAGGATCAACATGTTGCCGCTCTGTAGCCTCTCATTCAGTAAAAAGGATTCCTTCTGTACATCTCCATTGCTATTTGATTATATATACAATCTGTCAATTTATAAAACCACTAAAAATAAATCGAGAATGGAAAAATTAATTAATTGTGAATATTGAAATTGAAAGTGTAGCTTGCATTCGCTGAAATATGGGCTTTAATTGGTTTCAGTACCGAATACCAAATTTAATCAAGATGATGCCATTGAATTAATTTAACAAAAGTAACTCATTGCATTGTAACTTTGTTAATTAGTTGTTATTCCACGTCACGTTTGGTCTCGCATGTGCTTGGAATCAAAGCCAACAAAAGCCACAATATAAAAACCCCACTTCATCACAAACTCAAAGAAGAAGAAGCCCACACACTTTCAAAATACTCTCACACGTACATGTTATGTTATCAGCTGCACCCAGCATGAATACTAACACCTCTGTGATCACCGCCATCACCACCACACGGGACGAACCCGACTATGACAGCAGCTCCTCCTCGATTACGGTACCGGAATCAAGCAGGAGCTGGATGACCAACCTCAGCTTCGGCAGCCGGCGCCGCCGGAGCTCGGTCTCCGTCTGCTCCTCCACCGCGGAGAGCCCGCACGCAAAGCCCCACAAGGCGAACCATGCTGCATGGGAGGCGATGCGGCGGCTCAGGCGGGACAAGGGGCAGGTGGGGCTGGACCACTTCCGGCTGTTGCGCCGGCTGGGGAGCGGCGACATCGGGAACGTGTACCTTTGCCAGATAAGGAACCCCATTGTGGGGTTGCCGCAGTGCTTCTATGCCATGAAAGTGGTTGACAGAGAGGCACTTGCTATAAGGAAGAAGCTGCAGAGAGCGGAGATGGAGAAGGAGATTCTGGCCATGCTTGATCACCCTTTCTTGCCTACTTTGTATACTGAGTTTGACGCTTCTCATTACTCTTGCTTGCTCATGGAGTTCTGCCCCGGTGGAGACTTGTATGCTGCTCGCCAACGCCAGCCCGGGAAGCGCTTTTCCATAGCATCCTCTAAGTAAGCACTTTTTTACTCTTTTCTTAACCTTTTCTTGGTATTTTCGTGACTGCGTTATTACTGGCAAATATTTACCAACTTCATCCATGACTAAAATGCCTAATAATTTGACTTATATATCACTTTTAATACATTTTTTCTATTTTTACATTTTATTTTTATTCATAAAATTTGAACTAGTAACTTGATCTTATAAATAATTTTTGGATACAAAAGTAAAGGTGATTTGCAGAGTTTTTCAAAGCTTTTTATTTATAAAAAAAACTACTCTAGAAAAACTCTAAAAAAACACTTATGACACTTGTATCTAAATATATCTTTAACAAAAAAAAAGTCACTTATTTTAAAGAAATAATTATTTATTATTGTCAACTTTTTATGATTGTATTTGAAAAAATGAGTCATTATATTTGAATAACTAATCAGAGATCATCCTTAGTATTAACTTTAAGGTAATATTCTTATAAGTCCCGTGTATGATGGTTAATGATTGAATGAGAGTGTAATTAACTTAATATTATTATGATTATATAAAGGTACTAACGTGGGGGTAAATTTTGGAAAATACTGCACAGGTTTTATGCGGCTGAGACACTATTGGCACTGGAGTATCTTCACATGATGGGAATAGTGTACAGGGATTTGAAGCCAGAGAATGTTCTTGTGAGGGAGGATGGACACATTATGCTTACAGATTTTGATCTATCGCTGAAATGTGACGTTGTTCCCAAGCTGTTAAGGAGCAAGACCAGATTAGAACGCAGCATCAAGAGTACAAAGAGATCCATGCCAGCCTGCACTGCCCCCATGCAGCCTGTGCTGTCATGTTTCTTGTCATCATCAAGGAAGAAAAAGAAAGCCACTGTGACAACAGTTATAAGGGAAAATGTTGAGGTGGAAGAAAATGATCCAGAGCTGGTGGCTGAGCCCATTGATGCCAAGTCCAAGTCATTTGTGGGGACACATGAGTACTTGGCACCAGAAGTGATTCTGGGCCAAGGACATGGGAGTGCAGTGGATTGGTGGACATTTGGGGTGTTCTTGTATGAGATGTTATATGGTAGAACACCCTTCAAAGGTGAAAACAATGAGAAAACTCTCGTCAACATTTTGAAGCAGCCCTTGGCTTTCCCTAGAATTGTAGTTGGCACCAGCAAGGAGTTTGAAGAGATGGTGAACGTTCAAGACCTTATAAGCAAGTTGTTGGTGAAGAATCCTAGTAAGAGAATTGGAAGCCTCATGGGTTCTGTTGAGATCAAAAGGCATGAGTTCTTCAAAGGTGTAAATTGGGCCTTAATTAGAGCAGTTAGGCCCCCTGAGGTCCCTAGTGAAATGAACAAACTTAGGAGTAGGGTTTTGCTGCCAAAACTAAGCAAAACAGATAGGGATCAGCCTTATCAGCTTAGAAGTCATCATTTTGAATACTTCTAACTGAAAACATGTAAATAGTTTAGAAAAAACAGGTTTTCCACGCAAATATGTGTTTGCCATTAAAAAAATTAAGGGTTCTTTCCCCCTTGTTTTCTGTTTTTCTTTCTCTTTTTTCTATGTACTGATGAAAGAAAGAATTAGATAAAGTAGTATGTGTATGACTAAGGCACTATGCATTGAACTCACGGTTTATTCCTCATTATAATAATAATATTGTTATGTCTCTACCAATAAAATTATCAGTAGTTGAGGATTTGTAGGTGTAAAAAAGTGGGATCCCATAATTGTCCTAATGTGATTCTCATGAAAGGTTATGAAGTCATGTGATGACAATAATTACACTTCTAATTGCTGGGAAGAAAAGATAAAAACCACTTTATTTTAACAATACTTTATAACATTGTATACCTTTTTCTCGTATGGCTATTTTCACATCTGTGCATCCACATGTCCTTTTCACCGAACGAAGAAAAGAAAGAAAAAAGAAATGTTATGGGGCTCTCTTTTTTTCTTATTGTTTTTTTGGTGAAAATTGTAAAATTTAAATTGCGGTGATTATCTACTACTCCTTTATAATAAATTAAGATTCTAAAAGCTCACTTGAGTTTATGATTGGGTTACATTCTTTAAGGAGAGAGAAATGAATGTAAACAGCCCTTAATTTCTCAAATCAGAGGTAATGAATGTCTGAAATTAGTTAATAATAAAAATGGAGGAGATTTGGGAATGTGTTGCTAACAGTAATGATGAAGTGAGAGGGGAATAAAGGGAGTGTAGGCAGTGTGGACCATTTTGAATGCAGTGAAAAAATGACAGCAATAATTTGATCTTAACATTTAAACCAAAGAAAACCAATCAAAATCCAAGACGAATCCTTTTCTTACCTAAACTATCTACTGTGAGTCAGTGCATTATGGATGCCAACCAAAAACTCTGGTGGTGCTCTCTTCCATGGCATCCCGAATAACAATGAACATTCATTACGTACTTGGAAATGGAATCCTTGATCTCTCTCTGCCTGCGTCGTGAAAAGAAAGGGACCATTTTCCTCTTTCGTGTAAAAAGTTGATCATTTTCACATGGTAATGACAACAGTCAACAGAACATAAAACAATAGATTTGTTTGATTTATCCGTATATGGAGAGAACAACAGATTGCAATTTTGAATCATAATGTGCATTGTGACTTAGTTGGAATATTTTATATGGTCGGATTTTATGTTACTTCCTAAAGACTAGTTTCACTATGAATTAAAGAATATTGTGAGAATAACTTGTGAAAGAATTAAAAAAGAATAATAGCATATGCATCCTGGCAACAGAAACATGATCAAAAAATAAAAATGGAATCACATACCACTTTAACTCAAACTATGGTGGTGTGGTGACTTTCTCCCTCCACAAAGGAGAGTTTCCTAAATTTGGCCGCATCCTCTGCCATTTAAGTGGTAACTTTTGCCATAAATCACAATCACTAAAAGGAAGACAGCATAAGTCACCATTTAGATTTGCATTCTAATGGAGTACAGCATTATATTGGGCAAGCATCAGCTTTTATCATCGATGTCATTGATTCAGTTCTTTAAACATGAATGAGCTGTAAGACGTATGTGTCCAAATACAGTCGAGTACTTAAATGACTTTTTCTCATTTTTCTTTTTGGCCTTTTGTTTTCTTTTTAGAGGTTAGATCTTTAGGGTGAAGTGAGTGAGGGACTGAGGAGCTCATGTCATTGGTTCAGTTGTTTTTGTGACAGACTGACAGCACATTGCTGAGGTTGAATCTCGTGGCTTTGAAGGTTGTTGATTAACGGTAGTAATGTAGAATGAAGGTTTGGCTGCCAATTTCATTTTTTCCTTATCATGAGACTTGTTATGATTTTTTTTTATAAAAAAATTATGAACATTACAATGTCCTAATCTTACTCGAATTGGATAATACAGTGATAAGTACCCTTTAACTATTTAACTTGACTGCATTTTATTCGAGAGTTGAGACCACTGTTAAATTAAAATAATTCCACAGTGAATTGGTTTACACCATAGTTTTTATGAGCTTCTTTGTTTGTGAAAATTTTATTGGATATATTAATTTTATGAATAAATATTAGAATTAATAAATATATAATTAAGATGTGAGAAACCTGTATAGAAAATGACTAAATAAACCCTGTTTTCATTGATAAAATTGTGGACTGATACACCGTACTCTCAGAGATGACATGTCTCTTAGCAGATACAGACCCCCCAAGTTACACACGCACATTGGTACCCTTCAGCACAGAACAAAAAAACTCAACTTTCACCAAAATAATAAGAGGGGGAAAAAAGTAATCATGCCATAAATGTCCATCAGATGTGTTATGTGAAAAAGCTTAACTATGTTGGAGCCATTATAGCAATCCAACCAAACTAGTATGATTTGATAGTTCTTTTTCTTCGTTGGATCTCCCTCGTTAGTTGCGATCTCTCTCCCAAGCTAGTTTCACCTTCACTTTTCTAACGTATATATATCAACGCACTGAAAATTTTCCTTGTTTTCCCCCCTGCAAAACTGAAGCATATACAATTTGGTGACGTAAGCATTGAAAAAATTTAACTTGAATTCTCAACTACAATTAAGATTAGAATGAGACTTTAGTCAGTTTCAATGGAGATTATCTAATGCTTTCTATGTTTAATTTGAGGGGTGTTCGCTTATCTTACACAAAACCAATTAAAATGCGTAATCATTAATTAAGTGTGGTACTAAAGGTAACATGCTTTTAAGAAAAAGATTAGGAGTTAATTTAAACTCTATAAAGCTAATTATTAAAATAGTCGCCCAATCCGTTGAAACACTAATTTCACAACTTGAATGCATGATTGATGACAAACAGTTAAAGTGTACAGGGGATTTTTTTATATATATAAAAAGGATAAAAACATATACAAAGGGTTTGTGCATGTGTTTGTATATAATCCACTAAAAATATGAGAAAGATGCGCAAAATAAAAACTTTTGAAGTCACATTTTCTAATATTAATCTCGTTTGAGCATAGTTACTGGCTTACTGCAAATTTCTGTGGAGATCCAAAGTAAGTAACATACTGTGCTACTATAAAAATAGCATTTTACATCGTTGGTCTACAGCGGCCATTAAACAACTAATGTAAAAAAGAAAAAAGAGGTAATGCTTTTGCAATTTTCTTAACTTCTTTCTATATGCTTACTGAATAATCGATGTATAATAACATATTTCTACAGGCATACACGATTTCTTCCGTTGTTCTAAAATCTCCAACTTTGTTTTCGGCTTTCAACGCAGAATAAAGATATGGGCAATGACGCGGACGTTGAATATTAACTAACCCAAGTATTTTTTTTTTCTATTTAATTTAATGTTAGGTTACGTACATAGGTTTCAACCTAGTGCTTCATGAATCATTGGTAGATAGAATAACGGTGGTTATTCAATTAATTTGGCCACGTGAATTTCTACGTGCCCGTTTAACGTTCCTTACCTATGACCCTAGGGAGGGAATATAGAAAAATTCTTTCGTGTTAGTAGCAGCAATTAACAAAAAACTTGTTTAATTAAACTTTCTCTTTTGTTAGAGTTCAATGAAGTTGAGATGTAGTCAATGTATGTTTGGGAAAACTTTACGATTAATGGTGGAAAGTGGAAACACAAACACAAACTACATTACAAAGAAAATGATATACAATATTATGTTTGATACTTGTCCACATTTACAAAAATGCTTCAGCAGAGTATTTGTTATCGCAACAAAAATTTTGAGAAAGCTTTTTTAAATAGAGTCGTAATATTTGTACAACATTTTGTACATAAATTTATATTATATTTTTTTCTCTCTATCTCATCATTATTTGCATCTCATATATTTTTTTATTGTAAATTTTGTTGTACAAATAGTATTTCTCTTCCAAAGTATTGTACTCTACAAATCTGAACATCTTGTTATTTAAGAGCAATCATAAACACTTAAACACTTCACAAGAAACTCTTCACTACTAAAGTGATATCTTACACTTAGATTTCTCGCTGTTTCCCTAGACTTAGATGCTCCCTTCACACAAGACTCCCGGCCTTTATAAAATGGCCGGTGTGGTGTGCTTTCCTCCAAAAAACGAATAAGTATATTAATGACTTTTCTTCTTTCAAAAGATGTTATTTGCTTTTTCAAATATGATTAAGAGCTCTTCTATAGATAAAAAAATAATCCCAATAACAATTGTGCATAAAAACCATCAATTTTAAACAATCTAACAAGTCTCCTTTCATTTTATTTTATTTGAAAACTAATTTGTTATTCTAATAATGTATAAGTTTGCTTACTAACTCACCTTACTTTATACTAATAATTAATTCCAAGTTTAATTTATTAAGGTAAGACCGTAAGACAAGATTAATTTCTAATTGCCTTGTTTTATATTATAAAGTCTCGTTGAAATTTTCAACTTGTCACAAAAGCTTTATTAGTTTAAAAAAATAAAAAAGAATTATTTTTTATTTAATAATACCATCTCACCTAAATATTTAAATTAATTCAATACATTCTAACTTTTAGTAAGGACATTTTTATAATCAAAGAAATAGTCATTTTACATTTACAATATTCTCTTAATTGAAACGACAGTTGGAGACTGGCATGGTGGTGCTAGCTACTGCTATATAGTGTTCTCTCTGGTGCTGGGAAGTTGAGACTGTGTCAGAGTCCAAGAGACAATTGATCTTTTCTTTGGTAATAGAAGTGATAATAGAAGCCCAAACAAAACTAGAACTTAAATTTCCTTCACGATTAGTTCCTAATTATGATGGGTCACACACAGCTACGGGATAGCTTCCTGTTGCAGTTGTTGGCTAAAAAAATTACTATCTTATTTGATATTATCGGTCACGTCTATTTATTGGTTCTTAGTTTAATTTGGTTTTAAGTTCTACGTTTAACATCTTTAGGTTTCTCGTTGAGCATTAAAATATTAAAAGACTGTAGAAGTGCATGTGCCTTGTACATGATTGAAGACTACATCTTCATCTCCACAAATTAGTGTTGTTGCATATATTGTCGCTTTAAATATAATACACTCGTCATTATTCAGTAACCATGTAATACCCCGAAGAGACTAAAAAAATAAAATAATCTATATATCTATTTACTATAATATATATATATATATATATAAAGTTTTACCTGGTCAAGTATCCTTCTCTTCTGTTTTTTCATCACACAATCTCATCTGTTCATAAGTTTGTTACTGGTAATTCAATGGTTGTTAAAACATTTAATCAATCTTACCATTATACATAAAGCAAAAAAATTATATGTTATTAGTATTTATAAAGTGAAAAATGTCTAACATAATAAAAAAAATCACTTATGTTAGTAAAAAGATCTAATATATTTAAAGTATAAAATTTAATTTCGTTTAAAATTTGTTTTAGATTTTACTCAGAATTAGTCCTATAAGTTAGAAGATATAAAACTAATTTAATGGTAAAAAATTAAGGAAAGAGAAAAATTTTGAATTTGAATCTTTGTCTAACAAAAAAAAATTAATAATTAATATTTATGTAGAAAAAAAAACATTAAATATAGGTTTTCTTCTTTCGTTCAAACACATTCCCCCACCTCCCTTCTCCATTTTGAAATATTTTTTCGCTCTTTGATGTGTTAGAGAATTTTATTTTTTTTGTAAATGTTGTTTTTCAATTAATTTATTAAATATATTGGTTAAATGGTATTTTAATATATAATGTCTAATATTCATGATAGGTGAAACGATTGAATGGTATTGAAATTATATATTTAACTGTGTTTTGATTATTCCCATTTTAATTGACTATATAGAATTAACCGTCCATTAAATTTTGAGTTAATATCAGTCATTGATTTAATTATTCTTTCATTTTAAATAAACGGTTGCGTAATTATTGAAATGATTTTAATTAATAATTTAATGGAGATACAAATAATAGGAAGAAGGCAATATGTAGAATTTCAAATGCGTTGATATGTTAACACATGGTAAATAGAGACTATAGAAATTAGAAAGTGATTGCTTTGTATTTTTATTTTTATTTGGTAAGAATTGAAATTAAATTCTCTGGCTCATCGGAGGAATCTTAAGATATTCCAATGAGTTTTGATCCTTTCAACAGACTATAATAAGACTGATTGATTAGAACTACACCCATTGAGCAAGATTGCTTTGTATACAATACAGATAGATAGATTCAGTATAATTTATTTTAGGTATAAACTAATTTATGATCAATTGAAAATTTGAAGGAAAAAAATGAAAATCAAACATGTATTAGTGATTTCTGTGTACAAAAGATGGCTTGGTTGTGGAATTTTTCATATGCATTTTCAGGTATATATTAGAACACTGGAAAGAGAGGATGCCATGTAGAGAGAATAATGATGTTTCTGCTTGACAGAATCAAAGTTAAATGCAGAAGAAGAGAGAGCGCTCAACTTTACCGAACATGTCACTGTTTCTTTGAGTGCGATTGCCTGCATTATAGAACGTGTTGAAATCTAATCAACGTAGCATATGGTGCTAAGTGCTAACCCACCCCCTTTAATCCATGGTATTGACACCTCTACTAATGCTTCCTTTCTATTTTCTTTAATGTTTGGTTATTGGGATCAATGCCCATGGTTTTGTTTTGGCCCCTCTTTGGGCCAAACTCTAAAAAGTCTAAACCACCAGCTTCTACTGTTCCCATTGCGGAAAAAAGATAAAGTAACTTTTCTTTCATCTTACTAAAATGAAGCAAGTAAACAAAGAGAGATTCAGAATCAGGGGAAAAAGGCCACAGAATATTATTACTGTATTTTTTTTTATTGGTTTTTTATGTCAAACGAGTGGACACATTGGCATGGCATTCCCAGGTACCAAAATCCGTCACATGCACGAATTTGGGTAAAACTAATTTCATTCCCATCACATCACATTATGAAATACTATAAAGTAGAGTAAATGAGAAACCAAAGTGAAAACAACTGTCTCAGACGGTGGATTTTAGTTGAAACCATCAAACTCTACCCTGCAAAGGGCCCACCCTTCTCTTTTTTGGGAAAATTATTTTAAGTTAATGATTTATTTTCTTCACCAAATCTCAGTATAAATACGCCAGCAACTTCAGCAACTCTTCATCCAAAGCTACTTCAGTTATTCATCTCTTTATTACTAACATTTCTTCCATTCTTAGCTTTTGTTTGTCCCATCAAATTTTTGAAGATGGCCAAGAGAAGTGTTGCTGCTAATTCTTCTTTTGAGAGTACTAGCTTGGCTTCTCTGGATCAAAAGTTGGCCATGGCCAAGCGCTGCTCTCATGGTAATGTATACTTTGAGAGTGTAAAAGCATTCTATATGGTTCAGAATTATGGTCATTAATGAGTTTGCAAATTTCTCGATATCTGAATTACATGGTTTCAATTTACATTTTTTATTTGTGTGTAAACAGAGGGTGCGATGGCAGGAGCCAAGGCAGCTGTTGCTGCTACTATTGCCACTGCCATTCCAACTGTAAGTAATCCTTCCACCTACTCAATTATTTTTTACATAAAGTTCCCATGAATCATGAATCACGATCAATTTACGATTAGATTAACCTTCCACTTCTTAATATTCAAATAGAAATTTTTATTTTTATAAATAACTAACTGGAATTATGCTTTGATCATAAGCAGCTGGCTAGTGTAAGGATGCTACCTTGGGCAAGAGCAAATCTCAATCACACTGCTCAAGCTCTCATAATTTCCACAGGTAAATATTACTCATCCAATCCATAGTGCTTCCATGATCTCCTCAAAGCCATATCATTGTTCGAATTAGTCATCTGACTATAACATTTTGTCATCAGTGGCGGGAGCAGCATATTTCATTGTAGCTGACAAGACTGTCTTGGCAACTGCAAGAAAGAACTCCTTCAACCGACCCTCCAAAGCATGAATTCCAAATAGATAACTTGGATGCTGGATTCAGCTTCACCTTGGATTATCTTGGCATAAACCCGATCATCGAACTTATCATATATGTAAATGTAATTATGTATTGATAATAATGAAGAGTTTGCATTTCAATAGTGAGATGGAACATATGTACTAATTATCAGTTAATTATATGAATGCAAATCATTCACCTTAATTTCTTCTACACAAGTGCAATTATTATATGAATGCAAATCATTCACCTTTCTTCTACGCAAGTGTAATTATCTCCCTATTCAAGATCTTGGATATTAGTTTGGATGCCAGATGGAAATTTCCACAAAGACGAAGTAGGTTCTTCACGATCATAATTAATGTAGTCACCGGCTTTGTGCTTATCAAACCAAAAGCAATAGCCAACTTATCACCGCGTTGAATCAAAGCTCCTTCCTTCCGCTCCTCAAAAGTATGAGGCACAAACACAGTCTCCTCCAAGAGATTAGCTAGTATATATCTACCTCATCCAGAATTCTATAAATATTTTCCATCTGTGGATCATGGAACTAATCATCAACAAGGAAGCCATGCACGACACACTATCAATCTTTATAGAGGTGCAACGAGTAACTTTCTCTTCATTCCTTTGTCGTTTACACAAACACACACATATTTATCCTTTTGTCCATCTTTACGTGATTCCTATACATTATTGAGAGGAACCTATCCATGGATAGTAAGGCTATGACTTGTAAGACAATATATTCTGCTGTTCTTTCTATTTCCTTTTCTCGTGTATTCATTTTATTTATTTTTCCAAATTATTTTATTTTTATGAAAATGAAAGATCGAAGGGACAATAAGACAATAAATCAGGTCAGGAATTGCTGCTGCGTGGTGAAATATGGCTTCTTCTATGCTAAGTACAGAGCAGGGGCATGCAGGGAAAGCATGAATTAAATATGCATATATAAGGAAGCACTAATTACGTGAAAACATGACCAACCAAGAAAATTAATTTCATTTACATCACATTATGAAATACTATAAAGTAGAGTAAATGAGAAACCAAAGTGAAAACAACTGTTGGAGACGGTGGATTTTAGTTGAAACCATCGAACTCCCCCCTGCGGGGCCACCCTTCTCTTTTTTGGCAATATGATTTTAAATCAATGATTTCTTTTCTTCACCAAATCTCAGTATAAATATGCCAGCAACTTCAGCAGCAACTCTTCATCCAAAGCTACTTCAGTTATTCATCTCTTTATTACTAACATTTCTTCCATTCTTAGCTTTTGTTCAATCAATTTTTTTTAAGATGGCTAAGAGAAATGTTGGTTCTAATTCTTCTTTGAAAGGACTAGCTTGGCTTCCCTGGATCTAAAGTTGGCCATGGCCAAGCGCTGCTCTCATGGTAATGTAGTATACTTTGAGAGTGTTAATGCAATATTCTGTTTTCTTTCCCTTATTTTATGCCTGGACTGATATGTTTTGGACCGTGTGTGTATATGGTTCAGCATTTTATGGGCATTGATGAGTTTGTAAACTATCTGAAAGTTACATGGTTTTAATTTACATTTTTCATTTGTATGAAAACAGAGGGTGATGGCAGGAGCCAAGGCAACTGTTGTTGCTACTATTGCCACTACCATACCAACTGTAAGTACTCCTTCCACCTATTCAATTTTCTTTGTTGCATTCAATTACTTTGGACATAAAGTTCTCATGAATCATGACCAGTTTACATTTAAAATAACCTCCTCTTAATATTCAAACAGAGATTTTTGAAAATAACTACCTTGAATTAATTGTGCTTCATATGCAGCTGGCTAGTGTAAGGATGTTACCTAGGGCAAGAGCCAATCTCAATCACACTGCTCAAGCTCTCATAATTTTCCACAGGTAAATATGACTCATCCATATATAGTGCTGCCATGCATGATCTTCTCATAATTAACCATATTACTATCATTTTTCTAATTAGTCATCTAACTACCATATTGTGTAAACAGTGGCGGGAGCAGCATATTTTATAGTAGCTCACAAGACCGTTTTGGCAACTGCAAGAAAGAACTCCTTCAACCCACCCTCCAATGCATGAATTCCAAATGGATAACTTGGATGCTGGGTTCGGCTGCACTACGTTGGGCTATGTTAGCATTAACCCAACCATGGAACTCATCACATATGTATATGTATGTATTTATAATAAAGGAGGGGTTTTCATTTCTATACTGAGAGAGAGCACATACATGTGTACCAATTATCAGCTAATTACATGAATGCAAATCGTTCATCTTTCTTCTACACAAAGTGCGTATATATCATGTATTCCATTGAACAAACAGATAAAGTTTCACCAGCAGTCATTGCATGAACAAAACCCATCTTTGAGAAATGGTGTAAAAGATTTCTATCTCTTGCGATTATCTCCCTATTGAAGATCTTGGATATTAGCTCATCCAGCATCCTATGAATATTTTCATTCTGGGTGGAAATTATCACCAACAAGGAACTCATGCACAACATCATCAATCTGCCAGCTCCTGCATTTTCTCCTCTAATAAAAAGAGGTGTTCTGCAACGTATTCACGCAACTCAAACTATCCATGAATCCTACAAACATTAAGCAGAGAACACCCCAAATAGCTTCTTTTCCATATTTCTCATCGAACATATTATTTTTATATGTTAAATGTATATTTTCAGTTTAATTTATTTTAGACAAAATAATTTATAAACAAATTGAAATTTTGACAAAAGAAATGAAAATCAAACACATAATGATTTCTATGTAAAAAAAGATGGCATGATTATTGTAACCAACAATTTCATCTTTGAAGTGTTACTCTCACTCTTAATCAGTTCCTAAAGTAAAAAATAAACTAAGTAGACTTGAAAGTAGTAGGAATGATGGCATGTAGTCCTCCACGTGTTTTTTTTTTTTATAAAAAAAACTATTTCAATTAATCTTTAAATACATCAAGAGACTAAAGTGATAATTATTCAATATTTTTAAAATTATTTAAGCAATTTCATAATTTTAAATATTAACTAAGAAAGAGAGCAATAATCTAAGAATCATCACTAGATACTTATAAAGTAAAAATGATTTCCGTTCAAGAGGAAGACTATCATGTAAAAGAAACTTATATCTAGGAGGAGATTCTTGGAGTACAAGTATAAAGTAATTTTCACATCGGATAGAAATAAAAATGTTAAACATCATATAAGTGAGAAAATGACTCATAAAGTTGAGTCTTAAAATTTTAAATTAAAATGTGATATTAAGATTCAGTATTTAATTGTTTATGATTTATTGATATAAATCTTCATAATATTTATCTTTTCAATGATTGAATTTCACAACACAAAATTAATATTATTTTGATTACTCATGCATTTTCAGGCATATAGAGATGACTTATTAAATAATATATAATCCTTACAAATGCTTTGGTATAAAACAATGCTTACTAATATTATTTCAATAAATTTTTCACATTATCATTCAATTATAGACCATTATATATATATATATATATATATATATATATATATATATAAAGTTATATTAATAGTAATTTTATACTAATTAAATGATTTTATGTTGTCCATATGTAGTCATATTTTTCTTTTAATATCTTTAAAATACATCATATATATTTCACAAGGACATATCAACATCTAGTCAAAGTGTCCAACTTAAATGCGGAAATAGCAGAAGAGAGAGCAACTGTCTCAACTCTCAAGGTTAGCCAAGAAGTGGACGATCAACTCTGCGATTGGCTAGAGTCTAGAGAGGTCACCCACTACGGCCAAAAATAATAAGTATACCAAACAATGTCGTACAGACACTCTTTCTGTGAGTGCGATTGCCAGCACTATAGCACGTGTTGAGTTGGACATGTGTTGCATTGCTCTCAGAAAGATCCAACGGGCCTAAGTGCTAACCCAACCGAAAAATTATTACTATGTTTAATTTCTATATAGCATGTAGTTTAATTTTTTAATTTATGAAAAATTAAATAAAACTTGCTTATGAATAAAATGAAAATTGATCTAAATTATGAAAAATTCTATATTGTGATAATTTAGACCAATTTTATGAAAACTAATGCTTCCTTTCTACTCTTTTATGTTTGGTTTAAATATCTGGTTGTTGGGATCAATGCAATGCCAATGGTTTTTGGTCATCTTCGGTCAAAACAACCAGCTTCTACAGTTGCCGTTGCCAAAAAAAAAACTTTTTTTTTTAAGAAAAATGTAAATTATATTAAACTCAAAATGATACAACAATAAACGGGGCATACCCCGCGGTTAGAGAAAATCAAAAGTCTTCCTAATATAATAAGGCTTATATCAAGATGTTAAAACAATTGCAGTTGCGCTTGTTTGTATATAAGAAATTTAATCTTACTAATAACCTCTATTATAAAAATTTGATAATCTTCAAAAATTAACTTGTTCTTAGAAATTCAGATGCAGTAAACTATAATTGCTGTAGTCAAGACAATCAAATTTTCCATAAACACCTAATATGGATTTACCCCTAATTAAATATTTAGTAATGCATTAAAAAAAATAAAATACCTTGCGAAAAGGAACTTTTCTTTTTTTTTGGGAAAAAATGTAAATTATATTAAACCCAAAATGATACAATAATAAACGGGGCATACCCCGCAGTTAAAGAAAATCAAAAATCTCTCTAATACAAGAAGACCTATATCAAGATGTTAAAATAAATGTAACATGTGCGTTTGTCTATACATAAGAAATTTAATCTTGCTAATAACCTCTATTACAGAAAATTGATCATCTTCAAAAATTAGCTTGTTCCTAGACAACCAAATACAATAAACTGTAATTGCTATAACTAAACAACGTAATTTTCCTTCCAAACGTAATTTTCCTTCAACACGATATGCTCCTGACGTGCAACTTTTCTTTATCGTACTAGAATGCGGCAAAGTAAACATATATACAGGATCAGGGATAAAAAGACAGAATATCAATTTATTTTATGGATTTTTTTGTCACTCGACCGGAATCAGTGGATAACGTAAGTAGTAGACTAAGTACAATGTTTACTTCCTGCATTTAATAGGATAGGGCCACGTTGGCATTTTCAGGTACCAGAATCCTTCACGTGCACGAATTTGGATAAAACTGTTTTCATTAACAATCTTATCTTATGAAAAATAAAGTAGTAGTATTTAGGGAACAGTAAAAGCATCAACCGACTGAAACAGAAACCCAAGTGAAAACAGCTGTCTGAGACGGTGGATTTCAGTTCAAACCATCAAACTCCTCCCCTGCCACAGACAGGGCCACCTAAATTAATGATTTATTTTCTTCGTCCAATCTCAGTATAAATATGCCAGCAACTTCAGCAACTCTTCATCCAAACCTACTTCAGTTGTTCATCTGTTTACTAACATTTCTTCAATTCTTAGCTGTTTTTTTTTTTTGCTCAATCATTTTTTTAAGATGGCCAAAAGAAATGTCGCTGCTAATTCTTCTTTTGAGAGGAGTACCTTGGCTTCTCTGGATCAAAAGTTGGCCATGGCCAAGCGCTGTTCCCATGGTAATGTATGCTTTTCTCCGAGTGTAAAAGCATTATGTTTTCCTTTCCTTCTTATTTCATGTCTGGACTGATAAGTTTTCGACCGTATATGTGGTTCAGAATTATGTTCATTATGAGATTTGTAAATTTCACGATATCTGAATTTCGTTTGGTTTTAATTTACATTTTTCATCTGTGTGTAAACAGAGGGTGTGATGGCAGGAGCCAAGGCTGCAGTTGTTGCTACTATTGCAACTGCCATTCCAACTGTAAGTACTCTTTCCACCTGTTCAATTTTCTTTGGTTCATTCAATTATTTTGGACATAAAGTTCTCAAGAATCAGGATCGATTTACATTTGAAATAACCACTTCTTAATATTCCAATAGAGATTTTCTGTAAAAAAACTAACTGGAATAATACTTGATCATATGCAGCTGGCTAGTGTAAGGATGCTACCTTGGGCAAAAGCCAATCTCAATCACACTGCGCAAGCTCTCATAATTTCCACAGGTAATTACTCATCCATAGTGCTGCCATTATCTCCTAATATATAATCATTACAATCATTGTTCGAATTAGTCATCTAACTACAATATTATGCTAACAGTGGCAGGAGCTGCATATTTCATAGTAGCTGACAAGACCGTTTTGGCAACTGCAAGAAAGAACTCCTTCAACCCACCCACCAATGCATGAATTCCAAATGGATAATTTGAATGTTGCATTCGGCTGCACTACATTGGGATATCTTAGCATTATGACCCAATATTGGAAGTTATCATATATGTAAATGTATTTATAATAATATAGTAGAAGGCTTTGGGTTTCAAAAGTGAGAGACCACATATATATACCAATCTATCAGTTAATTACATGAATGCAAGTTATTCACCTTTCTTTCTACAGAAGTGCATGTGTTATATACCATTGAACATATACATAAAGTTTCACCAGCAGTCATTGCATGAGCAAAACCCGTCTTTGAAATGGTGAAAACGGTTTCTATCTCTTGCAATTATTTCCCTATTGAAGATCTTGGATATTAACTTAGTAGCCGAATGGCAATTTGGACAAACACGAAGATTCTTCACGATCCTAATTGTAGTCCCCGGCTTTGTGCTTATCAAACCGAAAGCAATAGCCAACTTCTCGCTGTGTTGATTCAAAGCCCCTTCCTTCCACTCCTCATCCATATCATAGAGTACCTCAGAAGTATCAGGCACAAACCCAGTCTCCTCCAAAAGCCTATCTACCTCATCCAGCAATCTAAAAATATTTTCACTCTGCGGGTGGAACTTATCACCAACAAGGAACTCATGCACAATACCATCAATCTATATAGAGGTGCAACCAGGAACTTTCTTCATTCCTTTGTCATTTAACTTAGTTCTTATCCTTGCTACATCATCCCATCTGCCAGCTCCTGCATATATGTTTGACAAAAGCACGAAAGCCCCGGAATTTTCTGGCTCCAATTCAAAGAGACGTTCTGCAACATATTCACCGAATTCAACCTGTCCATGAACCCTACGAGCATTAAGCAGAGAACCCCAAATAGCTCCATCCGGCTCCATTTCCATATTTCCCATCAAAACCTTTGCTTCATCAAACTTTCCACTTCTAGCCAGAAGATCTATCATGCAACCATAGTGTTGCAATTTTGGTGATATCCCGTAATCCTTGTTCATTGAACTGAAATATCTGTGTCCAAGATCCACCAAACCAGCTTGAGTACAAGCAGACAATACTCCAACAAACGTGATATCGTCGGGCTGGAACCCCTCATTGATCATTTCTTTGAAAAGGCCAAGAGCCCTCTCTGCATGTCCATTCATAGCTAGCTCTGATATCATGGCATTCCAAGAAGCCAAACTTTAAGAACCAATGCTTCTAAACACTTGTTCCGCGACCTCAACACAGCCACACTTTGCATACATGTCGATGATACTAGTCCAAAGAGAAACATTATTCACATTATCCGTGCCTTTCAAGTTTTTATCTATATAAGCATGAACCCACTTGCCAAGGTCAAGAGCACCAAGGGAAGCACAAGCCGGAAGAACGCCCAAGAACGTTACATCATTGGGCTTTACGTTTTTTTCTCTAATCATGAGCTCAAACAGCACCAAGGCTTCCTCGTACAAACTCAAGTAGCAATAACCACCAATCATAGTATTCTACAAAATCATATCTTTTTCCTCAATCCCATCAAACAACTCACGCGTGGTGTCAATTTCACCACACTTGGAATACAAATCAACGAGTGCATTAACAAGCTGAAGATTCTTACCAAGCCCGCGATCTCTAACCCAAGAAAAGATCCATTTCCCCATCTCAAGCGACCCCAAATGGCCACAAGCGGAAAGAACACTCAGCATCGTGCTCTGATTCGGCGACACGTCAGCCTCCCGCATGCGTGTAAAGCAAGCCAGGGCTTCCTCAAAGCGACCACTTTGGACATACCCAGCAATCATGGCATCCATGAAACCACATCCTTGGCGGGAATTTCGTCGAAAAGGCGTCGAGCGTCATCCGCGTGGCCCTCGGAGACATACCCAGTAATAATAGCAGTGAAAGACACGGCGACTCTCAGAGTAATTTTATCAAACATCAAGCACGCATCCCGTAACTCCCCAACTTGGGAATACATGTGAACGATCAAAGTGTGGACGTGTGGATGACAGTGAAGGGCGAGCTTGAGGGCATGTGCGTGAAGCTGTTTGGCTTCATGGGCGGCTTTGGATTTGGCGCAGGACTTGAAGAGGGAAGGGAAGGTGGGGGAATTGGGGTAGAGGCCGGAGTGGGCGCGAATGAGGGTGTTCCAGATGAAGATGTTGGGGGTGTGGGTGTTGGTGTTGGATGGAGTGGAAGAGAGAGAGGACGTAGGAGAGGTCCGAGGAAGAATGGGCGCAGAATTCGATGAGCTTGCTCTGGGCGAAGAGGGTGTTGATGATGAGGGAGTGGATTTGTTTCAGGATGGGGATGTCGGGGCATTTCGCTAGGAGATTCAGATGAAAGTGGAAAGACACGACACCGCCATCGTTTTCTTTTGTTGCTAATTGCTGCTCGCCACCGATAATACTTTATTTATTTTTGGTACTACTATCACTTTAGATTTTTAGAACATGAATGTCAAACTATTTTTAGAAATAAACACACTAAGAGAGAAATAAGAGAATTATACTTTTTTAAAGATTAATTAAGTTTTAAGTGGGCTTTAAAAAAAACGAATTTTTAGTTCTCAACTTTTTCATATTCTACTATAGTGACCAACCTTCATTGGTTCTTTTCAAAGTTATTTTCATTATGCTTATGCGATGCTCGTCGAATCTCTAATTAATTAACTGTAGCATACTAGCATTGTATATCAGTACCTTTGTTAGTAGTTGACTATAGTAGCTAGATACCCAGAAACAAGTGACAATTCCACTTTTTAACTTTTAAAATCAGCGCCATGACGCCACGGCGAGAAGCATCAACGAAGGCAATGTCTGCCATTACTCTTAAGTCTTACCCTTTGATTGATAGATTACATCAGAACAAATATAGTATGCGATTTCATATTTCAGTTTTGATAAAACATATCGGCACCTTCAGTTGTAGAATCCATTTTAAGTTCTTAATTCACTTTTTGTGGATCCATTGTTATCACTAAGATTTTAGAACTCTTTATTCACTTAATACTGATATAAATTATTTTGTTTTTTTTTTCAAAAAAGATATAGATTTTTATAGATTTGATTTAAATTATACTTTCTTAAGCCAAAAAGACTTGTATCATTTCATTTGTGTGTGTGTAAAAACTAGTGGAAGCTAACATCTATAAAAAGAAAATAGTGGTAGTGAAAGCTAACAAGGGAATGTTTGGGGGTAGGGTTAAAGTAAAGTAGGTTCTAAAGCTTAATTATCTCAGTAATAAATATGGAAAGATGTTGATCCACGATTAGAAGCAATAATATCCTTATTCCTTTCAAATGAAAAAGCAATGGTATGACTATATTACAGAGGGCCTTGATCCACGATTTATCTAGAGCTTGACGTAGAGAAAGTAAGATGGAATGTTGTTTGGAGAAGAAAGATGTTGGGGGAAATGATTGACATTCCAGGCCTTCTGAAATTTCTTCTCAGTCTGCACCACCAGAAACAGAACAAATATCATTGGAATTGAGGTTAAATAGTAGTAGTATTTTTTTTATATAAAAAAAATGAACATCTAGACAATACTTTCAACAAAGAACTGTTGAAACGTCAAAAGTTAAACTTTCTCACCTAAATCCCTTGGCACTTTGCATTTGAAGCATTCTGTCCTGCTAGCATAATTATGTACTCCACAGCCGATTCTGTTACATAAGTAAAAGGAAAAATAAGGTGAAATACTTGAATCAGGAAGAAATTAATTAGGATACAAGCATTTGTATCATATTTCATATTTTTTTCTTGTGTGCAACAAAATTAACTGAATTCTTTCATGTTGGCCAACATCGGTACTGTATTTACTGGCATGGTCCTAATTCTCTCATGTTATTAGATTACGTTGCTCACATTTTATGATAGTTTGACATGTAAGTAGGTGACAAGCAGTCAGTGTTTCTAGTCTCAAATTAAATGCAGGCTCACTTCATTGGAGTGAGGCAGCTGATAATGTGATGATAAAGAACAATGATATACAATCATCTCATTATTTTAAACACATCATCAACATCTCTCATTTATCTATATCTCTCTTCCTATCGCATCATAAACCCTATCATACTTACATTTTTTTTTTCTCTTTTTCTAAGTGGTACATAGGGACTTGGGCTGTCCATTAAACTTTTTCCAATGATAAATAATTTAGGGTAAGAAAGAGATACTATTTTGAGTACTGAAAATGTGATGATAATGTGAAAAGGACCTTGGGCAAAGCCAGTCTCCATTCTTCCATCCAGGGGGGAAAGTGTCAGATCCATATTCTCCAGAAGAGTAATAGTCTTTGATTGCACCACATCTATAGCAGCTTGATCTACTGGCATAGTTGTGAGCTCCACAGTTGCAGAACCAGTCCCCTGCTAATGCTTCAGTCTTGTTGTATCTGTAGGTTGAAGGGTCATGGCCACCATACTTGGGGTATCCACAACTCTGGCATGCTTCCCTCTTCTTGAAATTTATGTGTTCACAAACACCACACATCCAATCTCCTCCAGACCAGCTCATTTTCCTGATCAATATCCACACTTGAAGTTATAAGTTATAGGAATTTTTGGTTCTATCAATTCTCAGTGCAACCAAATAAGGACTATATGTGCATCAGTGCATGTAGCCTATTATTAATCCTTGTTTTATGCATTATGAGTTATGACCCTACTAAAGGCATGCAATTGTTTATCCATAGATAGCCTATTTGCATAAGGAGCTACTGTCTTAGGTGATTGAATACTCTGTCATGATAGCATAGCAAATTAGCAATCTTGTCAATTTTTCTACTATACTTGCTACTATCATGAGGTTCCAACACACAGCATTAACAAAGATTACACATAACATTCACGTACAAGAAATTATTTAAGATGCGAATGACAAGCATAAAAACAGGAAATTTACCTTTTAAGAATTATGAAACAGTAGAAGTATCACGCCAGTAATGATTTGTTGTTGCTATAATAGTAGTAGTTTTAGAATAGCTAGCTTGCTAATCAAGATGGTGAGTCGGTTGCTTGTGTTGTGTGACTTTATATATACTATTTGTAAGACCCATTGTGGGGGCACGAATGTCTCTTCGTTCCCCGGTGATCTCTAAAAGTAGAAATTAATGGAAGGGGTATATAAAAGTCTGTACTGCTTCTATTGTAATATATTTTTACAAAGGGTTGGAAAGGTAAGTAACCTTTTTCAATGGCATGAGTAGAGAGAGGCACTTTTACTTCCTTTGTATAAGAACAAAGGAGATATTCAAAGCTGTGTAAACTGCACAGAGATAAAATTTATGACCCACATTATAAATTATTGAAAAAATATAATTAAGCATAAGAGAATAGATTAGGATTATGGAGACTCAGCAAAAAAAAGAAAAAAGATTAGGATTATGGAGAATCAATTTGAATTATGTTAAGAAGGTTTACAACTAAAGTTATTTATCTTTTATTGGATCGAGTAGATGGAAAAGGTACAAAAGATAATCATCAAATGATACAATTCTAGTTGAGGAATCAAGGAAATAGGTTATCTCTAAACTTGGAGACAAACATTGGAATCAAAGGGTTTTCACTTGAGTTGTAGTAAGATCAAACAAGTGCATTGCAATTTTAGAAATAAGATAAAAAAACTCAATGGTAAAAATGAAAGAAAATGTCATACCATATATTTCTATGTTTAAGTATTTAGGATTAATAAAAAAAATATGGAGAAATATTTAATGAACACAAGATACAAGTTCAGTGATTGAAGTAAAAGAAACACATCAATGGTCATTTGTAATTAGTAAGTACACCATGCTGAACAAAAATATAATACATTATGATTATACATAAAAAGATATTGTTATGACATCTATCAAAGCAAATATGATAAAACAAATCAATTAAAGTGATTTGAACTAGTATAGAGAAGAGAACTAGAGGCATTGATGAGGAGAATAAAATACATAGTTTTTAACCTTGTAAAAAGAGTAAGATGGAAAACACTAAAAGAATATTAAAAAATTCTCATGATAAACAACATTTATGAAATATTGGTTGCTAAATCCAATAACATTGTATCATGTATGTGTAATCAATCTTGAGACTATTGTTATTAGTGAAAAGTGGAGAAAAAGGGTAATAATAGTGCATGGATACACGTTTTGTCTATCTAGTCTTTTGCCTATCTTTACGTGATTCCTATGCATTATTGAGAGGAGCATATCCTAGCGAGGCAATGTTGCGAGGGGTAGTTGTTATGTGATAGATATTTGTTCAACATTTTCTTTATCCACATTCATCTTTATTCTATTCTAGTGTTCATTTTACATCCTTTTTCTAGTTTATTTATTTTTGCCAAATTAAAAGAAAAATGAAAGAAGGGACAAAAAGACAAAAAAACTGGTCATGAATTGCTGCTCCCTTGGTCAAATATGGCATCTTCTATGTTAAGTGCAGGGGCATGCAGGGGAAGCATGAATTAATCATAAGGAAGCATTAATCACGTGAAAACAAGGGAATCAAACAAAAAAATCCAGCAAAACAAGCAGGAAGAAGGGACAAAAAAATAAATTAAGCTAAAAAGATTAGCACTAAAAAGGTAGAGGCTTGCTGCTGAATGAAACAGGCATGGAGAAAGACGAAACATTGAAACAGGCATGGAGAAGGGTGGAAAAAATGCAGAAGAGGGGTGCTGCTGGTTCCTATTAGGTACACAAGATGAGAGTATAACACAGAGAGATAAAAATGAGGGAACAATGAAGAGTTGGCTTTCGTTTGTGTTGGTTACATGCTGAAAAGCCTGGGATTAAGGTAACCTTGGCCTTCGCGTTACTTTTTGAATATCAATTATATTGTATATATCACCCCATTTTACGTATGCACTACTCTCATAACTCGGGTACACACAACAGTTTTAGCATTTTAATCAGTCCATGTAATTTTATTTTTTTTACTACTGGTCCATGTAATTTGAAGGAAAAAAAATGTTGTTTTGGTCCTTATTTCCAAATGTCGTTTTCCCAAACACCATCAAAACGAGTATTTTAAAAGAAGATCACACATGTGATAAGTGTGTATGATAATAAGAAATTAAGAATGCATAATAAAGTGAATTATCATGTGACCTGTAAATCTGTAATTTGTTAGTCAGGTAAGGGGAATCTCTATCGACATTTGGGTGAAGGGACTAAAATCACTATTATCCTCTATGGTACAAATTAGATTTTTATTAGACCAATGCGCTAATATATAGAAAAAAAAAATTATGAGGTTTAGAATCATTATTCCTACTTATTTGTAGATGATACATAATTAAGTATTACTTTTACAGTTATTTTTATAAGAAATAAATTTTAGTGTAAATTACAATAAAACTTGTTTCTTAAATAATGGACTGGAAGGAGTATTATTGATTCTTTTTAGTAAATTGAAAACATTAGTATACCTCCTTCAAATTGGTTGGGAGACCATGGCCATGTAATGGACTCAGACTACATAATGTTGTCTCATCAAAAAAGCCTTGATTTCTATAGTATTAGTTCAATTCGCTCATAATAATAGAAGAGATTATTTAGTGATTTATGATCACTGTTATCCTTACTAATTTGTACATGATACATATAATTAATTAAGTATTTTTAATTCTTTTCGATAAATTGAAAAACATAAATATTTATTATCTTAAAATTTATTGGAACTATAATTACTTAGTGGTCACAAACTACCTAATATTTTATCATAAAAAGCCCTTTGTAGTCCATGATAACTACTCATCTCATAACTAATTGCAAGAGCTTTCAAGAAATTTTTTAAAAATGAATTTCACGGTTTAAAAAAAATACTCTTGAAACTTGCTTTAATGACTTGGGCCTCCTTTTGACTAACTTTAGGTTAATGTATCAATTAAAAAAAAAATTATTGCATGACATTCCATCTAAAGATAAGGTCCTTGATTCAATTCGGAATGGGTCTCATGTCCAATAAATTAAGAGATATAGCATATTTAAACATATGATCATATTTTAATTTTGTATAAGATGATCCATGTTGATATGTAGGAACGGAAGTAATCAAATGCGTGGTCGCTTTTTGAGTTTAACTTCTATTTTAATTCCTTGATCTCTTTTTGAAAACTAAGGGATTAATTACTTTTGAAGAGCTCAAATCAAATCAAGGGATTAAATAAATAAGTCTTGAATACTTTTTGAAGATTCGATCAATCTTAATTTGAATGAAAATGGATTTAATTAAGTAGAGATTCAAAGTTTATTTTTAAATTGAATGAAATCAAGTTAATTTCTGAGGGTGTTTCAGCGCGGCATCCTTTTGCTCCAATCATCAACCTCATTCAGGAGTTTAGGGACGGGCAATGGAACTCTCCTTTCAACATACCTTGCGGGAGGGAAACCAAAATGCAGATTTTTTTAGCTAATTAGCTAGGTGCCTCTAGCAATGTATCTTTAGTTGTTTTAGATACCAGTTCTCCTGCTTTAAATTCTACTCTGTTAGATGGTGCCATAGGGGTAGTCTTTGAGAGGAGTTAGTCTCTTTTTTCCTTTTTCTATAGCTTTCTGCCTGATAAAAAAAAAATTGAATGAAATCATCAATTTTCAGCATCATTTTCTTGATTTAAACTTATGAAAGTTTAGCTGTTCATGTACTAGCTTTTATGATTTTTGTATCTTCGTATTTAAAGCAAAAATTATGAATATTCACCCACTTTCTCTTCTATCTTATTTTTAATCCATCTTTTATATTTTTCTTTCAACTTTCTCATGTCTGTTTTTTTCTTCTTCTTTCGCAATCTATTTCATTTTGGGTGGACGTTAATCAACCCCCACCCCATTAGTTTAACTTCCTCGTTTAAAAACAATATTCATATTCTTACTTTATTATTTGTATGATTTGGTATATTTATCTCTGACCGCAATATTTTGTAGGTTTTCATGAAAACGATATATTCATCCTGGTGTGACGCATATCATTTTTAATAGTCTTAGATGTGACTTGTTAAAATTTCTTTCAGTTGCCAAGTAGCCTATTATCTCCGTTTCCGTAAACATAAAGATGACTATTTTAAGGTTTAGATTGGCGTAAACACGCTGATTATGCTAAATTTGTGGCGATGCTGATATTGTTCAAAATCTAAAAAGCAACGGCTATATTTTGGATTCTCCAAGTATTATTGAATAGAGAGAGGGCATGGTATGGCCCCCTTTTGAGAAAAGTTTTCACACGTTGAGAGTGGAGTGGTGATATGAACTGTCAGTCTAAGGTTTTATTTGATGTCAAATGCATGCAGAATATTCATCTTGTCCAGAGAAAATTAGCGATTAGGATTCCTCCTTATCGAACCCAGCATTAGCATTGAGGCCACGGTGGATTCCACCATTTAAGCCATGTCAGCCAAGCCACCAGAACTGGAGAAGTAAAATCTTTTCATTGTTTCAAATATTTTATGTAATTACCTACTTAATTAAACTAAAATTTAAATTGAAATAACTTGTTAAACCCAAATCATTCGTATCATTTACTTTACGTATTCACGTAAATAATCATATGTAATGACTACTTCAGGAAAGAATTAAGAAAAAAAAAAACATTTGAGTCCTTTTACTTAGTTTTTAAATAATGGAAGGAAGACAAGGAAAATTTAATTTTTGCTTGGTTAAAATTAGAGAGTGGAAATATTTAATCACTTTTATTTTATTCAGAAATTTAGAAGAAGAAAAAAAGAGAACCAAAATATCTTCTTTAATTTACCTCTAATCTTTTTTTATTATTACTGAAATCTCTCCCCTTTTTCCACTACCTTTAACCTTTTTTTTTTATAACTACTACCTTTTACCTAAACAATCCATAAATTTAAGCCCAAGGAATTGGTAAATTAATTATCCCCGTTTATATTATATGCAAGGTAAAATAGTTTAAATGACTATTTTTAAATGCACAAATAAAAGTGTTTATATCTAAAAAAAAGTTATTGGTTTGTGTGATACTAAATTTAATTCATTTAAATAATGTATCGAATTTAAGTTTTGTGAATGAAAAAAAATTAAGAAGAGAGAATCACTAAAAGTGATTAACTAAATTTCTCAACAAAAATTAGTTATGACCAAAATTAATAAATATTTCACACCCACGTCTTGGTAATAGAAAAAGTGTTTATATCTTTCATTTCATTACAAATGCATTATTATACTTGTTTTATTTGTACACTTTAAAATAAACTCACTTCATGAAAGGTTATATGATATGCAAATATCATTTCTCCCGGCGGGAAATACATGACTCGTTGAACAAATGGTTGAGAGAAACTGAAAAAAATGAGGAAATGAAATTTAAAAAAAAAATAGAATCTGTGTGATATACAAATCTTACATATGAGTTTAATAAGTATTCATTTATTCTTGTTGAAATAGCTTTTTTCAGATATTTTGGAGGAATAAAGATAGAGACCTAGCGACATAGAGTGAAGTAACCAAAGAGATGTGTGTAAGAAAATGCAGAAAGATAGTGCGTGCATCATGTCAAATTATTAAGTGTAGAGATAAGCAAAAGTATACCAACTAATATACATGATTAACGATTTAACGTCATGAAAAATGAAGGAACTTGTAATATTTGATCTTCTAAGTTTTTTTTTTATTATTAATATTTATGCTATTTGAAAAAATATGATAATCTATTTCATTTTGGGACGAAGAGAAAAGAGAAATAGAAAGAAATAAAAAGAGAAAGTGGTATAGATTTATTTTCCTCTTTTACTTAAGTTCTCTTCATCTTCAGAAAGTGATAGATATGAAAGGAATATGATTAAAAATGATTAAAGAAATAAATGAAAAGAAAATGCAATGAAAATAAGAAAGAAAAGAAAATACATGAATAAATATAAAAAAAAATATTTCTTGGACAATTTAGAATTATTTACTACTTGAGAAAGAAATGAAAATAAAAAAATAAGTAATTTATTTGATTATGATGTAATGTGAGAAAAAAAAGAGATAGACAAAAAAATATCAATTATATATTTAAAATTTATGGTTATAAAATCTAATCACTGTGGATCCATTTCCTACCACTCGAATGTAAATTTTAGTTTAAAGGTTGAAAAGACTTTGATTCCGCTGTAGCACTTTTTTGGAACCTAGATAAGTAGGTTCACCTCACGTGTCGATTTTTTCCTGCGTCGAGCCGCCGCATACTTTTCCCCAAGTATTTCTTAGGACTTTCTTTTACAATAAAAAATTAATAGTAATATAGAAAAAGAAAAGAAATACAGCCAGATAAAAAAATAGGATGAAAGAGAATTTAGATGTAATTGCTTAGGCTTAACTAATGGGAAGAGAGTTAAGGGAGTCTATTTCAATTTAAGCAAGATACCTGAATCATTGTAAATCTCATGATTCTATCTTTAATTTATATGGATAAAAACAATAATGGTATTGAGCGCAGCACCAGTGAAAAAAATCGCTAAAGTGTATAAAAAGTCATCAGTTCATGTCTCGGTAAAATTAATACATGTGTTTTGTATAGTTGTATGTAAAGAAGGAAAACAAAGTATTAGTTGGCATTGGATATGAATCTTCGAATGGCATTTCAATTATTGTCCTAAAGGAATTGAAACAAAGGAAAGAACATGGAAATGGATGTGCATGAGGTTGGAATCAATTCCCCTTAATATTTTCACTCTCACTACTCCCCCTTTTAACTGCGCAGACACTGTCCAGCACAGCACTGCATAAGCCTACCCTGTGAAGGCTTATTCACAAATTACAAGTTGGATGTGTGCAGAGTCTTATTATGCATGGATCAGATAAATGCGACTTGGGTTGGATGAGCTCATATTGTAGGTGGGGTTAAGGGGATATAGGATTCTATAGTAGATTTGCAGCCTACCACATAACAACCTTCCCCTCATATAGCCTTTGCTTACCTTGGATATGTTCTTCTCAATAATGCATAGGAATCACGTAAAGATGGGCCAAAAGACTAGATAGAAAAAAGAAAAAAAGAAGAAAAAAAACGTGTATGCATAATGCATGCACTAATATTATCCACCATTTTCTAAGAATAACAAGAGAAGGCATTACAAATTTTAATCCACGTCTTCCAGTAAATTCTTCTTTTAGATTCCCGTATGAGGAAAACCATTTCTAGATTACCAGGGAAGAAAACAGGCATTCATGTCATGTCCCCCACAATAGGACTTAAAACCAGTATATATAGCCTCACAACACAAGCAACAACACACTCACCATCTTGACTCACAAGCTATTCTAAAACTACATACTTTTATAGCAAATCATTACTCGTGTGACACTTCTTCTAGTATTCTTAATTCTTCTTGAAAGGTAAGTTTCCTTGTTTCCGTGCTTGTCATTCGCGTCTTAAATGATTTCTTATAGGCGGATGTTATGTGCAATCTTTCTTTGTTAATGCAGTGCAGTGGAACCTCATGGTTCAACTCCTATGAATAGATTAATATTGAGTAGAGTAGAAAACTTGACAAGATTGCTATGCCATCTTGACAGAGTATTCTATCACCCAAGACAGTAGTTCTTTGTGCAAATAACCTATATATGGATAAAAAATTGCATGCCTTTAATAGAAGTTAGGGTCATAAGTCATAACTCATAATGCATAAAACAAGGACTAATAATATTTCTCATTACTGTGTAACTAGGCTACATGCACATATAGTCCTTATCTGGTTGCACCGAGAATTGATGGAACCAAAAATTCTTATAATTCAAAAATTCAAGTGTGGATATTGATCAGGAAAATGAGCTGGTCTGGAGGAGATTGGATGTGTGGTGTTTGCGAGCATATAAATTTCAAGAAGAGGGAAGCATGCCAGAGTTGTGGATACCCCAAGTATGGGGGTCCTGACCCTTCAACCTACAGATACAACAGGACTGAAGCTTTAGCAGGGGACTGGTTTTGCAACTGTGGAGCTCACAACTTCGCAAGTCGATCAAACTGCTTCAGATGTGGCTCAATGAAAGATGATTACTCTTCAGGATATGGCAACAACTCTGGAGGATATGGATCTGACACTTTCCCCCCAGGATGGAAGACTGGAGACTGGCTTTGCCCAAGGTCTTTTTCACATTATCATCATATTTTCAGTACTCATAATAGTGTCTCTATTTTATCCTACATTATCATCACATTTTCAGCTGCTTCAGTTCAATAAAGAGCCTGCATTAATTGTGTCTACAAACACCAACTACATGTCATCTACATGTCCAACTAGTCCAAGTAAAAACCAGGTTAACCCCACAGTAGATGATTGGTGCAATTGTCTTTATGTATTTGAAGATAGTTGGTACAATTTCTTAATTGCACCAATCATCTACCATGAGATTGTTTAATCTCATTTTTACTCGACTTAAGTTAGACAAACCATCTAACTATCATAAAATCTGAACAATGTAATTTAATAACATGTAACTGTTGTACACACAAAAGCTGCATTTTCATATATTGATAGTACTAACTCTTTTCTTCCTCCAGAGAAAGAGGATTATTCTCAGTCTTGCACATAGGCATGTATAGTGACACGATAAGAAAAAAAGGTGCAGAATTTTTTTAGGCCAAAGCCAATAGAAAAAGTTGAGATGGAGAATTAGGACCATGTCAATAATTAAAGTACGGATGGAAGCCAATATAAAAGAGTTCAATTTATTTTATGACACTCAACCCAAAAAAAAATGAACTAAGATACAAATACTTGTATCCAAATTAATTTCTTCCTAATTCAATGTAACAGACATGGATGTGGAGTGCATAACTATGCCAGCAGGACAGAATGCTATATATGCAAAATGCCAAGGGATTATGGTGAGAAAAGTTTAGTGTTGTTTCATCTGTTCTTTTTGAAAAATATGGTCAAGATGTTTCTAAAATATGCTATTTAATCCAATGACACATTTATTACTACTTCTGTTTCAGGTGGTGCAGACTGAAACAAGAAATTTCACAAGACCCGCAATATCACTGATTTCTCCCTTGGCGTCTTTCTTTTCCTAACATTTTCTATCTTGCTTTTCCTATGTCAAGTTCTAGATAAATCATGGATGAAGGCCTCTGTTAGAATCATAGCAATGTTTTTTTCATTAGGAAGTAATATGGATATCCGGCTGTAATTGTTTATTGCTAGATGTACTGACAAGAAGGTTATGAAATCCATATATTTTATTTTCCATATTCGTTACTGAGATAATTAAGCTTTAAGACCCTATGTAACCCTTTCCCCCCAAAATTTTCTCTTGTTAGCTTCACCAATTCTCCAATTCAAATGCAAGTGTTCATGACTACTTGCTTCTGTATTTGTCACACATGCTGTGTGAAAGAAAGTTAAAAGGCGAGAGGGAGACATTGTGTGCTGGAGGGGAACATCTATTTTATTGAGTTGCAACTGTTTGTGTGGTCCAAAGAATGTTTTTCATAATTCATAGATCAGGCAGAGAACTCAGACCAAAGTCAAGGATCACCGTGAGCAATAGACTCATCAACACTAATGAGGGAAGTTTACTTCAAAATCCAGCCTAATCTCCAATCACGATTAAGCATATAAGCTCTGAGCAAGGAAATAATTAAACATGCAAGAATCTAATGCACCATATAAAAACATAGATGTTAGTATGTTACAACAGAATTCCAAACAATTAATCAAACATAATTATTTTTTACTAATTAATTTGTTGCTGGGGCATGAGTAGTAGTGTTTTGGTTACTTATTGACCTCTAAAATTGGGAAGGAATTCTAAATTTCAAATCATGTTTGGTGCTTCATTATCTTTTTGTAATCTTCACTTACTCAATAGCAACTTTAGAACGTGGATGTTGACTTAAAAAGCATATATATGTTCTTTCCTTCTCACTTGTGCCCTATTATAAAATATTCTTGGGTTTCTTTAAGCTAGCTTTTCGTTTATATGCTTTGAAGATGTTAAGAAAGGACCCCACTTCTAATGAACTAGTTCCCCCAGCATATTGCAAGTATCCAAAGTGTTGGACCATCTATCTGAACACAGTGAATGCTTTTCCTTTCTGGTATCCACATCTAGGAAAAAGACGCACCACATTAAGGAAGTAATACTATTTGCATCACAGGATTTATAAACAATGACCTTCTCAAGGTTTCTCTATCTTGTTAGAGAACATTAGATGATGCAAAATAATGAAGGAATTAAAATATTTTTTTAACTTAAAAAGAGAAATTAAAAATCACTTTCAAGAGGCATCTAAAATCTGCAAATTTACATTCCTTAACTATGTTTCGTACTTTGCAAAAAAAGTTAACATAAAGGTGGGAAAATGAAAAAGATCGAACAGAGTAAGAATTTAACAATTAACATATTACATATTTCATATTTGACATGCCATTTATATTAAACATGTTAATCAAGAATAAATATTTCCTTTGCGGCTAAAATGAAAATAGAGGGAGGGATTGGATAGAAGAGAAAAGGAAAACTAAGTTAATACCTTAGTTTCTGATGATAAAAAATGAATATTATTCTACTAACAGTTAAACCTTTTCATTTCCTCAGTCACTTGGTTTGGTTATCTTTGTGGTGAGGTCAAACCAAAATATTCAAACTAGACATCTACCCTAGTTAATCTCCCACAATGAAGTGACCCAGTAACCACTGATTATGTGTAAAAAAAAAGTAACTACTGATTCTATTTTGTTGTTTGTATTTTCTTTATAACAAATTATTCATTGGTAATTCATATTCGTTTGTTTGCTTATTTTAAAGCTGTCACGATTTGCTTCAACCTAATGATAATGCGTGTCAAAAAACTGATAAAGGCTCTCTTTTTTCTTATTTACTTTACAATTTCTATCTTTCTTCCTCCTGTAGCTTCATTGAATTTTCTTTTCTATTTGGTTCATGGATGATTTTTCATCCATCATATTAATCTCTCCCAAATAATCCTTAGAGAATTTACACACGGTGAAACGAAACAACACAACAATCAATTTAAGGGAAAAGAACAGTATTTACCATTTACTAAGAGGGGAGTTTGAAATAATTTATAAATTTTTAATTTAGACTTATTAACTTATTTTTAAAAGTTTATTGGTGAAATTTATCAAAAGTTCTTTTTAACTTATTTTTTGGTTAAGATATCATAAATAAGTTATCTTTAATTCATTTCTATAAGTTTTATACTCAAATTTATGACTTAAGCTTTCACCTAATAGGAACTTATTAAATTGCTACTGTTTACTTAAACAAACCCTTACTAGCCATAAAACTCCGTAAAGGCTAGAACAACTACTATTTGCAGTCACTAATTATTGAAAAATGCATGGACATGTGCAGTAAATGCTTAATCATATAGACATGTAGTTTCTCTGGCTTTTCTAGTCGTAATGAATTCTAGAATCACCCAAAAACGGCATGCTCTTCAGACAATTCATCCTGGTATGCATAAAAATGCTTACAAGACAATGAGTTATCTTCGAAATTAAACATGGGAAGAGCATACCTCGTGGCTCATGCAAAATGCAAGCATCAATCTTCCCTCAATCTGTTTTGTCCACCTTTAAAAACATAGTAGTGCAATAACAATTCTCTGACTCCTTAATTTGTAAACTTAACAACAACTTTAAGAGAACACTCTGAAAGCAAGGTTGGGCACATGATAGCAAACTCATATTTACACAATATATTGTTATGTGTCTCTTGGAAATTGGAAAGGGAAACAGAAGAAAAGCAAAGAAGAGGAAACACACCTTGTTCGATAATGACTTTCCGATCTAAGTTATTGGATATGCTAGCTTCTTTTTTTACTGAATATGCTAGCTTTATATAGTTTATGATTGCATGTATATTATATAGTAAAAAAGTGGGCCTGTTCTGTTCGGGCTACTCACTCAGTCTTATTTTCTGGTACAAACAACTTACACAAGAGAGAGTTGTTATTGGCTTGAACACATTGCTAATGGCCCTTGTCAAGTGGCTGAAACTTTTTTTTTTTTTTGAAAATGTTTTATCCATGGAAACATGGCTCCCTTGTATAATTGTGTACAAAGAAAACCTGTTTTTGTTATAGATTTTGTACACAAAAATAAGTTTTATTGTTAATTTTATATGCAGTCCTGTATTACAATGCTAATAAGTCTTCTTCCTGTTGTGAATGAATATGTATTTTCATTATTATATAGGAAGTTTGTACCAAATGTAAAAACAGAAACATGTTTTCATGTACAAAATCTACAAGGAAATTACACTGTATATATCCTGCATGCTATAACGATAATGTATTTTCATTGTTATTTCATAAAATGTTTGTACAAAATGTAAAACAAAAACATTTTTCTGCTACAAAATCAATACCTACCAGAGACGTGTTTCTGTATACAATATCTTTAAAACATAAGTATATTTTTGTTGTAAATTTTGTAGACACTCTTTATATTACACGGACTCACAATTTCATGTGTCTTTGACAATAGAATCATGATTCCATCCATTACAACTCAGTAGAAAAATTTATATGGACCAACTACAACTCTCCTAAAATTAGGCAAAATATTTAGAAATATTTATAACAAATCAAGGAAATGGTAGATGGATAGTGTGTGAGATTAAGTAACCCTGTATTTTTATTTGATTTTTTTATCTTATATTAAAAGGTATATTTTAATTCTATTAAATAACTAATATTTTTTATACAATACCAAATATATATTATATATTAGATAATAAGTTAAATAACATCAATATATTATATAAAAAAATATTATTGCTTTTCTTAAAATTATGATATATATATATATATATATATATATATATATATATATATATATATATATATATATATATATATATATACTTGTCTGAGAGAGAATGTTTGATAGGGGAAGCTTTTTTATGTTTAAGATAGAATTATGATTTTTAAAAATGAATAAAATTTGTTTGATTGGTTATAATATATTTTTTTAAAATATATATTTAAAGTAATTAATGTAAGTATTACATAATTTTATTAAATATTAAATATAAATTATTTTTTTTTATTAAATTCCAACTTTACACATGTACAGAAATTGGAAAAGAAACAATGCATAGTCTTTCAAATAATGCATGTAATTATTATACATAAGTTTTTTTTATTGAATGTCATTTAATTTTTAACGACAAAATCACATAATTATGTTATTTATGACTAATTATGGTAATTAATGTAACTACTAATTATATATAATTAAGACAACTATCTTAATTATATATAATTGCTGTCCAATATAATTCATGTAAGGTACTTTTGGAATATGTTTTTGGAGTATATATTTTTTAAAATAAAAGCAATATTAATTTAAGTTATGATAAATATGTCATTTTAAAATATACATTTAAAGTAATTAAAGTTAATTAATGTAATTATTAATTAAAATAATTAAGGTGATTAGTTATGATTATTAAATATAATTTATAATTTTAGTAATGTGATTATTAAATAATTAAATAATATACTTTTAATAAAATAAGATTTAATGCTCACTGATAATGTAAAAAATATAAAATATTATTTGAGTCCTATTCACCCATGGATGTTCCCCAATCCATAGGGATATGACTCAATCTCATTTGCATTGTGTGATTGTTGTTGACCCAAGGAAATTGTGCACGCTAAGCAAATCGGATGAGGAGGATTATTTCCTTAAATAAATTATCCATCCACATGTGTCAATCCTTTGAGTTGGTATGATTTTTAAATTAGTTATTGTAAAAATTAAAAAACTTATCACACATGTAATATAAAAAATATTATATATATTTATCTATTACATAATATAAAAAAATTCATTTGTGAATCTTCAACTTTTTCTTGATCTATCTTTTAATTTGGATTATAAATACTGTAATTAGAGAAGACAAAAAATATTTACTAAACTTTATTATGAATTAAAAATATATAGTTTAATGGGTATTTACATCTAAGGGTAAAATAAATCAATTTTTACACTTTACAAGTTGCATAATTTGAAATTTCTTAAATACCTTTAATTATATATAAGTTAAGTTGATTTAATATAATTTTAGAATAAATATAAAAATTCAAAATTATTTATTTTTAGTATAAATAAATATTTTAAAAGTATTTGTTTTTAGTATAATAATATGTTTTAAATTTATTTGTTTTTAAGTTAATTTTTTAAGGGATACATGTGAATATACTTACAAGTATATGCACACACATGCACACATACATGTATAGACATAGACATAAAAATTGTAGATTTAAAATAAAAAACAATACAAATATATTAAAAATTATAATAATATAAAAATTTATAAATTATATAAACCTATGATTCATGTAGGAGACACATTATTACACTAATTATATAAATACATATTTGAATTACATTTTACTAATTTCTATAGTCAACATATGTTAGATAATTTACTTTGTTTTATATAATTTTTTTATAAAATTGGATAAAAGTATTCATTTTTAATCATTAATTAAAAGGTAATAATTGATTTTTAATTTAATTAGGTGAGTTTAAGTTTTTAGGTAATTGTTTTTTGTTTGATGATCAATCAAGGTGTGATAGGCGGCTAGGGTTTTGACTTTCTTATGCCTACAAAAGGCTTAAACCTCGCACCTCTCCTGCATTACATTCCTTCCTTCTTCTTTTTTCTTTTTTTTTTATAAATACTAGTGATCAATCACAGAAAAAGATTCAAACTCTGATTACCCATCTGATTTCTCTCCCAACATTCTCTTTCTTCCTCTCACAAACTGGTCTCAATCCAGAGAGTTTTTCCTTTTCCCCTTTTCAGCATTGATCATTTGATTACACATTGCATTCAATTGAATATCAGTGTTTTCAATTTGATAAAAGATATTGATTCATTGATTCTTTAAGTCCATCATTCGCCAAGAATCAAATCAAGAAAAAGAATCTAAATTTGATAGAATTGAATCAAAATTTCGCCATGAGTTTCTCTGACCATATTCCATCCTTCATGATGTCACCGCCGTCATTTTCCACAGACACGGATGCCATTGAAGTGAGGCTTCAATTTCCAATGAACAACGAATCGTTGGAGCCACATTCACCACAGGATCGACCCCCTTCGTTCAAGAGGGCAAGGACCTGTGATAACAGCCTCTCCAATGCAATGGCATGCCCTCCAAGGATGATTCAGCACCCTGCAGTTAACAAAGGAACGAGCCACATTTTCTTCAAGACCCGCATCTGTGCAAAGTTCAGAGTTGGTGCTTGTAGAAACGGCGAGAACTGCAATTTTGCACATGGGCTTGAGGACATGAGGCAGCCGCCACCAAATTGGCAAGAGCTTGTTGGGTTGCGCGGTGAGGAGCGGCCACCGATGGCGGGGGATTGGGATGATGACCAGAAAATCATACACAAGATGAAGCTGTGCAAGAAGTATTACAATGGGGAGGAATGCCCCTATGGTGATAAGTGTAGTTTTCTTCATGAAGACCCTGCCAGGTTCAGGGATGATTCGGTGAGGTACAGGGAGAGCACATCTATAAGCATTGGAACTAATGGATCCCCCAAGTCCTATGGTGATGCCTCTAATAATTTAGAAAGCAATAGGGCTGTGAATACTGGCTTAAATGTTTTCCGGGGGAATGTTAAATCTACCTATTGGAAGACTAAACTGTGCATCAAGTTTGAGACAACAGGCCACTGCCCCTTTGGGGATGACTGTCACTTTGCTCATGGGCAAGCAGGTAATAGAAACTCCCCCTTTTGATTGATTATTGGTTTTGGTACTACGTTGTTTTGATTTGTTCTGTTCAGTCATATGAATTCAGTTTTGTGATTTATCTAGGTTATGTGTAGAACTAGAATGTCAATTTCTGTAATGTTGTTGTACTGGTTAGTGATCTGATCTGCAAAGAGATTATTTCCCTAATAAGATCCAAATTATGTACTTGAATGTGTGTAATTTTTGTTGTTGTGTATGACCATTTGGTACTTTTTTATGCAACAGATGTTACTTCAGTTTAAAGGTATTTAATCACTTAATTAGTGATTACTCTGTGTCTTTGTCTAAGGATATGTCTTGGATTTCTTATAAACCCCGCTGCTAGGAATTTTTCTCTGATAGAGATGTCTTAGATTTTCCAAGACATCTCCCTTTTGTAATGGAATACAATACTATGACTAAAGTGTGATGTTAAAACAACTTTCACTTTGCAAAGTACACGTTTGTTGCTTGACTGAAGTTTATAGTAGTTTGGTGTAATTTGTGAAATAAATCCCGAGTGTTACCAGCAATTCCCTCACCCAAGTGATTGGACAATTTAACAGGGCATCATGGCCTACTAGATTGCTTCTGTCTTTCGAAATATATCAAATGATGTGGACATTGCCTCTATGCATGATTCTGAATGATCAATTTGCGAGCATCCTTCCTAGATTTCTGCTAATGGCTTAGAAATTTGATGCCTGGCTCATAAAAAAATTGGATGTGCTTTCATTAACATGTAACAACTTGTATCTACTTATTGTCAACAAAAGTACAATAGAGAAGTAGGGTGATTTCAACAATTAAAATTGTTTGGTTCTCCCGTCTTTCTACTCAGACTCCTATCTATTTTTGTCTTGCAAATCAGAGTTACAAGTTCCTGGTGGTCGCACTGAGGCAGAAACTGCAGGTGTCAATCCAATCTCAACTAAAGCTACCATTCCAACCTTACCAAGAGCTACATCAGTTTCTTCTAATGATGCACCTCCTAGCCACAGAGCAAGTGTACCTCCAGCAAACGAAAAGGAACGAGATAAGAAGTATTTACTGAAGTGGAAAGGACACAAGAAGATCAACCGAATTTATGGTGACTGGCTTGACGATTTGCCGCTCGTTCACAACTTGCCAGGTAGAGTGGGGACCTGACTTGAAGTCTGTGGTCTTGAAAAGTCTCATCAATTGGATTAGGAAATTGCATTCTTCCCTGCAGACAAAATTTTGAAAAATGGGGTCACTGATTGATGGTGATCAGTTCATAGGTTTATTTGTTCTTATTTTTTCTGTTAATTGTTATAGTTTTTTTTTTTTCTTATTAGAGATGTGCAATTGTCATTGTACATCGGGATTTTGATGGATTCAAGAATTAAGCCACATTGGTGACAAAGAACCAAATTCTGAATTGTGTGGGATCCTGATTCGGGTTCAACAATTTTCAAAATTTCTGGACCCAAATCCAGGCCTTAAATAGGTTAAACTATATTATTCTATTTCTACTCATACATGAAATATGATTATCTGGTATTTGTTATACTTTCTTCTTGCATGATCCATATTAATGCATCGAAAAAAATGTTGAGGAGACACTTTAATACATTTTTTATTTTATTTTTCTAAATAAAAAATGATGAAAGTGTGTCAAAATATGTTATCAGTATTATGTTTTGCAAGTTCTTTAGGTTATATGCATTTCTTGGATCAATTTCAATATATAAATTTTATGAATATAACTATTTATCATTAAAAACATATTCATATTAGTTAAAATAAATGTTTAAATATGTTTTTAATCCCGTAAAATTAGCGAGTTTTGATTTTAATTTTTACAATTTTTTTAGTTTTTATCCTTAAAAAAGTTTTAATTTTGTGATACTATCGTGTAATACTCATTAACTAATGTGTGCAGGAGAAAATCAAGTGATCATTTAAGTAACACCCAATATTTTTATGATACAGTTTAAATATGTGATGTCTCAAAAAAAAAAAATTAAATCCCAAAACTTCAGATGAGTGCTAGGCAGAGAGCAAAAATAGGAATATCATAATTCACTCACTTTATACTGACTAAAAAGAAATTACAAAAAATATATTCACCAAAATTTAAATACACTCATTTAACTTAAAATATATTTAAACCTAAAGTAAATATATATCTACATATAGATAATTGTTAACATAATAAATAAATTCAATTGTTTTATCATCAATTTGAAGATTATGAAATGCATTAAAACTAAATTATATAAAAGATACAGGAACTTAAATTACTGTGCAAGCTAAAAAAATAAGAATAATTAAAAGATAAAAGGATAATTTATTCCCTAGAAATCGGGAAAAAATATAATGAAATTGAAGACGGGAGAGATAAATTAATTTAATTAGGAAAAAAGATGACATAGGGAAGAGATGCAGGAATGTAAACGAGGAAATAGGTGAGGAAAAATAGAAATTTTACTTTCATCGAAAAGAAAGAGAAATTTTAAAAGAAATTTTTTTGTATAGTGTAGAGTATAATTTACCTTTATTTTTAGATAAGAGAGTTTTTTTATTCATGGTTTGTAGTGTAGCGAAGTCATAAGTGGGACCGGAAATTGAACATGTGAAACGTGTCATCACCAGCGACACTCCTGAATGACCAATCCCCACCTACCTTTTTTGGTCTCTCCTTTGACCCTTCTTCTTCATCTTTCAAACACCCACCCACCCACCATGGAAGGAAGCATATGTTCATCTTTCAGTTTCTCCTCCTCCTTCCTCCTACTCTCCGTTGCTTTTCAAAATTCCCCTTCCCCCAAACGGCGTCGTCTCTAACAAGAGCTTTCTCACAAAGCACCTCCATGTCCATAAACCTTCACTCTCACGCCTTCTCCGGCAACCCTCTGCTCTCCAAATTCCCACTCCCCGGCAACCCCCTTTCGCCCTCTGCAGCTCTCGAAGCTCTCAACGCGCGAATTAGCCTAAACAACACTCACTCTTCTCCCTCCCCGAGCTTCAAGGTGCTGCCTTTCAGAAATGGGAGGCCCTTGGCTTCTTCATCGGCCGGTACCGGCGACTCGCCGCCGATTTGGGATCTGGGTTGGCTCGGCTTGGACGATCTCAGGGGTATTTTCGAGAATTCAGGTGCCCAGTTGAGCGTGGACTTGTTGGTGTATCTGAATTCGAGTTCAGAGGACGACGCCGTTTACTGGGCAATCGATGTTTCTGATAAAGTACCTGAATTGGGTAGCAACAACGCGGCGGGGTTGTGTTTTGTGGAGCTTCGAACGCTCATGGTGGCTACAGACTGGTCGGATTTGCAACTGATGGGAAACTTGGCTATTGCTGGTCATGTAAGTTCATTTTCTAACATGATCAATCCTACTAGTTTTTGTTATGTGTGCGTCTGTTGCTTGTGAATAATTGAAATAAAAAACTATAAATGTAGACTATTAGTTAGCTTATAATTGAAGGATCAAGATTTTCACTTTGATCAGTGACTATCACTCTGTAAAATGCATAATGATCTTATTCAGTGACTTCACTCCCCATTTTACACTGTAAAATGCATAATTATCATTAAGGAGTCAAATTTATGGTTATCACCGTTTGTTTGCCCGTTATCAAATTATTGTAATAGTGAATTAGTGCATGATACTGGTGGCCAGGCTAAGGCACTGCTGGAATGGCATAATTTTTCACGATTTTGTGGCCATTGTGGAGAGAAAACAGTCCCAATGGAAGCTGGGAGACGGAAGAAATGTTCAAATGATTCATGCAAGAAGAGGATATATCCACGTGTTGACCCAGTTAGTTGTCCTCTGTTCTAAGTTTTGATTTGATAAATGGATGATCAAGTGTTTGCTTACATGATCTTATGTAGGTGGTCATTATGCTCGTTATTGATAGAGAGAATGACCGTGCTCTATTGGCTAAACGACCGATGCGTATAGCTCGATTGTATACCTGCTTATCAGGTTTCACAGAGGTACTTGTCTTGATAATTTTAAGACCTTTTAATTTTGTAGCTAGGAGACAAAAGGTTTTCTGGTATAGCATGAAACAGGATAGCTTATTCCTGTTAGCTACCATAAACTGACTGAATAGAGAAGAAAAAATTTTGAATTGATGTTCAATAATAGATAATGGCCATAAGATGTTTTCATAAAATGACACTTTTCTGTTTGTGTTCCTAAAAGCCTCCCATTTATGTGATCTGGAATTCTTGAACTTCCTTTAGTTCTGTTAATTGGTAGTATTTTGGCTGCTTACAGACAAAAACTCTGTAGCTTTTGATCTGTGAAAAGTTCAACCTTCTCCTACGAAGGAAAAGTGATGCCTATAAGGCCAGGTTTCATTAGAGCTTAAGAATTCATTTTTTGGCTGGGATTATTTTGTAGTTGTTGTTTTAGGTTTGACCCTTTCTCCATCTATATAAAAATTTAATTAGTTTGTATCCTCTTGTTGCATTTTAGCCAGGAGAAAGCTTGGAGGAAGCTGTAAGAAGAGAAACATGGGAAGAGACTGGTATTGAAGTGGGAGAAGTTGTTTACCACAGTTCTCAGCCATGGCCTGGTATAACTTATGCTACATTACCTAATGTTGATTTAATTCTATGCTTTTATAATTTTATTATTTCTCTGTTGTTTGCATGAGAAGCATTTAGGGTTTTGAGTTTATAACTGCGTGATTTAAAATTTTATTGGCAATTTGTGCTATTTGAATTTATTTTTACTTGTAAACAAATTAAGTCAAGTTAAGAATTTGAAGCTCAAGCTTCGCTTGTCAAAAACCAACTATCTCAAAAGTTTAAGGCTACGTTTGGATAAAAGTTGGAAATATGTTTTTGGGAATTCTAATACACATTACCTAATTCCAAAACTCAAAATGAAGAAGGAAGAATTTGTTGCTTTAGGATTAAAAGTACTTTTGAACTCTTCCAACTGACATCCAAACATGCGCTAAGCTGTTAGGTAAAGGCTTATGATTTATGAATGGTTTAATATTATCATCTCTAAGAATATAGTTAAACAAATTAGCTTGATCAAACATCAAAATGCTCAAATAATTCACACTTAACTCATTTACACTGATAGGAATGATAGGATTAATAATAGAACTTGATTCTGTCAATGTTTTTCACCTTACTTTAATTTGCATAGTTGCATGTGGCTAATGGAGAATGTGAATGAATTCTTTTCTCCAAATTAATAGCTGGTAGTTCTGTGGTTGTTTGGACATGTTCAAAGTAAATTAAATCAGAGTTGATATCTTAAATACGTTTTTAATTTTTCTCGCACATGTAGTAGGCAGCTTTCAGAAGTTAAGTATAGGTGAACATAATCTAATTTTATGATGAATTTACATAATTGTATGTGTATTTTACTATTTTTCTTATCAAATTTATAATTATATTCCTCCCTTTATTGTCTATTAATTAAACAATTTCTATTGTTTTTGTTTCTAGTTGCACCAAATAGCATTCCATGTCAGCTGATGGTTGGGTTCTTTGCATATGCAAAATCCCTTGAAATAACTGTGGACAAGACAGAGTTAGAAGGTACAACATTGACCTCCCTCGTACTTATTTGAATTTAGCCCTGATGCTTTTTTCTTTTGCTATTCCCCCTTTATTTATATATGCATGACTTAAAATAACGAACTTATGCAGATGATTTTTATTTATCTCCATTTCTTTTGCTTTTGTATATTGAATCTGCAACAACTGATTCTGCACTTTGCTTATCTAGATGCTCAGTGGTTCAGTAGAGAAGATGTAAGAAAAGCATTGACGTTTGCTAAATACAAGCAAGCCCAAAGAACTGCAGCAGAGAAGGTTGAGCAAATGTGTAAGGGACTAGAAAAGAATCGAAGCTTGGCTTCAGATCTCAATGTGGAGAGTGCTGATGAACAACACGCTTCAATAGTTGTTCCTGGACCCTTTGCGATAGCCTATCACCTTATTTCTTCTTGGGCCTTCTCAGATCAAAATGTAGTAAATGGTGTTGAATGCAATTCAAAAAACCCATCGGATCTATGACAAATTCGTACATTTTCTTTTTCAAGGAATCTCTGGAGATAAAAATTATGTTGTTAGTGTTATATATCTCTTTCATCTCCAATAATGTGAAGGGGTTCTGTGCCAGTGATGGAATTTTCCCATCAACTTTTGATTTTGCATTATTCATTCATGTACAACTCAAATTCTTTATTAACAACAAACTTATAAATATTATGCAAGACCATCTGCTTTCTGTTATGGTTTCATGCTGTTTCTTTGATAACCTTGCAATTGATCTTAATCTTGTAGTATTACCAGAGTTCTTGAGGTTAGTATTTAGTAAATGCACTCTTCTAGTGCCTAACTTACTAGGCCTATAGTAGGTCATGTGATTTCTTTGCTCGTTCGGTAGGATTCCTTTATGCAAGGACAGTGTGGAATCTTTGTTGGATGTTCCATCTTGGAGAGGTGGTTGAACTCCGAAATTCAAAGCTTCATATGTTGTGGAGGAAGGTGGAGAATCATGCATTATATTCCAACATTTTCTAGCTTTCTCGTGATTGGAAAATGACAAATTATTTCAGAATGTGGTATCCTGCTATATATCTAAGAAACATATAAGGCATCATCCGTCACATGGAGTGATTTCATGACTAATGAAAACTCAAATAGTTGCTAAGGAGCTACCAAGACACTTTTAGTGCATCCAAAGGCACGCCAAAATCTGCTACATATTTAAACATAGGCACTGCAGATAAGCTACAACTATCAGGTTATCAAAGGTATTCTAACAAATAATGTAAAATCAATTTCCACACCAAACTAAACGGCAGTTTCTCTTTTTATTCTTCTATCTATCAAGGAAAGGTGCTGTGACAAAGGAGAAATTCTATCTACACGAAGCCATACTTTTCTATTTTTTTACAGAAATACTTCAAACCATTATGCCAGGTTTTTGGAAGAAAGGAATACTAAAGCTTCTCGTGTACCTTTACCATTGTTTCTGCCCAGTGTATAGTTGACCTGGCCAAAGCATCCATGGGGTCTATACATTTCCTTAGAAGAGGATCATTGTGAGGGAGAACCCCTAGCAAATCATCAGATGCCAGAAGCACCAAGTTCACTGCCCTAACCAAAAGAACATGGATTGCAATCCTCAATAAATTCCTTGCCCCTTCTATGTCCTTTCTGTACAATGCCTCCATTGCAGGAACCAATACATGTTCTTCGGTTGCTTTGTCTAGCAACACTACTTCGAATCCCTGCAGATGATTAAATTTTACCACCATATACACACAAAAAACAAAACAAAACTCAATCTGGTACACCAACAAAAATACTGAAAGCAACCAATAGTATTTGAATTACTTGTTACTAATAACATGAAAGAATACCTGACTTTGAAGCCTCTCCTGGTAATAACTAGCTACAAAATTTGAATCAGTTGTCAGCAGTCCAATCCTCACAATACCAGCAGCATGAATTGGCTTCAACTTGGCGTTCTTGAGTTCCATGGCCACACAATCACCAACATGAAGAAAGGGTAGTGAACTATCCTCAGAAATTTCACTGTGCCACGCATGTGAGAGATGGCAAGGCATGGCCAAACCCCGAGCTCCAGACTGCTGAAGAAAGTTCCTTTTGCACCGCAAATTCTCAATCACAAGGTCCTGATTCAATTTGATACGATCAAATCTGGTCCTTGCTGAAGGGAGGGGACCGCGTAATGAAAGCATTTTGCTCAACGCAGGATCACTGGAAACAACAAAAGGTGGACATTCTTTACCATTTCTTGAACCCCAACAAGCAAGTTTCTCCAAGAAAATCAGAGTTGATAGAAGTGATACCCCTCCTATAACACCAATAGTGTTTGGTTGGCTTAGAAGGGAAGTACATGGTTCTGCATAGTTTCCACTCTCATCAGAAGATAACTGCAAAGCTGTGCTTGAATTTGCTCTCCCTCTGCACCGAGTCTGAGTCCTCTTTCTAAAGGCATCACCAGTAAGAAATGGAGGGTGATTCATTGTCTGCACAGACATCAATATGCCCCTTTCTAGCATCTCTAACATAACAAAAACAACAACCCAGTTTCTATAGGATTTTTTTTTCTCTCCTCTCAATTACAAACATGTATTTATCATCATCATCATCAGTAAAAAGTTGACAAGTGCCGATGAAAGTTGTCACAGTCACATCACTAAATATGGTTTCTGTGTTTTGGCGAACCTTGAGCAGATTTTAAAGCCAAATCAACGAGAGCAGAAGCTCGCACATCATTTTCAGTGCCAGATTCCACAAAACAGAATCTCTGACTAGAGGACAAAATTCAAATTACCACAATGGATCTTATATAATTAGTGTATGTTGTAAGGTTTTATTTTTATATGGTAGTAATTAATAAATGGCATGTAAAATCCAGAAAGACCCTCCAACGGCCTTGTGTAGCTTATACTAAAATTTAAGGTTCTCTAGTGAGAGTGTTTGGAGAAATCAAGATAGTTTTATCTATCTTCGGTGGTTGCATAATTGTCTACCTTTATAATTTGTCTTATAGTATTAAGTATTAATTATTAATTTTCTCCGAATTCCAAGACTAGTCCATTGTAAACCGTTCAGAAGATTAGTGAATGCGATATAATAGTCTATCCATGAAAACTACTCGAACTTGTAATCTTCTACTACATGTGATGTGTCATTGCAACTTATTTGTCGCACTGAATTATTAGATATTATTTGTTTCTTTCTACAATGGGGCGAAAGCAATGAATACTTGACGCGCGTGTTTGGTGTCCAGTGTTTGATGAAATCTGAGGCACATCAATTTCATGAGCCAATCCTCCTGGTTTGTTCCGTAGGCACTAGCCTATGAAACAGCTTATCGTTCTTTTCAACTTAAAAAAGAGAAAAATTATTTGTCTTATGCTCAATGGTTGTCCTTGCTACCCATTACCAATTATTATCTTACAATTTTATTTATTTTTCTTCTTTTTTTCAGCAAAAATATTTTATTAAGATAGAGAATATTAGGTACATGGGATACCCAATCTTTACACTAAAATTTATTTCTTATTAAAAAGATTGAAGTAGTAGAACAAATAACACCAGATAAATCTCCTCTACCCCAAAGGAATAAAATTTTGTTTAACGAATGACTATGTTTGTATACAGGTTAAACTAATCGTTGGTATCGAATTATTTGTGAATTTTCAAATAAATTCTTAAATTAAAAGAAAAATAATAATTGGGTCTTTCAATATGTAATCTTTTAAATTGAGTCCTTAAAAAATTTTAAATCAAATTTTTATCGGTTTCAAGTCATCATAAACTAACCTTAGAGATCTACGTTACATAAATATTGGCATTCCAAACGTATTATAAATCTCACTTGATCTTTAGTGAAAAGGAAGGAGAAATTATATATGAATCAGAATTAAATGTGCAATCTCATCTATTAATTTTAATCTAATAATTATAATTAAACATTCTAATGTTTCATAATAACCATTAAATAAAAGTCGGCATTTCAAATTGCATATTAAGTTATAAATCTCGCGTGATCTTTAATTAAAAAAGAAGAAAATAACGTATGCTTATAATTGAATGTGTAATCTGGATTGTTAATTTTTTATAGTTGTAATTAAATATTACCATTAACTTAATTTACCATACATGACAAATTTTGCAGCTGTATATAGTTTTATTTTGAATGGTTTTTTTAATCTTATATATGACAAACTGACAGATTTTACATGATGAAATAATTTTAGCTTCCTTCCAACGAATTAATGGCATGTGATTTTCACTTTTGTGTTGGGTGTGTGCGTCAGAGAGAAATTACCTCACCTAAGACTTGCCATGCCAACTGATTGGAGCTTGTTTATATGATTATTGTTTTGAATAATCAGAAATCTACTTGAAGCTTCTAGGAGCTAGGATGAAAGATCTACCACTCTCCTCAACGAAAGAACGTGTACAAGGATAGTCAAGGCTCAAGGGTGAGAAGATATCCAAGTCATCATTGCCGAAACACTGTCTAATGGGTCATTATTTCCCAGCTAATCAACTTAGAAAAGTGTGTATATGCAATAATAGACCAAGTAATAATTATGAACGTTCGATGAGAGAATTTAAAATTTTGAAAAATTTTAAATTTTAAGAATTTCAAATACTTCAATTAAAATTCTTTTATTTTTAAAATTTTATGTTTAGATAAAAAAAAATTAAAATTATGAGGGTGAGGAAAAATAAATGAAAAAAATGAAAATATATGATTGGTGTGCTAGTTATACGTGTTTCTCTATGCTCATGTTCGATCAATGTTCCACGAGTACAGTATTTTTTGAATAAGACTGTGAGAAGAAAATTTTAATTTCTCACCTTTTAGTTTAGAAGGAAATTGAAATTCCAAATTTTTAATTGTTTAAAATTCTAAAATTTTAAATTCTTCAAAAAAAACATCCAAACAATAAATTCTAGATTACAGAAATTTAAATTCTTTGATAAATTACTTTTCTAAGTTAAAATTTTCTATCCAAACACACTCTTAAAGTAATTTTATAGCATTTTGGTTACCCATCAATTAAAGTAATAAATGTAGAACCAAACACATATTATTAATTTAGTTGCTCATATTGATATTTAAGATTCATTGGTCAAAATAGATAAGATAAATATTTTTTTTATTCTAATAAGTTTTTTCGTGTATTAATAACATGATTTTGTACATCTTTATTTTTTTTAATCCTAACCTATTAGTATGTGAAGGAAGAATTGAGATAGAAAGTATCATAGGATACTTCTCTCCTCTTTTATCATCTCTATTGTTATGTCACTTATTATTATTATTATTATCATTATCATTATTATTATAACTATTAATCACATAATCAATCTTATGGTTTGTATTATTATTATCATCATCATTATTACATTCATATCAAATAAAAGATATGATAATAGAATAACGTTATTTGATATGCACTAAACATAATTAAAACTACTATCCTAATATGTTATTATCTTGTTTTTTTATTCTTTCGTAATCTTTAAAGTTAAGCAAAGTAATAATACTATTAGAAAAAATAAGTTTTTATAAAGTTACTACATAAGCTATTTATATAAAACAACTATAAAGAAAATTGTTTAACCATTAAAAATATTTTGCTATTCATAATGAGTGGTTTTATATAAGTGGAGAGACCCAATGCTTTTAATTTTAACACCCACTTACTCATATTTTCTGTAATTAATAATTAGAATAGCAAACATCATAGCTTTATTCATCTTCATTGTCTTTTTATACAAATGTGTTCTTATTGAATAATGCTCCACTAAACGAAACAAGTTTTTCAAGTTCGATACTCGATTTTTTACCGTTTAATTATTACTTGTACGACTCGGTACACTTGTCGATAAGATTTCGCATTCATAATAACAAGTAGTAGAGGGGCGGAACAGTAAGTTAAGAAATACAATCTGATATTTTATTCTAATTAGTCATATAAATATAATAAAATTCATGTGAGTGGATTATATTATATTACATATGATTAATCACAACTACTGTTTTAAATGTGATTTTAACACTTAATATATAAAAACCTAATCAATTAAAGATGTTGTGATTATTCTCTAATCAATTAAATTATATTAATCACTTAACATTAATTAATTCTTAATAAAGAGCTAAATATTTGCATAACATTCTCAATAATACAAAAAATTGAATAACATTGCATAAATATTATTTAACATAATTTTGCATGTTAATAATCATAAATCATACATATAAATTTCAAGAAATAAATAAAAAATTTATGCATATCATTATTCAATAAAAGAAAACACATAAGCTCTTTAATCATTACTTTAATGTGCAATTTTTTATAAGTTAATATCGCATGCTTAAATAGATATCAAAATTTAAACATACAATTAAACTAAAAAAAATAAACATGATAAAATGTACTAAATAACTCATAATCATATATGTATTAAATCATTTAATTTAATTATTTATCATTTGTATAATTATTAATAAAAACTATACATGCAAACTCATAATTAAATTAATCTCCAACACACAAGTAATAAATTAATTATGAACAACATATTAATTAAAATCATTAAAGCACTTTATAAAACTTAAAAGCAAACAATATAACTTCAGCATGTTAAAGCACATATACAAAAATGGTTATAAAAACAAAAGGTATACATGGACTTTCAAAGAAAAGGTAATGCTATTGACCTTCAGTCATGTCATTTTGACCTGGTTGTATCCCCGCGGATCCAAATGGAACTTGGTGATTGTCATTTACAAAGTTATAATTATCAGTTTAAATCACAAACAAAAAAATTAATTCCAATATGTCCATATTTCAATAAAACAAGTATGAGTGACAAAATAAAAGCAAAACATAGGCAAAGATGGTTCAAATACCAAATGTAAAATATTTAAATATATTAGTATGATTACGTTAACAATCATAAACAACACATTTAAATCAAAAATAAAAAAGAAAAATAATTTTTTGAGATACCTACTTTCAATACTGTTATTGATCTTTTTCGGAACATTCAATTCTATTTATAGAACTCTATTCATTACAAAGCTCATCATTAATAAAATGGGGGCATGATTAAGATATTGGGAAAAGATCATGAATTGTTATTGAACACGAATAAAATGTAAACAGAAAATGGCAACAAGAAAAACACCAAATGCGATTCTTCGAGGTGATAAAACGATGACAATAAGAAGCGTTTCAAGTCCTTGTGTAACATTAACAATATAGATATTACGAATTTAGAAAATTCAAATGAAATTGAAAACTAACGTGGGAACAAAGAAATTACCTTGAGGATGAGGTGAGGGAGTGACTAGAGATTTGTGGTCGGAGCTGTACTCACTTAAGGTTGATGAGGGTGTTCTTAAGTTTAAGATAAAATATACTGACGGTCTATAAACTCTCATTATATTATATTTGATTATTTTAAAATTTAAAATTATGATAGAATTAAATATTTCAAATGGAAAATACAAAAATAATCAAAACAAAATTTTGGAAAACAAAAAAATCAAAATATTTTTTTTTAAAACTTAACATATTAAAACAAAACTAAAAGTAAAATTAATGGATAAAAGTTGACATTAAACCTTAATTTTATAGAGATTAATGCCTTAATTAATAAAACAATACAAATCCTGAACTGATTTCGATATATATCCAATAATTTAAATGTGAAAAGCAAGAGTCCAATTCTTAATGTTGTATATGTATCAAAAGTCAAATTCACAAACTCAAGGATTAATAGAATGAAATAAGATAAGACAAATACTTTAACGTATCATAGGTTTAAATTTTTTTTATGACGCAGATATAATTTTTTATAAGTATATTTGAACAGGGAGTATTTTTCTGTGTTGAACTAGGCACTAATTTTTTTTTTCCCTTTTCAATTGGGTATACCAGAAAAAGTCAAATTACCAACAAAAAAAACGAAAGGGATTAAAATCTTAATTCTGTCTTAAAAAAAGGGTTTATGAAGCAACGGCAACGACTGGTCGTTTATTACTTAGACAAAGCATCTTGTAGGAGGCGTGAATGTGACTGAAGAGTGTGTTGGGGTTGAACACCTGAACACAACTTTAACCCTGCTTGTCGAATCTGTGCATTGCTTGAACGATTGAACCCTAATGGCTGCTCTCTTGAGGAGGTTTGCGAGCGCCACTCCGATCCCATCCAATTCCTCTCACACCAATCTCCGCCTTCCCTTCACCGCCATCGCCGCCATTTCCGGCGGAGTCTCCTTCCTTTTCTACCATTCCTCTCCCAACTTCGTAATTATTCACCTTTTCACACTCCACTTTTTTTATTTCATTCTTTCAATTAAAAAAAAGAAGATAATTCTAGATTTTTAAATTTGTTTTGTTATATGAACATCAACATTAGTAGCAGAATGTTTTAAATCAATTGGTACATGGTGACTGTTTGCAGGCTCATTCACAAGAAGCAGAACAAGTGGAAAGTAAAAACATCGGTGGGTATGGTTGCGCGTTTGATTTGTGATTTCCTTTCACTTCCAATTGCGTAATAATGAATAAGATTCCGAACTTTCCTTTTTCAGCACTCGTTCCGGATAAATGGGTCGAGTTTAAGTTGCAGGATACTGCTAGGGTTAGTCACAATACCCAGCTATTCAGGTACGACAACTCGTCAATTTGCACACGATTAAATTTCTTTTGTTTTCTCCTTTAATTTTTGTTTACGTTTTTTTTAATTAGTTGTTCGTTTGATATAAATGGAGTGAAATGTGAGTTTGTATTTCTTTCATTCCAACCCTGCATACAAACCTAGCTAAGAGGTGTGCCTCTTACCCTTCTTCTGTGGACTTGAACCCACTATATGCTGATTCTAATGCTGTTTCTAACAAAGTGTCGGTGCATGTTAGAGCTAAAGTGATGCTCTAGTAAAGCAAATCTTTGTAGTTCCCATCTCAACCTGGCATATCCTTAAATCGACGTTCTTGCTTTCTAGGAGAAAAGTCTGGTGTGAGTTTTCATGAGAGAATAAATTAAACTATTCTTTAATTTTGTGCAGACTGTTTCATTTTAAAGTCTAAATCATCTTATTTGACTAACAGTTAGTAAATGAATAATATTAATGGTGTTCATATTTTATCTATCAATAATGGAGTCTTGTTTCTTATCACATCCAATTATTTATAAAAAAATGCTAGTCAAGAGAATTGAAGTGCTTATCATAATATGCACTACAACTGAAGCAAAAGCTGGAAATTTAGAGATTGAGTAGGGCATTTGGAAGAGGTTCTTTGGAATTTATTTTATTTGAGCTTATCGTATAAACATTTAAGCAAGTGTTTGGTTAAGTTTATGAAAGTGGTTCGTGACCTTTCTTTAAGTTTCATGGTGAAGCTTGCCAGGATAAGCTGTAAGTTCCCAAGTTCTCATGTGATAAGGCTCTTTTAAAAAATGAAAAGTGCTTAATTTAATTCAACTGTTTGCACAAATTCAAGCCAAATCATAGAAGACACGGATTCACCATTGTTGCACATATTCATGATCAAATAGCAAAATGTACTCAATACTCTCATTACTATTTTAATAATATCATGTGTGGAAATGCAATAGGCTTTTATCTTCTATTTGTATAACTATGTCTCTCCCCCTGTGATTGATGCCAGGTTTTCATTTGATCCCACTCAGAAATTGGGTCTGGATATTGCTTCTTGCATCCTTACAAGGTGTGATAGATTGTCAATAATTAATATGGTTTTGCTATTGGTATAATATATTTCTTTTTTGTTTCACTACAATGTGGAGTCAAATCATCTGTATAACTGCAGGGCTCCATTGGGACAAGATGCTGAAGGAAAACCAAAATTTGTCATACGCCCGTAAGTTTTCCTGTTCAGACAATGGATGTACTTTATCTCCAGATCTTTCTTTATTATGGCTCCTGATCATGTAATCTTCACTCTTCAGTCTAAAACCTTCACGATTGTTCTATATTGAATATCAGTTTCTTAAATTGTAGGCTTCATTTGTTTTTTCAGTGCACTTATTTTTCTGTTTGCCACTGATAGCCTTAGTATGATTAATCAGTACAGCTTTTCAGAATGCTTGTTAAGGTCCCTCTCGACCCTACATTGTTAGTTGTGAATGTCTAAAAATCATTCATATGGTGTGCGTTCTTTTCCACTTATTTTGTTGACCTCAAATTTATTTAGCTATGAATAAATTAAGATTAGAGGACACCATCTATTTATTTTCCACCATAATAGACAATTAGTTCTTCTGTTTCTTGATTATATTTTCCTTTTCTCTATTTCTTTATCATGTTACTCTTTCTTTTTCTTTTTTTGGTTCCCTTTGAAATGTGTAGCATTTCTGACCTTGCAGGAATTCTTCATTGTAAATTTGAACACTATTTGTCTTTGAATAATGTAATGCTTATCATGTTATGTTTTGGTTCCATTAACTTTTACAAAGCATGACAAAGCAATTTTTTTTACTAGATGATGCGGTATAGTGGTATAGATAATAGAATTGCAACATGTATGCACTGTATATATTAGTACCAGGTGAAGGATTTAGTTTATGCTTTTGAGACAATATTTTACTATTTAAGATAATTACATTTGTAGGTTGCAAGAGTAGAAGAGATTCTATAACTTAAATGCTGCTAGCCCAGCCCGCTGTACTATTAGATTTCTTTAGGAGATTAGTTCATTAAATCTCAACTTCTAAAATTTTCTGATGACATTTTGTGTTTATTTGGATAAGTAGTGTAGAGTTACTTTAGATGAGAATTAATTAAAAGAAATCAAAATAATACATTTTATGTTTTGTTTTTGTTTATCTAAAGAAAATTTATGTAACAATGTGTTTTGTTTGAATGGTGTTAAATGAAGTTAGTTTTAGTATTAAAAAATAGAAATTAAAAAAATTATTGTATAGTTTTATAACAGCCTCTTTGCATGTGGCTGTAAGGCTGCACACGTCTACTCTCCCTAGCTTCAAAAAACCCATCAGTGCTATTTACATTTGGTGGAGGGAGAAGGTGTGGTCCTGGGAAGGTTATATTAGAATAAGACCCTAAAATTTTCAACTCATCGGAAAGTTCACTTTGGAGATGCTAATAATTTCTCACTTACTGTTGATATTTCATGTATGTTAATTTAAAAAGGGTGCTTGTGTCTGAATCTTCAGGTACACTCCTATTTCAGATCCAGAATCAAATGGCTATTTTGATTTGCTAATCAAGGTGTGTGACCATTATGGAGGCATTACTTTTCACATCTTGTTGATCATCTAGCCTACCATTTTAAAGAGGCAATTGGGTGATCCACTTTTCAAATTGTTGCAGGTATATCCTGAAGGGAAAATGAGCCAGCATTTTGCAAGCTTAAAACCGGGTGATGTTGTTGAAGTGAAAGGGTATGTCGTTTGCAATAACAATTTAAGATCAGAAATACTTTCCATATTTTAACTTTATATAAGAAACCCATTGCTTATTTCAGGCCCATTGAAAAGCTCAGATATACTCCTAATATGAAGAAGCATATTGGCATGGTAAGCATATTTGCACTAGTAGCCATTGACAATGCTTGGATATGGTGTTCAGTATCACCATTTTAATTGTCCATTATTCCATTAACATATAATCTTAAGATGGACAATGAGTTTACTGAATGCAGCTCCTAAAAAACGATTCTTGCCCTAAATAAGAGATACTTTCCAACTTATAAATTAAGCCTACTTTGTAACCAGTAGAGTCACCTTGCCTTTGAAAAAGGGAAAGGAAGAAATTAGTTACTCCTTTTCCTCAAAAGTTTGTTTGGTTGCCTGCATAGATCTCTCCCCAAAAGTGTACTTTGCTGCTGCCTCTCATTTTTTTTAATCACTGTATTTCATGTAAATATAATGGTATGAATACATTAAGTTAATTTGTAAAAATATCTCATTTTGATTTCCATGCTACACATGCCTGAGCTCTCTTTTTTTAAGCCTTTTTTTTATTGCATCACTCAGATTGCTGGAGGCACAGGAATTACTCCTATGCTTCAGGTAATTGAAGCTATATTGAGGAATCCTGATGACAAAACTCAGGTGGGTAATAAACCTCTGCTTTGCTTTCCCCCAAGATATAGTTTTCCTTTCTCTACTCTTCTCTTAATTATGTTATCAAACAGTGAGGTATGAATAGTTCTTGTTTTAATTTATTCAAACTGTTTGGGTTATGTACTGTCATTTTGTTTATTGTGTATACCAAGTATATTGAATTTTTTAAATGTATTTCTGACAAAGTTAACTACATAAGAATATCACTGCTTATAGTGGTCTTTTTCATGGACAGATATCTTTACTTTATGCTAATGTCTCCCCGGATGACATACTGCTTAAACAAAAGCTTGACATTCTTGCAACAAGCCACCCAAACTTAAAGGTAAAAATCTTGTTTAGCAAAGATAACATTATTAACCAATGTTATGAATAAATTAATTGGAAACTTTTTTTTGGCAAAATTTGCAGATATTCTACACTGTAGATAATCCAACGAAAAATTGGAGAGGAGGTGCAGGTTACATATCAAAGGATGTGGTTGTGAAAGGCTTACCCAGTCCTAGTGATGATACTCTAATACTTGTGAGTTTTGCTTTGTCAAGTAAAACCTACATATACTACATAGTATTAACGGAACTCCTCTAATATTGTCCTACTGATGTATTTAAGCAATTTGAACCTTTGGGGAAATTAAAAGATGATTTTTATTTTTCTTTTGAGAACAATGAGAATCCACATCAGATAGCTGAAATCATCCATATAGATTAGTAAGGCGCATCTCAAACATGTTTTGGTAACTCCTACCAAATGCTAACCACTAACCAGGATAGCTGCATTTAATCAGAAGCAACTGTGCTACTCCATATGAGTTGAATGACTTCAGTTTTTTTTTTTGGGAGGGGGGGGGGGGGCAGAGGTTGGACAAAGGAGGTTCATGTCCTGAGTTCAGGAGGATGGTAAACTAAAGTGGGAGCAACAGTAGGGGATTCAGTCAGTGCTTTGTAGTTGAAACCTCAATATATTTAGAGCTCCTTCCATGGCAAGTTATTGCACTAGACCATTATTCTTCTAGTAAGGCATGCTTGTTTTACACTAATAATCAATTTCCCATATTATGCAGTGTGTGCACATTCCAATGTAAAATTTGCAACTGAGATTAATCTGGGCACAAATCCCAATTACTTTCAACAGTTCAAAATCAATCTATTAAATTTTAAAACGATGGACACTAATATTTCTGAAGGCTAGTGCAAATAATCTTGATCTGTATCGAAAGGCTTATGCCAAAACTTTTTTCTGCCTTTCATATTTTTTGTTAATGTTTCAGTTTTTGCCATGAGGTTTATTGGAAGATGGATTTAGGTGGAGGTTGTTGCAAAGTTTCATTACTATTACAAAAGTTCTATAGTTAATTGTTAACTCCCAACCTTTATTATCACCTGCATTTCAGGTGTGTGGACCCCCGGGTATGATGAAAGCAATATCTGGAGAAAAGGCCAAGGACTGGACACAAGGAGAGGTTTGGAATTAATTTATGGTGTCTGATTTTATCTCCTGGATCCCTGTACTGATGCACCTTATCGTTGATTTGCTGCAGGTTTCTGGCATCCTAAAAGAGGCTGGATACACTGAACAAATGGTATACAAATTCTGAGAAATTTAGTTTTCTTGCATCTGAATTCCAAGCACTTGTCCGCTGCAGAAATCGTGTACTGAAATGGTTTTCTGATAACAACAGTTAGGTGCGGTTGAAAATTCCAACATGAAATAAATCTTGAATTACAGAGCATAGAGAATTATTAATGGTATCTTGTATTTTCAAAATTTTGTGGATATTTAATCATGCGGTTGTCTAGCATGGATGTCAACAATGGGCATCTGTGGGGGTAAATTTACTTCTCCCACCCTATTTTCTAACATTTTCTTTAAGAGTAAACTATAGCACCCTAAAAGGTTTGGGGCATTTTTTCGAAGGAAAAAAAAGGTGAAAATCTAAATAATAGTTATTTGTATTTTTTAGTGTTTTTTCTAAGAAAAAGTTCTAAAAGTTAATTTAAAAGGTTATAATTATAAAGTTATACCATAATTTTGAACCAACGGATAATTCAACTCTGTACGAGACCTAATAGGAAAAATCAACATTTTGTACGTTAGTGTCATCAAAGACATTTTCCATAGGGTTGTTTTAAAACTTAAAAAGAAAACCCCAATTTGTTTTATTTTCATTGCATTAAGTTTCTTGAGCCCTGACAAATTCATAAAACCTAGAAACTTTCATTTTGTAATTATATTAAATTACAATTGGGACTTTTGAACATAAAGCCTAGAAACATTTGTTTTGTGATTAATTTATAATAGGGATGGTTGAAGATATAAGATGAATTGGATGATTAAAAAAGAAGGAAAGAGAAACACTTTGATATCTTCTGTTAACAAAATTATCATTCTAACACATGTTTGTCAACAAAAAGTTTATAAACAAATTTTCTTAAACTAAATTTGATTATAAAAAGATTAATTTACATTAATTATTTACCACTCACTAACATGTCATTGGTTGGAGCATCGACTTTGAAATTTTAAAGTAAGATTTCATATTTAATTCTTATAGATGAAAAAAAAGTATGATTAAGTAAAATTTTACTAAGAGTAATTACCAAGAAAGTTAATAAATAGATATTTCATATTAATGAATTGATGATCCAAATTTTTTTTACCATTTAATCTTATTTTCATAATAACTCTTTCAAGACTTAGAATAACTCTTCTCAAACCATTTTTCATTACGTAAGAGAATTATTTATCTAAATTTTACTTTCCTCCTGTATAATTTATTTTGGGTGACTAGATAGATAGAGTATCTTCTGGCCAAGAGTCAGAATAATATCTGAATACACATATATCCATTTAATATTTCTTAGCAAAAAGCTTCATATAAACAAATGTAAGAATTAAACCTCTAACAATGTATTTAAGAAACATTGTTATAACACCATATTAATTCTTTCATATATTTATATGATTATGTAGCTTTTAAAAAATCATAAAATGCAAAATGGTAATACATCTTATTTTATTACCTAGTAGAAATCATATAGCTACATTTAATTTCATCTTCTAAAAGTATTTGCATATATTACAAACAAAATAATATTTTCTAATAAAAATAAAATTAATTGATAGTTCTGCATCTGTTCCATAACTTTCTTCACAATAATTTAATTATTTTCTACTAAATTTTTTTTTTCTGATAATTTAATTAAATAATAACTTTACGACAATAAATTAACTACGACCATGAAAAAACTGATAAAATGGGCACGTTTAAAAGATCAACCTTTTTTTAGAATGAACTAAAAGAAACAAATTCAATGAGGACATCGTTTTTTTTTCCCCACTTGAATATTCATTTTTATGTCTTGAAATAAAAAATAATAAAATCACTTCTAGCCTTAACTGCTACTATATGGCAAATAAACCCAAAGAGAGAGGGATAAAAACAGAACAAAAAATTCATACAACAACCATAGAATACTAACAGGTATATTAAAGCAAGATTACGTGCAACTGCAGCAATATTCCTAAACCCAGATAATATTTCAAGTACACCTAGATTACTTGTTATTAAGAGGTTAGCCATTTGCTTACCATTACACTGTTAAATATTAGTTTGCAATTATTGATCTGAAAAGAACCCAAGAGAGTCATCAAAAGGCACCTAAAACTAATGCAGAATCATAGCTACAAAAGCTGAGGTTGTAGATTTATAATTTGAAAATGACTTTGTTACATTGGGGAGTGTTATTGCAACAAAGGCTGCATTTTCTAATAAAACAGTCATAGGATTAAGAAGAGAAACCAGTGAGTTTTTTACATATCAGAATGGTACAACTTCGAAGGATAAGACTGAAAAAAAAGTGAAATTTTCATACACTAGATGCCAAAGTGGGAAGAGTATAGCATCTACAGAACTCATGTCTTGCTAAATGTTTCAAACATATTTTCATGGAAAATAAGATTCTATTACAACTTTACAAGAGAAAGTGAAAGAGTTAAGGAGATGTAAACAAAGAATCAATCAAGAAAAGAAAATGCAGCAAAAACCAATGCAGAAACACAATTAACAATAGCCAATAAAATCATCCAACAGAGTAATCAAACCAAGGAACTGCCAAAATTATAAACGCTGCTGTCCTGTCCAAAAATTAAATTGCAAGGTTCTGAAAGACTTACATAATTTAACATAAATTGATATAAGCAAATGCAGGTAACTTAATTTCAATATGGCAAAACCAAGCTTGGAACATAATCATAAGACGAAGCCGAAGATTTGTGGCAGTTGTTGAAATCTCCAGTACGGCTTATTCTGTTATTCCTCTGATCATAAAGAATAAACTCCGCATCTTGATGGCTTGCCAGAAAAAAGACATCTTCATCTTCAGACACGTACAAAATCGTAATATTTATATAGCCATGAATTGGATTCAATTGAAGATGTTGATAACTAACATTCAGCAACTGAGTCCAAGACGTCTCAACTCCAAACTCCCTCATTATCCAAACAACAAAATGGCTCTTTTGATTAAAAGAAGCACAAAGGCAACCCTTCAAAACCCCAAGTGAAGGCAAAGCTATAGGGATTTCAAAAGGAGCATCAGGCGCGGACAAATATCTGCATGTCTCGTTCTTTAGATCGCATGAAAAAACTAAGAATCCATTGACAGTAGACCCGCAAGTGATCCAGTTAATACTGCCACTCACAAACCGTCCAACTTGTCCCAGAATGAGAAACCAAGGACAAGTTAAAATATTTCTCCAGCAAGTGTCAGTGTCACCCATGCAGTGAACACTCACCTCCATTTCATGTGTTTTAGTATTGGAAAGGATTACCACCACCTTGTACGTGTCACTCCAATCATCGTACCCAAACCCTAAAAACCACTCCACAGAATTGGGTCCTGCGTTGTAACAGCCGGAATGGAGACGTAAGTGTGGCGAATCCTCGGACATGATCCTTGTGGCCGGGTTCCAAAATCGGACCCATTGTTCATCGGAAGAATAATCATGCAAGCAGACCAAGCCATTGCAGGAACCAACGTAAAAGTAACAGTCTTTTTTAAAGTAGTGGCAACCGTCATCAATAGTGGATGAGGGGTTCTCGAGTAAAGAGCGTATGGAGCAGAATGCGCCCCAGGGATATGCGTAATAGTTTTCGCATTTGATGTCTATGAACTTTAATAGGGTGTGGGTGTTTTTCGAGGACCTTTCAAGGTGCAATTTAACCAACATAGGATGAAAGATGAGGGAATTCCAAGTCTTGGAAACGCACTTGAATCGAATGAGAACCTTGACAGGGAGCCATGACAGAATTTCCACGCTGAGATCCTCAGCAAGTACTGGAGCAGCGCGTGGAAGACCACCAACAACCATTGCCATCTTCCAAAACCCTAACCAATAATTCCTATTTATAATACGACTTTACTGCTATTCACACATCCTATTTAATCATTTTACCTAAACTCCTTTAATAAATCTTCTATCTTTATATTTATATATAAAGTAAAATAATTATCTCGAATGAGAAATATTCTCTTCGTAAGATAAGAGAGCTTTTTTTTAACGCTTTCAAGATAAATATTTTTTAACGAATGTTTTTAAGATTTTCGTTTTATAACAAGAACGTTTTTGAGATTTCATATTTTTTTATCTCTTTTAATATAATAATTTTATTATATTTTAAATTAAATTTTCATTTCCCAGTCAAAAAGATCATTTTTATAAAAATAAAATATCAATAATTAAAAATAAACTTTATATCAGATTATAAATTATTTATTATAAATCTGAATTATAAGTTAGATTTATATGTTAAAAAATATTTATTTAATATAAATTTAATTATAATATAGTTTGTGTATTTATAAATATTTTTTTTATATGCTTTGTTGGAAGACGATGACGCAATAAAAAAAATATTTTAAAAAGTAAAAATTCAATTTTACACGCTCCTTTATTGTGTTTGTTTTGTATCATGGGTCAAATGGGAGCCCAATGCTTTGAAGCCCAACTAAGCACTTGCTGGTTTGAAATAAACGAAATCGTTTTGTTTCATTCTGCAATGCCAATGCCATCCATGGTCACATTCACATCATCTTATTAACGTGAAATTGGAACGTGGATGGAATTTTGATCCCTTCTTCTTCTTCTTCTTCTTCCAAAAATCGCTTTTCAGTCACTTTTCTCAAAATGGACGAAGATTCGCTCAAGCGCTACACCGATTGCGTTTATTTCTTGGCCTCTCCCCTCACTTGCAAGAAGGTTCTCTTTCTCCCTTTCCCCTCTCTTCATTCGCTCGTCGTTTTGTAATGCTAATGCCGTTTCGTATCTTCCCCGGTTGTCGTAAACCTAGTTTTTGTCTACGTTTCCAATTATATTCCGCTTCCGTGTTTTCCAGTGCTTCGATTAAGCAATGCTTGGTGTTTTGGACTTTACATTGTTTTTATTTTGGTAATTGCTGATGTTTTAGATTTGATTCATTTCGCGCTTTGTTTTTCAGGGGGCTGAATGTGAGTATCGGCATAATGAGATTGCGAGGCTTAACCCTAGGGATTGCTGGTACTGGCTATCTGGCCAATGCCTTAATCCAACCTGTGCATTTAGACACCCTGTGAGTTCTTCAGTTTTTTTTTTTATTTACTTGCATATGTGGGGTGGAATGCCTCTCTGATTCTCTTTTTGCTTGGATAGTGTTGTCACGTGTGGTTGAATGGTTGTTTCTGTAGTGAAATTATTTTAAGATTAGGGTTGCTGAAACCTGTTGACTATTTCTCAGAGTCAAATATATGCCGAATTTAGTATTTGCTACTGTTGTTACCTTGTAGTTGACTTTATGATTTCCTGTCTTAGGAAAATTGATTTTACTTGCTAGAATAGATTTGATGATTAAAAATATCAAACGAATGGCAGACACATTGAATTCACTGCATTATTAATATACTGCGAAAATCTGTTGTTACTGTTATCTCCTCCATACTGCCCCCTCCCTCTGTATCTGATATCCATTTTGTTTTATTTTCTCTTGTTTAACACTAATCTGTGTGTCTGCTCAGTTGTTACCTTTTGTCGCCTTCAGCTAATTCTTATCATTTTCTCAGCCATTGGATGGGCATACTGGAGCGCCAGTGCCATCTGAACCTACTCAAACTTCATTACCTGCAAACAAGACACTGGTTCCCTGTTATTTTTTCTTCAATGGATTCTGCAACAAAGGTGACAGATGCTCATTTTTGCATGGGCCTGATGATAGCATTTTTAATATAAAACCGGTGAAGAATGAGAATGGAAGCACTGATGCACTCAACCTAGAAAATAAAGCACCATCTGGAAATAGAACAGGTGTAACGTCAACACCAACTGATCGATCTGTAGCTGCACCAAAGAATTTGTCTGATCTTAAACATCAGCCTAAGGAAGATCATCAGCTGGAATTACCCAAAAATGTTAAGCAGCAAGGTGATTACCTAGAGTTATCTGCTTCAGAATATAAAGAAGCTGCTGTGAGTAGGTCAGACTCTTCAATTCCAGATGATGGCTTTGTTCATAATGTACCTCATTTATGCACTGGGCAGAGCTCAGAGGAGCAAGTAAATAGTCACATAGAGCCCGAGGAGTGGTGGGAATCATCCCCTCATTCCCCTGGATTTGATGTTCTTGTTCATGATGAAGTGGAGAACTTGGGTTATGAGGAAGATTCTGAATATTTACCAGTGGTTGATAGGGATGAGCAAGAGCTGAATGACCAGTACTTCAGGTATGAATTTATAGATCCAGTTGAGTATGATACTATTTGCCCGGAAGCTGATATTCTGTATGAACAAGAAACATATGATGGTTACAGATGTTTAGATAGAGATCTCATTCATGTTAATGGAAGAACAGTTCATGCTTATGCCACAGATGCATTCTTAGATCCTATATTGTCCAGGAAAAGGATTCGGACATCAGCTGAGATGGCTGCTTATGACAAGAATTTAGATCTTCGTGACCATCTGAGGAGACGTAGAGAAGTTAATGGTCCTCCTGTTACAGGTTTCTTAAGAAGACAAGAATCATCTCCTTTGATGGTTCAAAACCAGGAAAGGCATCTGAGGCATGGCATTGAGCAGCGGCCAAGTAGAAGACTGACATCACAACTGGGATATAGTGCTATAGATTCAACTGGAGAGGTTGAAACTCTGTCAATTGGTAACAAGCGCAGGTTATTCAGGCAGTCCCAGGCCCAGCAACATAGACCAAGGAAGAATTATATAGAAAAACTACCAAAACGGCAGTTTGTTTCATCTAAAATATCCAGGAAACCAGTTTTTAAACAAAGGGGACTTATTCACGAGTCTTCTACATTTTCAGGACCTAAGACTCTTGCAGAAATTAAAGAAGAGAAGATGAAGAAGAATGCTGAAGGAAGTTTACATTGGAAAAGCACATCAACTGATTTTCAGGATCCCAAACCTCTGAGTGAAATTCTCAAGGTCAAAAGGACCATGGATCAGTGAGATTGGCAAAACCTGCAACAATTGAATTATGAGATTAAAATGACTAATGATTTCAAGAGACTAATATTTTTACCGAAGATAAAGGATAAGTTGGCTGGAGACGGGTGCTATCTTAGCATCCTTTACCATGCTAGGATATTGCCACTGGTAGATGGTGATAAGTTTTTGTTCGAGTTAGTGGAAGGTTATGAGGGCCCGAGGCGGATAGGATAGAGATATTAGATCACCAGTGTTTGACTAGAAAAGTTATCTTCCATAGTTAGTTCAATATGTTGATTTAGACAGTGACGTCTTAATCTAGAGAGTGGTATGCTGATTTACATGAATTTTATGTGTGATTTTGGCCTACTTGTTTTTCCTGTACAGAGCTGCATTGACTCGCTACTCTGTCTTGGACAGTGTTTTTAGTATATGATAATTGTCCCCATTCTGGATTTTGACAACAATTATTGCCACGCGTATAAATATTAGGGATAAGAAAAATAAACTTACATATTACATTAGTATATAAATGTTATTTTTCTTCTGAATTTGATTATTGGTGCTTAATGTTTTTTTTAGATTCACCTGAAACAATCTAATCACTTAATGTATTAAGAACGCATAGAAATAAAAATCCACATTGGATAGGATTAGGATAATTATTTGTTCAATGGAGATGGTTTCGAGATAGGGGTGAGAATGTGTTTATGATCTAGCTTAGATTAGAATAAGTTAAGTCAAACATGTTTCGAAAATATACTAGACCAAAACTTTAATAATGAAAACTTATTTGATTAAAAAGGTTTGAAAATTCAAAAAAATGGTGTTTAATTACTCCCTCAACTATATTTTCTTATCTGCAAAACTCAAATATAATTAGAATAATTATTATTTTATTATTAATATTATATGTATATTAGATTGGATCGAGTTAATTGAATTCATAATTTATTAACTTAACACTCAATTTAATTATAACTAGCACGACATTCGTGTATTCGCATTGATGACTCAGTTATTTTTGCACGCTTTATAGGCAAGTAAATAATAGAAAGCATATTCAATTTATTAAGATTATTGTTGTTAGAGGAATCAAAGTTTATGTGATAAGCATATCGTTTATAAAGGTATAAATTAAGTTTTTTTTTTGTCAGAAATAACATAATAATAAGATGAAAACTTTGGATAAGAGCAAATACCATATGAATTTGTATATTAGAAAATAACATGATATCATGCAAAATAAGAGTAGTCATATATATGAAGCTTAAATTTAGTATAATACAAGCAACCGGAAAAAGACAAACATTTTATTTACAAACATGATAAATTGTTTTCTATATATTAATATAAAATTATATGATAAATTGATATAATAAAGATATAGGAATGTATCAAATTATATTTTTAAAATTTAGAAAAAATAAAAAATAATAATTAAAAGACTAAAAAGTTTTTAATCTTATTCAAATTTTTCATTATTTAAAATAAAATAAAAAATGTATAAGGGATGATTATAAGGCATGACAACAGCACAAGAGGATATGTTATTTCCCGTCCCTGTCTTGTTCTCGTCATGCCTATCAAAATAAACTTAAACTAACCTGACAATCCAAGTCAACCGACTAAATAGAAATATAAGTGCGTGTTTGGGTTATGCTTGAAAAAATATAACTAGTGTTTTTTTTCAAGTAACAAGGGTGTTGCTTGCTTCTGTGTTCGTCCCTAGAAAAGTATATTTTTTCATGTTGAACGGGATTACAATAGATATCCAAACGTACACCGAGTAATATGAATTGAGTTAATTAGATTCACAATCACACCTACTTACACACCTTAGTTTAACCCCTAATCTAAAACCTGTGTATGTTATCCAGCAAGCCTATAAATATAAGGGCTATGAACTGCACCAAAATTTGGGTGCTGAACTGTAAATTTGACCTTTGAACCAAGGGATAATAGATTTTGAAACTAATAAATACATTTTCAAAAGAATTAAATATCCCCCTCTTTTTTGTATATATTGTTTAAAAGTTATATTGTATAACTTCAAATATAGTCAATTTTCTTAATTCTATTAAATTATTTATAATTGTTATATCTCTTATTTATTTATTTATTACTTTTACATTTTTTATTTTCTTGTCCAACATTACCAAAAAAGAAAAAAGAGCATAATGTGAAACACAGTTTAAATTGAATGCTAGGTGGAGCGTTGAATAGTATAACTCAGGGAAATAATTCGAAGCATTGGAGAATTAAAAAAAATCCCAGTGCTATTGGTTCAGTAAAAAAAAAAAAAAACAGTGCTATAAGGGAAAAAAAAACAGTGCAATCAAGATATTAATGAACCTTTGACTTACTCTTCAATGTAGATAAGTGGTTTTACAAATATGTTGTTGACTTGACAACAAATACACTTTCAAACCCTGGTCCAAAGTTGAGGAATGTTATTATCATTTCATTTTATTTTCTCACAACAATTTCTAAAATAAGGAAGGATTTGGTAGGGGGAGAAGAAGATTTGAGTTTTCTGATAATCTTGAGTTGGGAATATTAATCTTTTTGTTGGCAAAAAATTATTATAACTAATCCAAAATATAGTAAGATGATTTCAAAAGTTAGGGATCATTAGAGAATCTTAATTTTCAATGTTTGTTATTTATTTTTAAAAAATAAGATTCTTAAAAAATAATGTTTTTCGGTAATATTTTTTTAATAAGTTTTTCACAAAAACATTTTCATGATAGAAATGAAAATGTTCCTTTCTCAAGTTTAATTTTTTATTACAATAAAAGTATTATATTTCTCATATTAATACGATAAATAATTAAAATAACAATTAAAAATATTAGATAAATTTTTAATTCCAATAAAATTTATTTAATAGTCAATTTATTCCTAGAAAATATAATTCTCATGAATCCGTAAGAATTTGAAGAAAGAAAAAATATAGTCTAATATATAATACGGAGTTTAATTATTCGTTATTATAAAAAAAATTAAGTTCCTAACTCTAAAACGTCATTTTTTAATTATACATATATTATTTTTAATCTTTACACTATTATTTTAATCTATTATAGTCTCTACACATATTATTTTTTAAGTTCCTAAAAATAATTAAAATGCTATGTTAAAGGCTAAAAAGGAATGTTTTTAGGTATAAAGACAAAAAAGGAAACTTTTATAATCATAAAAATCAAAGTAATTAAGCTACATAATGTTATAAAGAAATAGAAAAGATATTTAAAAATATAAAATAAGAATAACATTATTCTTCAATGCTTGGATAGTAAAAGTTAATTAACTTCGGTCAGCATTCGGCTGAACAAGGAATCTCCATAAAAGCCCAATTCAATTCTCAGTAAGAAATCTTTAAATGATAAGATTTGTATCATTATTACATTGACCATACATTAAAAAGTGAAAAATAACCTTATTAACAGACACAAACCTTGTCCCTACTTACCATAAAAAAATTATTATATGATCTGAAATTTCCACGCAATATATACACACACACATATATATATATATATATATATATATATATATATATATATATATATATATATATAAAAGGAATATCCTGTGTAATAATTTCATGCTACTTACATAGTTGGGTAACACCGCAAAATTGAAGTGCTGGTTGCTGCATATGTTACTCCATTTAGAGTAAAAAAAGCAGAATGTGATTAATGTTAAGATTGTCAAAAACTTTAACCGAACAGCGTTACCAAACCCAGCGAAATTAGATTCCCCAGTGATTTTCTTGTTTATTATATATATTCTTGTATTTGTCATTTTCCCCAACCTCATTATATCAATGGTCAAACATCATATAACTTACAACGATCGAGTTGGGGTCTAATTAAAATCTCCCCTCAGAGAGATGACTGAGTTGCAAAGGTCAGTAACATCATTCAGAAGACAAGGGTCTTCGGGATTGGTTTGGGATGACAAATTCATCGCTGGAATTGAGAATCAGAACAAACAAGAAAGTGGTGATGATGGATCAAGTCCCTCGTTGCAGCGAAGCAGATCAGCGGGGGCACCACCTTATCGGACGGTCAACGTTGCACCACAAGCCATGGACCCTCCTTCTCCCAAGCTAGCAACTTGTGGCTTCTGTGCTCTCTTTCGGAAACCGGTTTCTGCCAAACCCAACAAATCTAAAAGACGTACTAGGTGATGTAAACCGGTTCATCATCCTCTTTTTTCTTTCTGATTTTCTCCAACTTGTAAATTTGTGCCGCTTCTTGTTTATCCTATATTGTTTGTCTCTGTTTCGATTTTGTTGTTTGGATTCGGGCTTATTAATTATTTTGTAAATTCCTTGGACATGTATCTCGGTGTATAATAGCATACTCGAATTACATCTAAAAAGGGTTGGAGATTCTATAACACAATCCCAATGGTTAACAGCGTTTTTCTTATCCCCGTTAATTTTTATGACATGTGATGATAATCTTTTTCAACTTTCTGAAGACCTTTTACTTCAATACTGCTGCTGCTTCTTTCAAAACTGCTTTTCTATGGACTATGGTCTTGTTTTATAATACTACTAAAATATTTTAAATTAAGGGTTTTTTTATCTTTATTAATTCTATTTGATAATAATTTTTAATCTACAATATTAATTATATTGTATTTGTATTGAGACACAATTCGGGACTAGGAAGTAACAATATTTGTGTTCTATATAAAACCTATGTACTAGTCCTTTTGGGCGTAGGATTGAAGGAAAAATATATTCAAAATGGCTTAATTACATTGAGTAAACATGTAATTTTGTACTTATACCAATAAGCGGGTAAACATGTCATTTTTGTACAATAATTATAAACATGGAACTATTACGTGAGTATTTTGAACAATACATAGTTATCATTGCGGTAATCATTTTGCTTGCGATTTTTTTGGGTACAGTGTTTGGGATTGTTGGTGTTTGGCTTTTGCTGCTGAAGTCAAACAAGTGGAGAAGATGAAATAATACTTTTTTTTTTTTAAAGGACAAACTAATACGTTTGAAGACAATTGTTTATTGCTTTGTCTTAAAGTAAGCTAATTGAATTGGTTTTACCTTCTAAAAGAATTTTACCAAATAACAAAACGTACATTTGGCAATTAACAAGCGTGTCGATGACAACTAAAATCCACATGACATGAACAAAGAAAATGACGGTGTCCTCTAAATCAAGTTTTTAGACTTCTACAAATACATACACAGTTACACACATGTAATGATTTAAAATTAAGTACACGTAAAGTAAAAAGACTTTTTAAAAAAAATAGAAAATTCATAACATAACGGTTAAATAAAAAATAATCAAGTATTGAGATAACATTTTTTTTTTCTTTTTATAAATGGTGGCACGGAGATCAAAACTAAGTCTACACGCATTTACTGAGTCTCCCACCATTAAGCCAAAGCTAGTAGGTTATACTGAGAATAAATTATATAAATATTTAAAAAGAATACTATTTTTTTCTGGGTAAAATAACACATGCATTTCTTAATTTGTTAAATCAGAAACTAATTTAACTTATAATACCTAATTATCATTAATTTAAGAAAATTTTACATATAAAAACAAATCAAATACAAATTTTATCATTATATACATCATTCTTTACATATGAATCCAACAAAACAAAATATTATATGATTGGGTCAACTTTATGAGTAACGAAATATTATTTTAAATCAACAATCAGTAAATGTTTATATAATTTTTGTAAAGGGTATCTTCATTTTAAAAGAAACAAAATTTATACCTACATCAGTAAATGTTTCGTATATTGTTCAGTCATTTTTTAGCGTACGTAAGAATTACTTCGTATTTGTCTATACCATGATAAGTGGCTGTAAGCCGGTAACATCTACAAGTTGTCGCAGTGACATACAGACTACAGTACAGTCAGTGGACCGGCATTAGTGGAATTTCTTGTCGCATAGGTGCCACTAGTCCTCTAATATAATAGCTAGAGAAGGACATGTATATTGATCTTAAATGAAAATATACAGATTTAGAATTTTTTTAATCTAAAAATATGAATAATTAATTTGTTAGTTTTTTAAGCAAAAATAATTAAATCTATAATTTTTTTCTTATTATTTTTGATTTTTAATTATCCAATCAACCTTATATATCGAAACAGATTTAGATTAAAACAATCAACTATTTAGTAATAGAAATTATTTCTATACTCCGGATAAGAGAAATTTTTGTAACTCTTAAAGGAATTTACTTAGTTTGTGTTTGTTTTAATGTATTTACTTAGTTAAAAGAAATATTTTTCCTTTTATTTTTCAGCATTAAGTAATACTCAAACATGGGATTACAATATTACACGTGAAATATTTCATAAGAATTTATATATAAGCAAAAATAATTATTTTTACTTTGATTTAAAAAATTAATTAAAACTATTTAATTTTATTAATCTCCAATAAAAAATATAATTATTTTTAAAATATTATTCATTAGAATTTCATATCATGAATAAAATAATTTTTTTTAAAATATATAATATTAAATAATATTTTAATTATAACTTGAAATTTTTGTACAGCATTTTATATTATTTTTTCGTATTAATTTCCTTATTTCTTCAGTTTTTTTTTTCTTTTTATCATCCTCATATTTTATTTCTTAATTTAATATATCAAATCACATTAATATAACTAAAACCTTATAATTTGAATATTTTTAATATAAAAGCAGCTAGTGGGGTATGGGTCAGAAATGCATCCAAATGTATCCCGGCGGCCATTCACAAGAGATTTTGGATTTGTTTCTAAAATTTAGTCAAAACTTGAAAACTTAGTTAAGATCATAAATGTTAGCTAAGAGTTTATAAGTAAATTAATTAAACTAAAAAAAATAGTAAAATTCTAGCTGATAAGTATAAAATAATATAAAAAGATAAATTTATTTACCTAATCATAACTTCAAATTTAGTAATTATATACTTTTTAAATAATTGTCACTTTTTATTATATTATTTCGTTTCAAGTAATTTATTATTTAAAAATTAAGATAGTATTTTTTTTACTTCCTTCTCATTTTTAAATATTTTTAGTAAACGGAAGGAGATCATATAATTGGATTTAAATTATAATTTTATATTATAAAAAATAATATTAGATATGTGTGAGCAAAAATATAGAATGATAAGGTTGACTTGTAACATCAAATAATTTACAAATTTATAAGCTCACACACACTATACAAATTTATAAACACTAAAAAACAACGTTTTTAATAAATAACTTTATTTTAAGCACGAATTATTAAGAAAATAAATAAACGATTCGTTAAGAAAATTGATATAGTTTTTTTCCTTTTCTTTGCGTTTCCTCTATGTTAACATGAATTAGGAAATTCTGGGAGAGAAAAAACATGGATTAGGAAATGCAAATCTCACTACAAGATCCTTAATCTCAATGCAATATAGTTCAGTAATGTTTGGTATCGTATTTAGAAGAATATATAATATAATCTATGAACTATGAACATTGTTAAAAAAGTTAGAAAAGTTGAAAACTGAACGAAACAAGAATCGTTTGAACTTTGCTTATGTGTCTTATTGCAAGGACTTTATTTAAAAATACCGAATGAGCTGGGTTCACATTTCCCAGTCAATGAGAAAAGGAAACCCAGTTGTATAAGAGATTCCAAAATTTAGGCTGCCACTAATTCGTCACATTTCTAAAAAAGAAAATGCAAAACCAAAAGAGGGCATGAATATTTGTATGAATGAAACTTGATTGCATTTTGATTTTCATGTACAGACAAGACTGATCGAATAGTGAATACAAATTTTGCCAGCATAAAAAGTAGTTGCTAAATCTTATATGTATAATTAATATGTACCTTAATCCAACGCCTTCTTAACTTTGGTCTTGAACAGTAGTATATATAAATTTTCCATTGAAAAATAAAGAAAACACCCCGTTGAATGTGTCACAAATGAACCAAAATTTGAGCCTACAATGCAATGCCAGACCGGACCATACGCTTTGTCAAATTCCTGCACATGAACATACCAGGAATACATCGTAGATAAATAAATAATTTTATCAACTGTTAAACAAAGTAGAAGAAAGAAGCACTATATTTTATAGATCTAGCTGACCAAATATAAATAAATAAACCAACTCTGTTTCTGTTGTGCACATGGGTTAGGCTTTGTATAAGATGAATAACATTATTAATTGAAATGCACCTTCTTTCTGAGACAAAATTAATCCATGATTAGGTATAGTATTGGGGTACGAGGGTTAGACACATGGGCTGTTGGAGAATTTTGTAATTAAGATTTGATCTTGACAAAAGACTCAACTTAATCGTATTAACTTGTGGACGGTCCAGATCGAAAGATCCAGTCACAGGTGTAAGGTGTTTGCTAGCTAGGCCAGTGATCTCCATAGCAATGGACCAGTTTCAAATATTCTAATTCTATCCAATAAACAAAGAAAGGAGGACGGGAAGAGTTAAAAAATGCCAACACATGGTTCGTCTAGTCGGCTTTCACCATTAATTCTTTTGTGGGGTTCAATGAATTTGAACAAATCTCAATCATTCAAGAAGCATAGTTCCAAAAAGAACACCAAGAAAATAATCTCAATCACTTCTCTGGATTGTGCGCTAAAGTCTGCTGAACTAATTAACAACACTACTATCAATCATATCACACTCTATATATCATTAAGACTAAATCAATTAATGTGAAATTATTTTAATTTAATGAAACTGACGGAATACATAGTTATATTAATATAATTGCATATATAATAACTTTAATTAAATTAAAATAATCTTATATCAATTGATCTGTAAGTTTAATGATATATAATGATATATAAGTTTAATGATATATAGTATAATATAATTGATAGATAATGTTGTGCTTAAAAGAACACCTCAGGTTTTTTAAATAAACTTCACTACCTTAGTGTCTAGCTTTAGGTTAAGAGATTGCCCAGGTTAAAAAAATACTATCCATCTCTATGCTCCTACCAGACCATAACTTAAGGACTGTTGATGAAAGGAAATTTACTAACTTCTAAATTCAATGATCATCAAAGGAGGGGTGAAATTAAAGCGTACCTTCTTTATGTTATGAGCGATGAGTTTTGCGCTAAACTTCTCCAAGCTATCATATGTCCTTCTCGCACAACGAAAGGCATGCACTTGCATGAAGGTTGGCATGTCCGAGACCAAAACCTTAACTTGAAGATACGCAATCACAGAGGACAACGTTTCGATGTGGGACACCGACTTTCGTGCTTCAACCATTCCCTCTACTGCAAAGTTCTTCTCGATGTGGGACACTGATTTTCTTCCCTCCTCAACTATGCTTCCTATGGCTGCTGCTGGTGATGCTGCCGCTTCTATGAAAGACACCGATTTTCTCCCCTCAACATACCCTCCTGCTGGTGTTCCTAAATCCAAGCAAGACATTGATTTCCTTGCCTCAACAAATTCTCCTTCTCCTCTTGTTCCAATGTCCAAGTCTCTGTGGCCATCATTAAAAATTCGAGTTCTTGAAATCCTGTTCAACCAACTGCGTGAATTTGACTTCTTCTCCTGTCCCACACCATGCTCCAACTCTTTCTTTCTCTGGTTTCCTGTGCCACCTTTGTAAATGTACATGAACCCTCTCTTGTGTTGCTTGTCTTGGTTAGCCATATTTCTGAGGCACTCCTCCAAGACTCAATGTGTAATAATTGATAGATTAGATCCAATTGGGGACTAATGAGACATCGTGATTAGTATACATATACATAAAAATGTTTGGCAGGGTATGTAACTAGATATGTATTTGGTATCACGAGCAGTTGGAAGACCAATTATTAAAATAATGCTTATTCGGAAGAAGGTGACATCTTTATGAAGGCAAACCCATGTGTTTCTGCCTGCGGTGAAGGATATATAAGAAATTAATGGCAATGTTATATTAACATATAAATATATTTTACCTAAGATTTGATATATATCGGTGTCTCGTGCTTTAAAATCAAATAATGGGCATTGTGGTGTGGGATTAATCATTAGTCTCTGGGGCATATTTGTCTCCCAGTGACTTGCTTCTAGACAAGCCAGCATCCATGGACCCCTACCCTTCTCACCACCTATTTGTTGGGTACCCCCCATAAAAGGGTCACTATCTAGTATCTGCTACTTTGTAGCCTCAACTTATCCCTCCCTCTTTATCAACATGCACCAAATGCTAATTGAAAGTTATTGGATGAAAAATGTTACATCAACGTCTAATATGCTATTTAAAATTACAAAGATAAAGATAAAGATAAAGAAAAAAATATAAGTATGATACAATTTATAATATAATTTTTTAAAAAATAGAAATATGTTTAAAATAATGAGATATTTATATATCATTATTTTTATTAGATAGAGATCGTTTGAGGGGTTAAACCAACAATCAATAACTACCAATTCGTTTGTGGTTGAACATTTATGAGAAAGAGAGTGATTGTTTGGTAATTTGTGGTACGGTTTTTTTTTGTATATATACTAGCACAGCATATGTATATGTTGTCATTTTTGGACTTTCCTTTTCGTCTGGGCAGGCTGAGGTTGATTCACCCAATCCTATCAATTAAATTATAACTGTACAGATGCAACTAAAGTCCCCCAAAAAAACAAATATGTAATAGTGTTGTAATATATTGTTATAAGTGTATCAATTTGTCATAAGTAATAAAGTTAAGATAAAAGTTTAACTATCAAATATAAAGTGTATAAACTCAATTATTAAGTTAATAGAAGAGAAAGAAAAGATAAGGAATTGGAAGTATGAAATTTGAAGTAAAGCAAAAAAGAAAAAATAACAAGAAAATAAACCATGATAAAAATGCAGAGATTAAATCAAAATGAGATAATGTTGGGACCTAGTGTTCTAAAATTATTTATAATGCAATGTAAAAGATTTCCTCTATCTAATGAAATTCATGTTTTCATCCGCAACTACTAACGTATTCTATCTTTGGTTTCTCGCACAAAGAGCTTAGTTTATTTATTCTTTTCTCCCAAATTTCTTTACAAAGATAAAATAAACAAATTGCATTAAGATAAGAGATGCAAAAATTGGACAAAACAAATGTCAATCTATTTCTAGCAATGAATTTATTTAGGTACTCTTTCCTAGTTCTTTAAAAAATAATCATTTTTTAATGTATTACCCCATAAACATTATATGGATGATCAGACCATAATAACATAAAAATACAGAGAAGAATAATAGAAACAAAATTATATTAAATAGATAATAAACAGAATTACATTACAAGAAGTTAGTCTTCAGGCCCCCACCAAAAGGGGTTTAGTCTCTTAAAGTCATGTTTTACATTTCAGGGGGCCAATAAGGATGGGACTGGATGATTAAAGCAAGAAAGGGAGGAATGGCTAAAGAAAGAGAATTTTCCCTATGGAAGAAGATCAGGCTTTGGATTTCTTCTTCTCCAGAGAGCTCTGAGACTCAGTGTGTCTTTTCCTTCTACTTTCTATTCCTTTTATAGGCATAAGGTAACTTACTTTCGCATTAAACATGCCTTTGGGTTTCCTCGTGCGCCTTTTTCACGCTAAACATGGATTGCACGCTCAGCGAGACTGCACCCTAGGCCTGAACTTGTTCGCTAAGTGAGAATGTGCGCTAAGTCTGGATTGCGCGCTGAGCAAGTTGTCTAATTCTTCCATCTCTTCTTCAAAACTTTTTCTTCAATTTTTGCATCATTTTTCCTCTAAAGCACTTAAAATCTCTTTCTCTTAATTTATGCTAATCAAATATTATAAAGATGTTAATTTCTTCGTTATTTCATTAAAAATAATAGTAAAATGAAAAATTACAATAATTATTAATCAAAATTAACTATCAAATTAACTCAGATTACACGATTATCACATACTAACAGGTATCATGATTTACAAGTTGTTTAACAATCTAATCAACAATTCCTCTATAAAATATTAAGATAAAAAATGGAAAGAAAAAAAAACTGTTAGTTACAACTTACAACTATGGCCCAACAAGAATAGCGGTCAACTTGCGTATCCTTTTAAAATAGGATTATCATTACTTTAGCAACAACATAATATCTCTACTGTTTTTTTTAAAAAAAAAATATGCATGGCTTTGCTAAATAACTCAGTTTTTTTCTAATATGAAGTCGTTAACAAATTATAATTAAATATTATCTTAAAGTATAACTTGTTAATATTCATACTAAAATAAACTTTCCCATTTGATTTCGCATTTCTTTGTGCGTAAAATAATCGTATCTTGGTGCTCTTTCACACAGAGAATTGCTTAATGCCTTAATGGTGTGAATTATTTGGAAGAAAACTGTGTATGAACCAGATGTGGGGGTTTTCCGTTTGATTTTATAATTACCATTTTCTTTATTTTATTACAGACTTAATAAAAAAATTTCCTATTTTTTTTCTTAATTCATTAATAAAATATAAAGAAAAAATAACTCTAAAATGAAACAGAAAACACTCACGTTTCCTCCTGTCTACACAGTTTTGTTCAAATAATTCGTATCATTAACCAATTCTCTATTTTAAAATTAAGTCCCTTAAAACTCTTATTTGGCTTTTTTATTGAAAGGGGATAAATTTTTACATCTTTTTTGGATGTTTTAAAATATTATCCAAAAAAGATAAATCGTAGCAGGTACCACTATTTCTGTGTTAAACGTCCTAACACTTATTACGACTTTTTTTTTTTTTATAACTAAAATTGTAAAATTATTTATGAGTTAATTTTTCTTTTACGATTTTGAAGTCTTAAGGAATTCTTTATTTATTTTTTTTATTTTAGGACTTTAAAGTCGTAAAACATTTTTTTTATTATTATTATAGTTTACCACTTTGAAGTTATAAATAAGTTTTTTATAATGTTTAGGTTAAATTTTTTAAAAAAATTATAATTTTTTTTACCTTTTTTCTATTTTTTTATTTTAAAAAATTATTTAAACATATAATAAATATTATTAACTTATTATTAGTATATTTTTTATGATTTTATTTTATATTTTATTAATTTATTTTAATTTTTTATTATTTAAAACATGTTATATATTTTTAATATTGTTTTTTAAAAAAAATTATTTATTTAAAATTTAGATAATCTATTAATAAAAATACATAATAAAATTAAAATCAACATAATTAATACATTAATATAAAATACACAATACAAATGAAAAAAAACATAGAAAGTACATTAATATAATTTTTTGAACTTACATATACAAAATTAGAAACTTTTTATGCAGTTTCATATTTATTTAACAGTTTTTAAAAAGATTTTTTTTACATTACATACACAAAATTCATTCCATTTCACTAATACAACAAATAAGTACATAACTAATATAATTTATGCTTTTTATGTTTATGCTTTTTATGTTTTTCTTTTATTTATATTGTGTATTTTATATTAATGTATTAATTATATTGTTTTAAATTTTATTATGTATTTTTATTAATAGATTATCTAAATTTTAAATAAACAAAAACATTTAAATAAAATAATATTAAAAATATATAACATATTTTAAATAATAAAACATTAAAATAAAATAATAACATATCAAATAAAATCATAAAAAAACATACTAATAGTAAGTCAAGTTAATATTATTTATTATACATTTAAATAATTTTTTTAATTTCTTTTTACAAAAAAGAAAAAAAAAACATAAAAAATTATAAATTTGAAAAAAAAATAGCTTAAACATTAAAAAAAAACAAACCGCTTTACAAAATCATAATAATAATAATAATAAAAAGTTTTATGACTTTAAAGTGGTAAAATTAAAAAAAAAAATTCTTATAATCTCAAAGTCATAAGATAAGATTAACATCATAAATAATTTTACGTCAGTTACAAAAGAATTGTAACAATGTTACGACTTCTACTAACTCTCAGAATTAATCTCTTTTTAAGTAATTTTTTGAAGCATACCTCCATAAAAATTTACCCCGGTAAAAATGGCCTCTTATTTCGTTCATACGAGGACTTGACAATGCATTCCCTGTGATGTGGTTAATAAAGGCATCACGCTATCATGTGGGAATGCAAATCCCATCCTTAATACTTTATTGGTTTGATTGGGTAACCCACAGGAAGATTAATACAATTAAAGAACGAGTAACTTATTTTTTTTAGTTTCTAAAATTATAGAGTATTGTTATAGTAGTTCTTGAAATTAAAAAAAATATGAAACTTAAATTACGTCATTTTAATTTCTACTATGTTCAACTTATTATTATCATAGTCTTTAAATTTTTTAATTTATTATTCTTCTAGTCCATAACAGAAATAATGATGCAGTAAAAAAACAGAACTAATGATAAAGAATAATTTGACGATAAATTTAATTTCAGGAATTTATTTGATATTTTTATAATTTCGATGTCTCACAATTTCAAAAATTAAAATGATAGTCTACTTAATAAAATAAAAAAAGTAACTCTTAGTTGTTTCAATGGTTTCATTGTTTGAAAGTGTATATACTAATATACTAAAGAAAGAAATGAATGCATTACATATGAATTCATGTCCACTTATATAAAATATTCAGCATGCGTCCAAATTTGGACGAAAAAATGAAGAGAAGAAAACTCTTTCTTGATACAAAAACAAAAATACCACTGATTATCTCATTTCATTTTTTATACAGGAGTAGGATATTCATATCATCATTTTATATTTTATATTTTTCAGGTTCAACAGAAGTAAATAAAAATAAAAATAAAACTTATTTTTTATTTATTTGTTTCTCCTATCAAACAGCTTAAAAAATCGTCTTACTTATTAGTTATTACTCATTTTCTTTCCTTATCCTCTCCTTTCACTAACACTTAAAACAGTTATTGGACGGAATGATAAATTTAACTTCTATCGAGTAAGAATTTTGGTGAACCCTTGTCTAGAATAGAAGCTACCGCAAAAGTTCAGAGTCCGGGCAGGGCAGAAGGAATAATTGACCTAGAGCATAGGTGCATAACCACTTAGTAGTAACTTGCAAAGTCAAATATTCTCTCTATTTATTCCATTATTAAGCTTTTAAAAAAAGTATCACTCTCTACAAAGTACATATTATCTCCCTCATTTATTTTTCTAAAAGCTTATCAAAAAGAAAAAAATTAAAGAAATAGAGAAAAAAAAATGGAAAAACGACGATTTTAAGTGTTATAATATATATTACTTCTGAGAATGTTAACTTTTATTAGATAATACTTGTATCTTTTATTTAAGTATGATATCTTTACAATTTTTGTCATCATAACATTAATATACATGATTCTGTTTCACCAATTTTGTTTTTAGTGAGATTTTTTTCTTAATCATATTTTTTTATGCATTTACGATGCTTAAATTTGAAACTTTATTTAAAATGATTGAATCAAGTTTTACTCTAGTTGTTGATATTAAAACCTTACTATCAGGAACCTATATTTTAATTTTAGAATTGATTCCTAAAATAAGTAAAAGTAAAGTATACAAATTAAATTATTGATTAGAAAAATAACTATCGGTATTTAGTTGCATCCATAATTTATTATGTACATGCACCTATTTCTATCAATTGAAATTTTGTATCAATAACGAAAAACGAAAATTGTTTACTTTACTTTTGCGTCGTGGTCTTCATTTTGGTAGTAAGGAAGTAGGCTCGAACAAGGTTATGAACATCATTTTACACCTATGTCCTGGCATAGGTACTATGCCTTAAGGGACAAGCAAAGCTCGAATTGTCTAAAAGAAGGTGCTTTGTGCTTAGTAAGTAGTAACGGTAGGTTCAGTTATAAATGAGCACCTAATTTTTGTTTTCTAGTTGCAAGAAATTTAATTGAACTAAATTATTTTGACCATTAATTGAATCAAAGCTAAACAAAAGTCAATATAAAGGAACTCATTTTCCTTCTTACCTGCACTCTCGTCCATTTTCTACTCTTTGAACTGTGAAAGGTGCAGAAATAGGAGTTCCCTTGCAGCCCAAAACACCCTGCATGAACTACTTCATGTTGTTTTGGACTGAAGGGAGCTCCTTCTTCTTCACTTTCACCATTTTCATTCTACAATTCTATCGACTCAGAGGCTTGACACTACTTGTCATTAGCGATGTTTGAAAGAAAATGTTATCTGCATTTTCAGATTTGCAAATATGGAATCAAAATACTTCATCAATTCCCCCATCTCCTTTTTCATGTAACAAATTCCATCACAAAGGGAAGTTTTACCGATCAAAATATTAACTTCAGAACATTTACGAAGACTTTTTTCTTTTTTTGCTTGCTCAAGGACAGATAACCGTGTTCCAACTTCAATTTTGGTTTTTAGTTTTAATATTTTATATTCTTATATATTATCATTTCCACCCGTACATCATTTCACTCTTTACTGAACGTAATTGACCATGAGTTGCATAACCAAAACCTATTTTTAAAGGATCTTTCATCTGTCCATTGAAGCAATTGTTTCTTCATGGTACCCCATTTGCTTTATTTTCAAATACAGAGCGCTTGTTTAGTTGCTTACTTCACGTTTACACTATGTGAAGCATTCTCCCATAGACCCTCATTAGACGTGTTGTGTGCCTGCCACGAAATTCCTAGATGTTCAAGAACTACATTTGGTATATTTCAAGAAATTCAACACATTTCTTCATCCACCTTTATTCCTTGGAAATCTGTAAATCGTGTGCTGTAGCATTCTTTGTTATATTCCCCAAAATTATAGTTTATTCTCTCTTCAAACATTGGCCCGAGAAGCTGTTAGGATGGGCCAAGAGAGGCTTAAATATGCCCTAAAAATTAAATAGCTAAAACACTATATAGAATATAATTGATATTTGTATTATTATTTTTTAAAAAAAATAATGAGATGTTGACATGTGGATAGATAATATTCAGTGATTAACATTAATTAGGTATATATAAATGTATTTTCTTTTAGGAAAATCAAGTAATGAATGAATGAAAATATTGTACTCTTTATTTTATGATCTTATCTCTCTTTTTACTATAGATCAGGTTATTTTCTGTTACCCTAATTTCTAGGGGTAACAGAAGAAAAGGTTAAATCAACCTCCCTTGCACATTAAGGGCAAGCCAACGCAAATCTAAAGAACAATCCAAATGGGTTATCAATTCCTATGCAGTCTAGAACACATGCTAATGGATCACCGTCACCCATTCACCCCAAGTTCCCAGCTCAACAAAAGAGAAAAACGATGACAAATAGTTTTACTAATTACACTTTCTCAAGAAAAATTTATTACTATTGCTAACATACAACATGGTTTACATATGATAATTATATACAAGAATTAACGGGGATCGAAGGCAGGCATGTCATTGCAACTTGTTTACTACATTGGTATCATTTGTTAAATCTGCTGCTGGCGATTTTGAATATTGCAATTGAAGCGTGAGCATGACCATACTTTGTCCTCTGGTAAAGGTACTACAGGGATGTTGTCACAGTTGCAGATTTCAATCATCATGCCATCTGGGTCGTGAAAGAATAGCTGATCAACGAAGATTCCACTTTCCTCTACTCTGTTCTTCACGTACTCTATCTTCATTTGCTGCAGTCTTTTTTCCACCGCTGCTATGCTTTCACACTACAACAGTGCACAATTCGTTCAGTAAGTATGCAGTTACACACATATATGACTATACGTTTAAGTTTAAATGATTATAGGAAGATAGAGAAAAAAATACTTGGAAAGAAATGTGGTTGTCCTTAGGATTAATTGGAACAAGCTTGGGCATGCCTTCTGGGTCTTCTGATTGAAGAAGGTGTATTCCAATGCCATAATTGAATAACCTACCAGGATCATTATCAAATAAAAGGCGATAATTTTAATATGAAAAAATAATGGGATCTTTCTGTTTTTACATGGCATGTTGAATTAACTAAAAATTGGTCAGATTGGTTTTTCAACGGAAGAAACAATATGTCTTCTTAAGTCTATGAAATTGTGCAACGATGTATAATATTACATACTAATACTAATATTAATACAAAGGATTAAACATACCATGCCCCATTGAAGTCTAATGAACTAGGTCTCTTAATAGGAGAAAACCCAAGAACATTCACGTAAAAATCAACGGATTTCTCCACTGATGCACACACAATTGAGATATGATTCAATGACTTGAGTTGCAGGGGATTGGCCATTCCGTTTTTCCCTTTTAATAACTTCTGTCAATGACAGAACAGTGAAGAAGAAAACAAAACGAGAAGCGGTGCTAAAAGGTATGGCGGTACAAAAAGATTTAAGCGAATCAAAGAAATGAAAGAATATTCTGGATGGGATAGAGAGAGTGATGTTGTTTTCCTATGACTAGCTATGCGTGCTTCTATTTATAGGGACTTGGTAAGAATACACAAATATTTTCCACAGCATGTGTTAGAACTTTCATGTTTCGACTTTGGATTTGGATTCTCTCTTTGAATTCAAACAAGGATTTTGTTACACGTAGATTTCGTGTTGATGAATCAGATCTCGACAGCAAGTAACACTTATCTTGTTTCCCGACACGGAAGTTTTGTGTTTGTCTAAGTGACCGAGTCTATTACTTTTTGGTGCAATGCTGAGGGATCGAAATAATGGATAAGCATTAAGAAACGTGCAATTAAAACAGAGATAGCTGTTAATATCACATGCAGAGACAGAAAGAACCCAACAATGAATTTTCTTTGAATAGCATCCTCGTTATGAAGGTATAACAAAACAAATGGAGTGTGATTTAAATTTTTTTACTTTTTAATTAAAATAAACTATTACATGAAGAAAAATAAAGTGGTATAAAAAATATAGTAAGAATTTCAAAAAATTATCAACAATTTAGAATCATTTTATTTTTCACCGACTATTAAAAAAAATCTTGTGTCATATCATATAGGAAATGTATTTTTAGAATTATGACACACGATTTTGAAAATGCATTTTGAAATATTTATACGTGATAGTTCTAAAAATATGTCTTTGAAATAGGTATATATTATTCTGCAAAGTTATTTTTGATAGTTATAAAACATATCTTAATGAGTCTCACTAAACAAGTGGGTGCAATCTATCACGTGCAAACATTTTTCTTATTAGTTTCTCTTGTTTTAATTGTATAAGAAAAATGAAGTTTGGTTTACACTAGAGATGGACATTTAGGTAAGTCTGTTCGTAATCTGCAAAGCCTACATTCTCAATGAACTTATTTTTAGCGAGCCCGCTCACACCTCGCATAGCTCGCAGGCTTCGCAAGCCAGTCCGAATTAGTCAAAAAAAGAAATAAAAATTTAAATTTTAAAATATAAAATTTGACCCATTTTAAAAATTAATTATGAATTGTCGAATAAAAAAATTATTTACCCAAAATGGTAACATAATTTTCAACTTAAGTCACCTAAAAAGATTTTTTCTACATTATGTTTATTTAATCTATAATTCTATAGTAAATCAAAATATTATATCATCATTCACCCACCATTGAATCATATAATTTTATGCTTAATCTATAATTCTATACTTTTATTTTTAAGTTTTTTTACTTAGTTTACACCCCTTATTATTTTTTAGTAGTATAATTTTTCTACTAAAATGTAAAAAGTCTATAGGTGGTCACGGGTTAAGCGTACCAAGCTAAAAAAACTAACATTTAAATGAGCTCAAAATATCAAGGCATGTATACTGCAGTGATTGTGGGTTTCGCAGGTGGCCATGGGCCCTAAGCTCGTTTGCCCAGCTATAGTTTACACTATATAATATATGAAATTTGTAATGAACATATCATGTAACACAGTATCACATGAAGAAAAATGCACAATATTATATATAATATTGATTAAAAAAAAGGTAATATTATATAATAAATATGGGGGAATGAGGTTCAAAATTAGGGTTTAAAGAATTACTATAATGATAAGATAAAAAGAAAAGGAATTTAGCTGGGGTTCAAAATTAGGATTTAAGATTGAATGAAAATAAAATTTTAAAGACTAACAAACATGGAGGGTGTAAGGTAAGGGTTTAAAAGGATAAATCTAGCAGAAAAAAATAAAAAGAGATATGGGGATGTACTTAGAAGAAATGGGAGGGTGTAAATAGAAAGTTCGAAATTTGAGTGCATCATTGGGCTCGGATGGGGAATTAGCCAATTAAAACCTAGTAACTACTCAGCTAATGAAGAAAATAAAGAAAAAAGAAAAGAAATACAATCCAGACCAAATTTATTTAAGCTGACTATCAATTAATCTAATTAATTTATCAATTTACTTACATAATGATTTTTGATACACAATGATAAGTTCTAATTTTATTTATTTGATACTCCCTTTAATACTACCAATAATTACTAAAATTTTAATTCATAGATAATCTTAAATTATTCAAGCTTATGATTTTTTCTCTGAAATTAAATAAATATAATCTCTTTCAAATATTTTAACATAGGTCTCTTGATCATTATAAGCACAATAGTAAACTTATATTGAAAATACACAATTTATTTATTCAAAATAAGAAAGAAGAGAAAAGATGTCACCTAACCTTGTAATCTTTTACTCACTCTAAATGGTAGAAAGCGGTTGAAGTACCGTTTTTGGCGACACAAAAAATAGTTCTCATAATTGTGATACACACATTATGACCCACAGGGTGGCTCCTCTTGGCAGCCCTTTATCTCTCCAATAAACGTTTTTCTGTAAAAATCTCTTACATGAGAAAATATAATATACAAAATAGTATTCTCCGGCAGATATTTGATTCAATTTTGTTAAGTAATATTTGAAGAAAAAAAATTGGTGCAAAGTAATATTTTAAAGTTAATCCAATAACTAGTACAGTATTATTACGCAGCTCGTACTTCATAAGTTATGGTTAACAACGATATCTTTTATCGTGTGAAATAGGATTTAAATTCTTTAAGTATAATTTTATAAATAAAATATTAATTAGAAGAGAAAACTACACTAAAAATGATTAATTAAATGTTTAGCATAAATTAGTTTTTTTTCTTGCAAGTGCATAAATTAGTTATGGGGCAGAAATAATAGATAGTAAATACTATAAAAAAAATGAATTTTATTAAATCGAGTTAGAAATGTATAACGCACAATAATATCTCCATATCCCAATATTCCTCTAACTCTAATTCAATAGAGGTGTTCATAAAATCTAACTTAATATAAATAGAAAAAATTGATAAAAAAAACTGAAAATCAAATGAACCAATAATCAAATAGATCAAAAAATTGTAAATCAAATTTTTTTATTGGATCAAATGAGATTTTGGATTTAAATAGAAATTTATAAATAACACTCAATTTTATTTTTATTTCTTATATATTTATAAAATTATCACATATGTATATATAACTTATATATATTCATAAAAAAAATATTTAATTAAAGATATTTTTACTAATTATTTGAGTTAAGATGCTTAAATATTATATTATTAATTATATAATGACATATAAATAAAAATATTTGATACTTTAAATCATTTTTTATTATATTTATTATATATTTTATTTTTATTTAATATTTTCTAAAAAAATAAAAGTAGGATTAAAATAAAAAAATTGATCCAATTCAAATCACTTTAAATTTAATCAGATCGAATCAAATAAAAAATTTAACTAAATTGAATGATGAATTAACAAAATCAAATGATTGAATTAAATAATTTTTCTGTTCAAAACCAATCAAATCCAATCCAAAAACATCCCAAAATCCAACTATCATTTTCCAACATCATGATCGTGTTATTGATATTATCTGGTATGATTGCAAATTTGGAGCCCTATTCCACCATGGAAAAGAAACATTCAGTAAACCGTGTATGGCCTGGAATTTAACGAATTACTTGAGTGTCCGGCAAGAAATACTCACTGCAACCATCCGAGAAAAAGCTTAGTGTCCTAATGGAATAAGGGATCTGTTTTATTTTCTACCAATACAATATGAATATGCATTATTAACTTATAATATTAAAAACATAATCAAAATGTGAAATAATGGATATTTTTAAAAGGATTCATTGATGAATTGTAAATGTGAAATTATTAATGTCATAATTCTCTCAATTCATAACATATAGTCCTCTTTGCTTAAAAAAAACATATAATCCTCTTGTTAAAAGATAATATTCTGTAATTTATTTCTTATTTCTACAGCATTAAAAACATAATATTAAAATTATATATTATTATTATTATTATTATTATTATTATTATTATTATTATTATTATTATTTGAATTGATAATTCATTGATGAATCAACTTGAATATATACAAAGTTCCTCGCACAAATTTTAGGAAACAAAAGTTGTTATCCTTCTTTATCCCTGTATTGACTTTTATTGAGAATATTTAATATGTAGTTAAGAAAAGAGGTTTTACAGAAAGTGATGAAGCCAAATTGAAAATTAAGTTATTTGAGATGTAAAACAATAGTATCATAGGATAGGATGTATTTAATTAGGATTTTAAAGAATTAATTTTTTTAAAACAAACTTGAGATATTCAATTAAAATTTTTAAATAATAGAAATAAATCTTGTGATATTCAATCAAGACTATTAGAATTTATTGAGGAATTCAATCAAATATATTGATATTTAATTAAATTTTTTTGCAACTTAGAAGAAGTCGTGTGATATTTAAAGTATACAAATTTCAATAGGTTATTTTTAAGGATGAATTTTAGTAGATTTCATGAGATTTTTTTAGTACAAGATACACATGAGATAATTTCATTCAAACCCTTGAGATTTCATAAGATTTTATTTTTTTTCTGTCAATTGACATATTTTTCTTTTTCATCACACATTTTTATAATTTTGTTCTCTTTCGACTAATAGACAATTGTAATATGAAAGATCTTTTGTTACAATCCATCTCCTATCCTTAGGCCTCATTAGGCCATTATTAGTATTCATATTTCTCTATTTGTCTTTTAGTAATAATAATATCTCTTGTTGGGTTTTAGAAGAAATTTGTTATAAGATTGTGAGTATTTATCTATATATACATTGTAATCATGATGAAAGGAATAAATGAAAAATCCAAAATATTATTTTTATCTCTTTTAGTTATAAAATTAGGAGTAGAAGTATAATAGTTATTTATTTTCTTTAAGAGTGGCGTTTTCATCGCTCTACTCACCTCTCAAACACACTTCACCACCTTTCATGGACATTTCGATGTCTAGCAAATGATTCGATCTACTGCCCATTGTCGTTTACTAGTGGTCACCACCACAACAACCACTACCGACACCCCCACAACCATTGCCCTACTTGACAGCTCCACATCATCTTCATTACTTGTGGGAATGATTTTGAGAACACCAGGAACTAATTGCTAAGCATGTTCAGTCCTGTGGCACCTCTTCATTCGTCATCCCCTACTTTAGCCGCTTCAACTTTGCGACACCCACCAAATCCTGAACCAAATCTAAAACCATGAACAAACATATATCGATGGTCACCAATGGCTTCCACAACATTGGCACAACAACCAACAGAAAATAAGTTGACATCGACAATCGCTCCAAAGGAGAAATCATCGTCGTTGACAGTGATCGCTGTGATGCAAATGTCAAAGGAGATTGATTCGTCATGTAACATGTTTAGAGTTCTTTGTATATGATGAGTTTTTTTAAAGTTTTAGGTGAGAAAAAAAATCATGGATCTTTATTAATACATTTTAAGGCTTTTTAAAAATTCTTAATGTCATTCCAAATCTTATGAAATATAAATCCATTAAATTTAAACTACAAAACCTTAATCATAAAAATCTTTTAATAAAATTTTAAAAGTTATTACATTCCTACAAAATATTTTAAAATTAATAAGATTTTTTTATGTCAAAATATTCTTTAAAAATCTTAACCGAATACACCTTACTTAAATAACAACATAATTATAGTTGTATACAAAACAACATAAAAACATAATTATATGCATTAATGCGAATAAAAAAATCAATCCACAAAATATATAATTTTGAAATTCATCTCAAGATTTATGTATATAGAAGTATATTATTATAAAATCCTTGTTCTAATAGTTAAGTATATCTTTTGAGTTTGGTAAAAAAAAATAGATATATATTTTGAGATGATTTTTTCTCAATGAATGGCCATATTCTTTTCAACAACTTCCCTTTTTAGTATTTCTTCTCATTTCGTTCTCATTATCTGTCTCCTCTCATTTTGCCTTTTTCCATTGCATAGACACGAAAAGAGAAAATGGGAAATGAGTATCATGCATTGTATGTTTTGAAATGTATAGATAAAAAGAAGAAAGAGACAGGGATTTTTTTTATAAAAAATAATAAACAGTAAATATTGTAAATAGTATGATGAAAAATAAAAAACGAGATTAAAAGATAAATCAAGTGAAAGTAAATATATAAATGTAATTACTTGGAAAAATCCAAATTATATAAATGAAATTTATAGTTAATAAATGTTTTTAACTGTATATATTATATTAAAATTAATTAAATTTCATAATAAATAAATATCATTTAATATATCAATTATATTTTAAATTTATAATGAATAACTGAAATTATAATATAAAGTTGCTTTTAATTATTGAATTTTCGCAGAAATTTATTAAAATTCAATTATAAATAAAAAGAATAAATTAAAAGATATAGAAATTTAAGAAAATCATATATATATATATATATATATATTATATAAAGAAAATAATTTTAAATAATAGAAATAAAAACTTTTTACTAGTTAGGCCATTGCCAAGAAGAGGATTAGACTTTGATCTAATCTAATTTAATTCTCACCAGCTATCATCAAGCTTCCACGTGTACATACTTTTTTCAACAAAAAAATGAGCATGAAATAACATTGAAACTAAAAATAGTTGAAGGAAGATTCGAAGGCTTCCTAAACAGACACACGAAACGAATCTCCCTTACTTACATAAACAAATCTTAATATATATATATATATATATATATATATATATATATATATATATATATATATATAAAATTGATTTTGATGGAGGAATTTGGAACAAGAGTACCGTAACGTAACTCTGATACCTTTGTCCTCTTTGTCTTTCTTTCCTAATTCATTTCCATCTCTCTCTCTCTCTCTCTCAGGAGAGAAAAAACGCTCACGCATGTGCGCGCGCCCACGCCCAACAACTGCCTAACTTATCACCTCAACGCACCCAATCGCAGATTCAGTTTTTGGGGCAACTCTAATCAAATCAAAATCCTGTCTTTCTTCTAGATTCAGTTTTTTTCCCCCTCCACTTCAACTGGGTTTCCTCCAATTTCCTGTAATGGTTCTTCAGTTCTGCTAGATTATTGAATTCCCAATTCGCATTTTTTTCCCCTTTTTATTTATTTATTATTATTGGATTGGATTGGAAGAGATTTCGTTGCTGACGTGTCTTTTTGAGGTTGGCGAGGGTCATTCTTTAGAGGTCCTTTTTTTTCACCGGATTCGTAGGTTGAGATTTTTATATGTGGCGACGATTTCTATGCCCCGGTTGGGTGTGTTGTGTGAATTTCTAGTAGGTCATGAATTTCATTTTCATCCAAAAGGGGTTACTTGGTAGTACGTGATTGGGATTTAGGAAGTGTACAATAGATCACTTGAAAATTCTTGGAGCGATTAAATTAGATCAGAGATGTTTTATTTGATAATTTTGTGGAAAATTGTTGTTTGTATTGCATAATTGGATGGTGAGGATCTAGGTTAAGTTGTGGTGGTTTGTGTTGTTGCTAGTTGGGAGGTGGTGGTAGTGTAATCTGTTTGTTGCATTGCAATGTCTGGTGGAACGCCACGTGGGGGAGGTGGATTAATGAGGCAGAGGCATAGCCAGGGGTATGCAAGCAGTGGTGATGACCTAGAGGATGATGCATGCTCGAGGCACCGCCCCTTTTTGGCCCCGAGTCCTCCGCCTAGGACGTGGATTGAGATGCTGGAAAATTTTCTTTGGCTTGCTTCCGCTGCTTTCATTCTATACTTTGGGGATCAACATTCCAATTTGATATATCTGTTGTGCCATGACAATCGAATTAGAAGGTAACAGCATTCTAATTGCAGTCTCATGCATAATATGGTTTGAATTATACTTATGAACTGCCAGTGGTACTTCAATTATCTCAAAGTTCATTATTTCGTAGTTGCTTGTGTGCGTACTATTCATGAATTATTTTTATACCAACCATGATAGCTGCAAATGTTTTCAATATCTAAATCTAATCCTTGACTTGGTTAATCCTCAAGGTTAGTTTGGAGTACAGTTGTTCAGGCTTATGTTGAATATGTGAATTATAAGGGATTGAGTATACAGAGAGAGAGCTGCTTAACTATTAAGACTTTTTCCCCACTTATCATTAGTTCAAGACCCTGTTGGTCTTGCTTACTATTAAGTTCACACCATTGTGAGCTATGAACAGTGGGGGAGGGGCAAGGAACTGAGAATATTGGTCATTAGTGTTGTATTCAAGTGTGCTTTCTTGCTTAACTGTCATGCCAATGCAGAAGCCAAAATGTGAAGCTGCACATTTTTGAAGGTGTAGAAATCGTAGGAAACCAAAATGTATTTATTAGCATATGCTTCTCATTTATAAAATAAAAATCAGGTTAGCCTTTTCGTCTATTTAATGGATGGAGGGGAGGGAATCATATTTATTTGCATGTTTTAATTGGAGAAACTCTAGTATATGGTTATTTTTCAATTAGGATATTTGTGTCCATATTTTTTTTACATTGATTGTTGTCTAATTAATTGAAAGCGAATATTACAAGTCATAAGACCAGACCACGAGGCAAGGCATGTGTGCGAAAGATTAAATCATCAATCCTGAACATAAAAGTAGTCCATACTCTGTATCCCATAACATGATCCTGTAGTATGATGTGATTCTTGGCTAAATCTTATCAACTCCCGTCCACTGACTTGTATTTATATCGACCATATGGATATATTAAGCTAACAATATCCCAACCGATATTTGGAAGTGAAATGACCTATTTAATACTATTTAACTTGGTCTACCCTCTCTCCAATTATAAGAAAGGAAACCTGTTTTGGTGATGTATAACATGGGTATGGCTGTACCTGTTTGAAGATGTCTAACTTTGAGCTAATGAAGAAATCTGGAAATTTTATAGTTTTCGTAATTCTGATAGATTAGACTACTTGACTTTATATCAGTATCACAATTTTCATGATTTTCTCCTTAATTTATTGCAGATTGCCTTTATATCTTGGGATGATAGGTATTGGTTTGAATACAATGATTTTCATTTATACAACTATCTTGGTCTGGAGTGCTCGAAGGTTTGATGAAAAATGGGGATTAAAAAAATGGGAAGTAACAAGCATCTCTGTGTTGCCATTTGCCACAGTATTTGGAATCATCTCCTTTTGCATGTAAGGAATGACCAGATCTTCCGAGTTTTATTTCAATTGTGTGTAATGTTTAAGTGTTTTCTTGTTTTGCTGACTCGGTTTCCCTTGCTTCTCTAGGTTTTCCTTTGCTTTGTGGCCAATATGGAGTTTCTTGACACTTCCTCTTCTGGTATATCAAGAGTTTAGTTTTACATTTATTGTTATGTTTACATTCTAGTTAATTTTATGTACCACCAATTGGTAAAGTTGTGCTAATCACCTCATTTCTCTATGTACTGCAGTTTACACTATTTATGGCTTGCATGGTGGTAATCCCTTGCCTCATTTTTGGGACGCTGCGGCCTCAATATTACGATGAGCTCCGTACAGATTAAGCCTCATGATTCAAGTGAGGAATAGTACTGACTTAGATAAAGAGTTTCTAACAGGTCAATGATTGGTTAGTGGTTGCTATGTCGTTGAAGTTTTGTCTCCAAGTAGCATGGTGTATTACATGTTATGCTTTCCTAAGCTGGTGCGAACAGTGAGAGCTAAAATTCTTTTCATCCTTACAATTAGATTAGGTTAGAGTGATGGTAATGCGGCTGGTCTTAGTTGCTACAGGTAGAGATATAGGACTTGTGGGTAAAGTTTTCAGTTCTATCAATTGGACACCTTCAGTTAATGATATCATAGCAAGCATTTTTGCATTTTCAGTTTTGCATGTTTACTCGGTGATTTACTGTGGGGAGCATCACTTGAAAATGCAGACTTATTGGATTGAGTTAGGCACATGCTTTATAGTTTATCATGTCACGTCAAGAGGGGAATGTCCTGTTTCCGTCTTCCCATGAAAAGTAAAATGTAAAATCGTTGTGGATTACTGGATTAGCATTATGTTTCTGTTCGGATTTTTTTTAAAACAAAAAGGTTTTATGTACTTAAGTTACTTTACTCTGATGGTGGATTATGTTGCAAAATGAAAGCTCCATGGAATCTCTTACATGGCTGTGCTTGGTAGGGTTGATGAAAATAAAAATGGAAGGGTAGAAATAGATGAGAAATGAAGTAATGATTAAAAGTGTTTGGTTGAAAAGCAATACAGAACATACGATAAAAGAGATAAAAAGATGAGTGAAAATATTTGAGAAATAGTACATGTAGGTCTCACCATTTTAAAATTATTTGATAATTAGTTGTAACAAACTAAACATCATTCACTTTCATATCATTCACTTTCATATGCACAGATAATTCTGTCTGCCGTAACAAACACAACTTAGAGGAGGTAAAACTATTAAAAGTGTTTATTGGATCGTATCAATTTCACCAATTAAATTAGTTTTTTTTAAGACAATATGGTCCAACTTGAACAAAATTTAATTAAATTTTGCATATATTATCTATTACATTTTATTTGCATTTTGTTATAATTTTGATAATTTTTTCTTCTTAACAAATATACTCCAATTGATTTATGAATTTAAGGACTTTATCAACTCTTTATGTAGATTTTTATATTTTTATGACATTTATTTTTCAAATATTTTAAATTAAAATTTGAATATTATTGGGTTGGTTTGGTATAAATTTTATTTTTAAAAATTCAAACCAAAATGAATTAATTGATTTTAGTTACTTTAATTTTTAAGTTGCACTAATGTGAGTGTTCTACCACTTGAAATGAAATTGCGATCCCATATTTTTAAGGTTTTTGACCTTTTTGATTGAGTCTATTATTAAATTAGTTCGGGTTCAGACAAGTTTCAACTTTAGGACTAAAAGATACTTAAACAATACTCATTCAAATGATAAAATTATATAATTATTGTAATACATAATAACAAATATATTTTGCACGTATTTATATTAGATGTTCTATTGTTCTTTCATGAGTCATATCAAAATTGAGATCACATTATTCACACCAACCAAATAAATGATTTAGATTGTGTCTATATTTATTTGGTTGATATGCATATAAAAACAGAGGTGCTCAATCAATTATTACAATGTTCAACAAGAAAAAACACCAAATTAATTTTCAAAATATTTTCAATTTTTTTAAAAAAAATCAATGGAATAAAAAAAATCAATAAAATCATAATTTTGTTAACGAAATCACTACGTCTAATGAATGAAGGGGTTCTCGCAAACTCACATCGATGAGTCCATGACCCATGCCCCAGCCTAAAATGAGGGATATATATATATATATTTTTTTTTACCGGAGAAAACGAGGGATATATTAAAGTTGAATGTACGAAAGTTGACTCAATCTTCAATAATAAGGCAAAAATAGCAAAATATAATTTCCTATATTTTGTTATAACTAGAATGAAAAAGATGGGGGTCTCACATAATAAAGTATAATTTTTTATATATTATTTTTTTCCTTCAAAACAAACAAACTCTTAGTGCTTATTGTTTATTTACGTTCAGTTGTATTATATCTTATACCCAGTTAATGTATTCTTTCGTTTTGGGTAAAAAAAATATAATATCCTAATGAACACAATAGTATGAGGAGCTTTTTTTGTGAGTCCGGTGCCTCTATCAGACTTTAACTGAGGGAGAGGAAGGCATAGTCACAGCGGCAGAACTCAAAATTAACATTTCACAGTAACCAAATCCACTGGGAACAAAAATTACAGAAGTAACTCGAGAGTCGAAAGTAACAAATAAATATAGGCAAGGAAATAATACTACTATAAAGGATCTTGAATCAGAGCATGAAAGGAGTAGAAAATTTCAACGCCTTGTGAAGTCAAGTCTTAGCACTTAACAATGAGTCAAAGGTTGTGAAAGGCAAGTTCGAAATTCAATTTTCAATAAAGACCTTATTAGGATCACGATCAGGGGAGGAGAAACATGTGTCTATTGTTTAGTTTACATTTTTAGTGAAAATTAAAAATAATACCAGTGATACATATATTTGTTATAAATTTAGAAAAGGCTTACTTTGGAAATATTTTCAAAATAGTGCTGAAAGTTAAAAACAAAAACAATGTACGTTTTCTTGAAAATAAAAACGGGGCAGTTGAAAATTGTAAACATGTACCTAATCAATCAATTAGTCATTCAAAATGTAAATATACACCATTTGACTTTACTCGGATTTTAATTATACATTTGCGAAGAAAAAAGAAGTTACAGTGACTGAAGATTAAGCAGCAAGTGTGCGTTTAGAAAATAAAAAAAAAGCCCCTAATGTTGCTTCTGCGTTTCGAAACACAATCTAAATAGTACTGCAAGACATGAAAGGATGTCAATTTCAGATGTGACTCTTAGGAGTATTGATAACTCTTATTAGTATTATTGTTCCTGAAGAGTAGTTTTGCGTGTGTGAGAAGTGAGAAGGGAAGGGTTGGATTTTGGAACTAGGGAAAAATGGAATATGAAACAGCATTATAGTATATACTAACTAGTTGTAGTTGTAGTTTGTAGTACTATTCGAAAATGAAATGGTTAGTCATGCGTTCCGGTTGTGGTTGGGGGTTGCGCTACATGAGCCCTTCACCCCTCCCCAGCACGCCAACATTTATTTCATGTTCAGACCCTGCAAATACCCTATCGACACGTGTCCACATGGGTCCCACCATGGAAAAGATATTTCACGTGATGCTCCCCTCCCAAGTCACCACAAAGTGAACCCCATTCTTCTCCCTCCTCTCCCTCTTTTCAATTCAATGTCTTCTCTTCTTCTCCTGACCCGTCGTTTTCAGAGTCACTCTGCTGTATAAACTCTCATTCCTATTTATACTATAATCTTCTTCTTCCTCTTCCCTTCTCACTACACTCTTTTTCTGTTTTTCTTATTCTCACCATGCTGTGGTCTTATGCCTCGCACTATGTCCCTCCACAACACCGCACTAACAGCTTCCAAACCTTAACCGATGATTCAACCAGCCGTGGTGGCGCTAGACCACGTGACGGTGGCCGCGGTGGTTCCGGCAGCCGTGGGTTTTCTCGTCCCCGCATTCCTTCTAACCGGTTACCCGTGGAGGAACCACAAGACGGCAGCGACGCTATTAACTTCGACGCGTACGAGTCGGTACCGGTGGAGGCGAGTGGGAAGGACGTGCCACCGCCGGTGAACACCTTCAATGAAGCGGACTTGGACGAAGGTTTAAAGAGGAACATCGACCGATGCAAGTATGTGAAACCCACGCCGGTTCAGCGCCACGCGATTCCCATCGCGAGTGCGGGACGCGACCTAATGGCGTGCGCACAGACCGGTTCGGGCAAAACGGCAGCGTTTTGTTTTCCCATTATATCTGGGATTTTGAAGGGTCGTTCTCTTTCTGGGTTTTCATCAATGCCGGCTCGTGGTGCCGCTGTTGCATACCCCACTGCACTTATTCTGTCTCCTACCAGGGAGTTATCATGCCAGGTTTATTTATTTACTTATTCTGCTGTCTTTTATTTTCTTTTTTCTCAAAAATTAAATTTGGTTCGTTCTTTATTTTTATTTATTTATAATATTTGTTAGATACGCGATGAAGCGAATAAATATGCGCATCAAACTGGAGTGAAGGTTGTTGTTGCCTACGGTGGGGCTCCTATTACTCAGCAGGTGTGTGCTTTTCATTACATTACATAGGCCCCTGGTGAAAGTGGGTGCTTTTGTGCCTTTTTAATAAATGAATCAGTGGTGGTTGGTTACTTTTTTATTTTTTTTAAAAAAAATGGAAACAGCTGCGCCTTATGGAGAAAGGTGTTGATATATTGGTTGCAACTCCTGGGCGTTTGGTGGATATTATTGAAAGAGAAAGGGTTTCGTTGACAAAGATAAAGTATCTTGCTTTGGATGAGGCTGATCGTATGTTGGACATGGGTTTTGAACACCAAATACGCAAGATTGTGGAGCAAATGCAGATGCCCTCGCCAGGTATTAGGCAAACATTGTTGTTTAGTGCCACGTTTCCTAATGATATACAGGTAAGTTAAGTATTGTATTTCCCCTGCTTTAGGTAATATTTGCTTATGACAATGTGTTCTACATGCTTTATTATAGTCTTTTAATATTACTGTTTTTTGTAATGTGTTACCTCCTTTTGATGCAATGTTTCATTGATGATGCAGAAGCTAGCATCGGACTTTTTATCCAACTACATATTCCTGTCTGTTGGAAGGGTTGGATCGAGTACTGAACTGATTGTGCAGAAGATTGAGCTTGTACAGGATATGGACAAAAGGGACCATCTTATTAATCATCTGCGACGTCAAAAGGTGCATGGGGCAAATGGGAAGGTAAGAAGTGTTTGTTTTTGCTCCATTGACAATTGTTTCTCAAGTGTTGTTTGTTGGATAATTGATTTTGTGTCTGTCTGTCTTGTGCAATGCAGCATGCTTTGACTCTTGTATTTGTTGAAACCAAAAGAGGAGCGGATGTTTTAGAAGGTTGGTTGTTGAGAAGTGGCTTTTCAGCTGTTGCCATACATGGTGACAAAGTTCAAATGGTTAGCATATTTTGCCTTCCATTTATTTCTTCTTTTGTTATTCATGTTCCTATTTGGTTGTGTGCCATATTGCTATTAGTTTATCTTTATTACTTTGGTACACCCTTTTTAATCCCTCCATTAATGCTAAATATTGAACACTTACATTAATTACACTGACACTCTCGTACCCAAGAAACAATAAACAGATCACAGTATAGTTTGCTCTGTTGTTGCTAATGGTTTTCTGCTTTTTCACATTGGTTTTATGCTATGCTTGTCCTATTGATATATTTTTCATCTGCTGATTGTTGTTACATTGTATGTTTAGGAAAGGGAACGGGCTTTAAGATCATTCAAATCTGGTTTGACTCCCATTTTGGTTGCAACTGATGTTGCTTCACGGGGATTGGATATCCCGCATGTGGCTCATGTTATAAACTTTGACTTGCCTAGAGACATTGATAACTACGTACATAGAATTGGAAGAACAGGCCGTGCAGGCAAATCTGGGTTAGCCACTGCCTTCTTCAGCGACAAGAATAGCCCTATTGCAAAGGCTCTTATTGGACTCTTGCAGGAAGCAAACCAAGAAGTTCCATCTTGGCTCAACCAATATGCTACTGAGGGTTCATCATCTGGTGGGGGTGGTCGTGGCTATGAAGCTCAGCGTTACCGCAGTGGCAGTTATGGTGGTCATGATTTCCGGAATGTCACTGAACCTGAGGTGCAGAATTACAACTGCTACAATACCAATGGCAATGCAGTTCAGTTTGTAGAGTCTTACACTGCTGATGATGCCTCTTACGTTGATACCTCCTATGACATCCAAAACTCCAATATAGATTGCTCTTTTGAATGTTTACATATAGCTTCTTCCGGCAGTTATAATCACACTGATTCTTGTGAGTTGAATGGAGGTGGTGGTAGGGTTGAAGAAGATGGGCCACGCGGTTATGCATCTATTGTTGCCACTGGATGGGATTAGACTTGTAAAGTCGTTAGCTGCATCTTTTTGGCTGTAGTTGGACAACGTACCATATATACTGCGTAATATAGTGATTTTGGAGGGGAAAATTATAGTCTTTTAGGTAGGTTCTAAGCCATGCTGGATTTTATTTTGCTCGTGTCTCTACTGGACCTACGGCTACTACAATGAATTTTTTTTGGATGTAGCGTGCTTATCCTTTTTGGTAATTTATTTCTATTTAATTATTGATTATATTGGATAACTTTTCAATCTAATATCATTTTCTTGTGTAATTATGATTAAGAATGTTTTGGAATTGGATTGGATTTACTTTTAATAAAATTATAAGAATCATTTGATTTTATAAATTCATCCACCCAATTTTGTTTGACATTTTTAAGTTTAATTATATTAAATTTAAAGTGACTTAGATAATTTTTTTATTTTGGATAAAGCATTAAATTAAATAAATGGTAAAGCAATGGCTTAATCACACTTTTAGTCATCGTTTTTTACTTTATGAATTTGTGTCAATTATATTCATTTAAAGCAGTGATTGTTTTTACTTTTGAAGAAACTTATTTTATTATATAATTAAATAGTGATAGTTTTCACCTATCAAAATTCAACTTACATTGTTGAAAGTGTGTAAAGTGAGTTTAATGAATAATGGAAAAATTGATAAAATTAATTCTCTTTTCCAGTTAGTAGGATTATTGTTTACACCTTTTAAAAAGTTTATCTTTTTTAACATCAATTGAATTTCAATTTCATAGTTAGTGTAGAACTGTAGGTAAATCTTAATGTAGTACCATCTTATAAAGAAAATTTCTTGACTTAAATAAGTGAAAAATGGTTCAAAATCATGTCTCAATATTAAAAGAAAAGAACTAAAATAAAGCTTTAAATAAGATAAAAGGAAAAAAGTGTAATTTAGCCTAAAATAAAAAATAAACATTGAAAAAAATATATAAAAAAAATTGAAAAGAAATTTGAACTTATAATTATACTTATATAATTTCAGTTAGTTATTTGAAAATAATAATTAATTAATACTCCCAAGTAAAGATAAGGTTAAACAAGTATAAATTGAGACAATTTTAAAAAGAGGTTGTCTATTTTATCCCAAATAGGATTAAACGACCATTTCAAAGATAATTAATGCATTTAGTACCACGCGATCTCTCAATATTGCAACAAATACAACTCTCTTCTGACTTGTTTATTCTCAGCCAAGACCAAAGACAAAATATGAAACACAATTGATTGTAAAATAAATTAGAGTCTGTAATCAATACAACTTTTTTCCTTAAAGCCAATGCAACTTAAAAGAAACACCCTAGTTGAAATGGTCAAATATGCAAGGAAAAGCAAAATCTGCAAAACCAAAAATTAGCTCGACAAATTATTTCCCTCTTCATAAACACAAAACAATGCCAATATATCCCATGGAAAGAATATGCAGTGATCCACTTGTAATTAATCTTGTTCATTTTCAACAAGTATCCTCTTGCAAGCTTCGTAGCACATGAAAGAAATCCCAGCAGCAGGAACCAATTTTAAGCAACTTGGTCCCAAACCTCTATACAAGCCACCAACTCCTTCCTTTTCAAGTATACTCACAAGTGCATGAAGCATGTTCCCATATTGTCTTCCATTTAGAGCCCCAGCTTGCATATGCTTACGAGCCACCTCAAGTGGAAATGTTGCACTACTCGAAATTGCACCAGCAGCTGATCCAATTAGAAGAGTCATCACATTCCCAATCTCCTCCTTTTTGAAAGCTTTCTTGTAAGCTTTTCTAAGTGTGTCATAAGCAAAGTAGTTTGTTGCAGCATAAGGGATTACACCAATTAGACTAGGGGCGAGGCCCCTATACAATTCTGCAGGACCTTCCTCTTGAACGATCCTCACAAATGCGTCGAGTAAGTTCTTGTACACCCCTCTCTGCAATTTGAGTAGTGGCATGAATTTACATCAATTGGAGCATAAATGGGAGCAAGAACATTAGAGCTCTATGAATCATACCTGAACAGTGAGGCGAGTTTTGAGTAGTTCAAGAGGGTATGTACATAGGGTAGAGCTAACACCAGCAACAGCACCCGCAATTGATGAGGGGGGAATTGGGATTATAGGCTGCTCTCCAGGTTTCGGAGATAATTGCTTCTTGACAGTGTCATATGCAAATAACTGCATGCTCCACCAGATATCATTAACCAATGTAATGAAGTTTTAGGCTACAAAATGAAATGATTAACTCCTAGTTTAACAAGTGGTATTGATAATTATACTATCTGTCTAGCAGAAAGTGATGAATAATATGCAAAATATGCACCCATCTGCTAAATATGTATATCAAAATCAATCAGATATTTAGAAATAAAAGTGATGTCATCTTGTGTGTGTGTGTGTTAAACCATAGGTCCATAACAGTCCATGTCCATTCCTTAGTCACCTTCCAGCTAACTAGACCATAATTTGATTATTCATGGATAAGAAACCAATGAACCAAGTCATTCCAAATAATGGAAATGTGAGATAAAAAATTTAGTGACACCAGATAACCAAAAATTCACATCTATGATGATATCTAGTATTAAAAAGCATCAAGTCTACTCACCTCAATGGCCTTGCTTGGCGCAACTCGGATGATGTTTACAAAATTGCCTCTGAACAAGCCCTTCCATCCATCGGTCTCCATAATAGATTGAAACACTTGAATTGTACTATGCCCACAGCTCCCCACCATCAAATGAGTCCTTATGGTTTCCAACGGTGCCACGGCTGTCCTTGACACTGCACCAGCAATTGCCCCACTCATCAACCTCCTCAATGATGGATTCCCAATCTTAAACTTCAATTTAAACCCCTTCATCTTCTTTTTCTTCTTCATGCCATGGCCTTCCTTGTCAACTTCAACTGCCTCACCACTCAATAACCCTTGAAACCCCGTGCTTCGAAAACCGGCTTCAGGCATTAAAACATATTTCGTGGAAGAATTAACCAACGGAGGTTTGGTGCCACTGTCTCTAGTAGTAGCAGTTGGAGGATTTGGTGAAATCCCAAAACCAAATCCTGCTTGACCAATGCTTGCAAATAAACTAGTTGGACTAACTTTACTCTCGACTGAATACCGTTCAAACTTGATTCCAGAACTACGTATTGCTATATCGTTGTTACCAGATTCAACACCTTGCCCTTGCAACCTACCTCTACCCATGAATCCTAAGTTTTCAATACCAATATACGGAACTGCTTCTCTGTTTAAAATTGAAGCTTTGGAAGTTTTATAAGAATGGAGATGGTTAAGATGAAAAGGGCATGTAAGAATATTTGAATTTAGGAGATGAAATAAACTAAGTTAGCTGAAAACGAATAATTCAACAGGAACAACGAAGACAAAACCAAACAAGATATCGAATTGAGGAATAAAGGTAACGTTGAGAGAATTATTGTTAGGTGGAGAATTTTGATGAAGAACATATGCTAGAAACTCTGTCTCTTCTTTCTCTGTCTCGGCAATGAAGACAACTCATCGAAGAGAAGAGAAGAGATGGTGTAATTTGCAATGCTGTAAGCAAATTCTGATTTATTTCTTGTAGAATAAACTGAATTATCCAATTATTTTCTTTAATGGGTTAAGGTCATCGTTGGCCACAAAAGTTGGATAAAACTGATGTAATTAAAAGACAACAAAACAGACACTCACGAGTCGCGACTTATGTTTGTATCTGCCCAAAAGGAATCTGCAAAATAGTTTTTTGTCTTATGAGCAAAACATATATAATAGTTTATGTACGGAGGGGCTCTTTGGTCTTAGCATGCCCCCAAAAATGCAAATTGATACGTGACGCATGAAATATCTGTTGTTTGATAGAACTTAGAAGCATCACATCGACGTGCTAAAATAAGGAATTTGAAATATCTACAGGTAGTGAATTGACTGAATTCTAAGCACAAAGAACCCGGAGTGAATATGCCTGCTGCGTGCTATAAATCAAAAGTAGTTTTTTCTCAAAAAAAAATTGTCAATTAATAGAGCTGAATTAAATATATATAGATGACAAATAAAAATGGATGACGATTGATACATGATAAAATGAAATTATCGTCTACAAAACATGAAACCAGTAAATAGAGTTTCCAAGAACCCCACAAAACTTTTTTTGTAAAATCTAAATTATTTTCCTTTGGCCTTGCCTTTCTTGGAATCTCCCTTTTTAAAAGACTTTTTTTGAGTTTTCAATTTCTTGTCAGTTGCTGAAGCTAAAGCCTTCCCTTTCTCGCTCCTTCGTTTCTTCTCTTTCTTCACATTGTGCATTGTGACAGCCTAGAATACAGAGAACAGATTTGACAAAAAAAAAAGTTAATAAAAATTGATATATTTGAAATCCAAGTCTACGGGACTCTAGTGCATGTACCTTTTCAACGTTCAGTATGTTATGAGAATTCTTGGAGATGATCTTGTTCAATATTTTCTCAGTTTGCTCCCTCTCCAGTGATCCTATCCCGGTTCCTTCCACTACTGGCAGAAACTAGATGAAAACAAAACAAAGGAAGTTAATTAGCCAATTTAGTTAAAAATTGGGTGCTTCTATATATGATAATTTACATGGACAAGAGAAACATATATCAGTGAGAGCACAGCACACAACCTTCCGATATTTTCCTTCATGTTTCTGAGGCTTTTCACCTGCCAATTTCTTGTCAAATTTCCCCCCACTAGCTGTTGCAGTTGCTGCAATTCCTGCTACATTACCTAGTTCATCCTTTGTAACTTTCTTGGGTGCTGCTTGAGTTCCTGTTATAGGCAAAGCTGTAGCAGCCAACTGAATATGGCTGCATTATAATTTGTTCAGATTTCATTACAACAGAGAACATAGCATGAATATTTGCAATGGGGAGAAAAATAATAGATATATATTGAATAAATAAATAAATTAAACTCTAGTTCAAAACCCTCCAACAAACTAGGCAAAGTTGACACTATTTTTTGAGAGGCACCTAGATCCATTATTAGACATGAGAAAGGCTCCACTTTAGAATTCAGACCTAATAAAACACTATTTTTTGAGAGGCAGATGCCTGTAGATTATGTAGTTGGGGACATTACCAAATGTGAGGAAGGACAGAGATAAACAATCAAATGAAGTGGAGGTGTCACCAATAGCAAGGATAAGATTGTCCGTTAAGAATATTGCATATCAGTAAGCAAAAGTGATGGCTTCGGAGCATGTAAGTCTAACAAACAAAAAGCAGTATCACTAGCTGACCCAAGACAACAGCACAAAAAGGATATGCATATCTCATTAGATTTTTGTTAAGTTTAACTTCAGTAAAGTCTTTGAGAAAAGAAAATAGGCAATGGACCAATGTGAGATATATGACTCCAATGGCAAAATAAAAGGTTAAGGTCTGACCCAACCTCAGTATTGATTTCATTCAGATCAACAAAATAAATTATACGCACAACTACAAGCCAATGATGGATATTCTGATGAACAGAAACAAATATGATTCCCATGCTGCAAAAGCTTCAAGGTTAATTGGAAAAAAGGAACGTGGCAAACCTTGGTAAAGCACCAAATTTTGCAGCTTCTTTCAAGTTCTGTAATCGATTTTTCTCCTGTTTTTCAATTCTATTCTTCTTATTTTCTTTTCTTTTGGCAAAAGGATCCTCCTCTGGATCTGCAAAATGTTTACACCATTCATTATTGACATGCCATACTTATAGCTCTGCTTACTGTACAAAAGTACCCCTAGAAAAATGTGAATTACATGTATACACTCATGAAAAAGATGGAAATGTTCAAATAAGTCACAAAATAATAATAACATCAGCCAAGAGAGGCTTACATAACATTATGATTTGAAATAACTTCATCCAGATTATCACATGCAAGAATCTTCATATCCAAAATAACAATGTGCAAAATAATTCCAAATTTTATCCCATTAAATGGATGCCAGGTATAATGCTCTTGGAAACCCACAAAGCCAACTATATGTTATGATTAAGCATTGAGCATGCCCTTTGATATATCTAAATGTTTCTGTTTTACATGGATCTTCAAAAGAGTCAATTCTAAATTGAATTCCTTTCAATTGGTACTGTTAGAGTATACAAATCTTGTACAGTTCTACAAAGAATTGGCCTATGATAAAATTTTATCCTATTCCTAACATGCGTAGTAGTTCTGTTAGTGCCCAACAATGACAACTCATGGAGTGTCTACACCTTATACATGGCCATCAAGAGAAACATAAAAACAGTTCATGAGGAAAGGCATGTTCAATCGCTTACCATCAGTTGGTTTTGCCTCAATGATAGGAATAGCATCTTCATCATTTGCACGATCATATCCATGTCTGCGTTTCCAGGTTCCAGACTGTTCATCATATACAATCTTGTCTTTCTTCCGTTTCTGTATGCCTGCAAAATAACACAGGACTCGGGCATTGAACTAGTAAAAAAATGACAAAACAACACTAATCCAAACACAGACTGCATAAACAGCATCGAGATTACATGCTGTAAATCATTTAAGAATCACAAGCGCAGAAGTACAAATAGACTAACCTTTCTTTTTGGCAAAAGCTTCCCATTTAGTAGGAGGTTTTGGTTTTGGCAGCTGAAAGACCATCACAAAAATTGATGAGACAATGTTTTAACCGATTAGACACAGGAAAATACTAGAAGCACATAACCAAAGATAAAATGAAAACAACTGTAAAGCTAATAGCAATGCGTACACATATATAGAGAGAGAGAGGAAGGGACTTTTTATTTAGCCCTTGGAAAGTTGGAATATAATAGGGGATAAAGATTCAGAATATGCAGAGAATTTCAGCATTATAGGAACAAGTAAGAAATAATAGATAATATAATTATTGAATTTAAAAGAAGAAGAATAGATTGAAGTGTGGGGTTACATGTTTTTCTCTTGGCAATTTAGTTGTTGGGGGAGGCAAGGTGACAAGGGGTCCATCTACATCTTCGATTGATGGTAAGGTAAAGAGGGCATCTGCGATAGCTTGAACCAAGTGAGTGCCTTTCAGTAAACACTGCCTGGTGAGGTCTTCCCTGTGTTCAATTAACGTAAGTAACGGCAGTGTCAAAAAAGAAAACAACAAGAAGAAAAAGTTACCTGGAAAGAGGTGGTTGGGAAGGGAAGGTGTGATAGGAATCGAAAGCCATGAGGTTGCCGAGGTCCACATCAAACTGGTGCTGTTTCTCAGCCTCCATCTTTAACAAACTACAGAGGCGTTGAAGGTGAATATCGGCTTAAGGGTTTTGTGATATGTTGCACGAGAATGAAGAAATTAGAGAAACAAGTAAAAGAAAGGGGTTTTGCTAGCTGCTCCTCGTCCTTGCCAAGCAATGTTTGTTTTGCTTCCTCGTTAGTTTTGTCCTTTGTTATTGTTGGGCTTATTTCCCCCCTTTTCCTAACTAAGCAGTCTAGGGTTTTCTTCATTCTCTTTGGGTCTTTTGGGGCCTGGGTTGGTTCTTTTGTACTGTTGACAAAAAAAAAGGTCTGTACGTTAATATTTGCAATGCATTTTACGGAATAAATTTTTAACTTTTAATGAAAAACTTGTTTTTTATACCAAAAAAATGAATTGGTTAATTAATTAATTTACAAACTATTTAAATTAAACTCAGTGAAAAACTGAAATTTAAATTTAATTGATAAATTTTCTAAATCCAAATTATATAAGTTTTTTAAATTTGTATAAGTTGAACATTAGAAACACGTGCTCATATGATTGTATACTAAAAATAAAATTAGTAATTATATTTTATTGCGCTGAAACAAGATTAAGTGATATCAAATATTAATTATTTTTATAAAATGAAACTTTTAATATTTTTTTACCAAAAATGAATTTCATTCATGGAATAGTTGAATTCAAAATTTGTACAGAATGGATATTAATTTTTTTATTATTTAAAATTTAATTGATACTTATTCCACTTTATTTTAACATATAATATATTTTTTAAAATATAAGTAAATAACTATTAATTAATTGCATATTTAGAAATTTCTAGAGTATGCAACAAAGAAAAAACTTCTTCCAACAAGATAATATCAGGTGATTATATTGATAAAATTTATTTTAAAAAATAGTAGTTTCTTCTTCCATTACCATAGACATAAAATGTTAGATACACAAAAAAATTTATAATTTAAGAGACGAAAAAAACACACAAGTTTAATCTTACCTTGAAAACGCAATGACCACTTGTACTTTGAAAATGCACCATAATTTTTTTCCTTTTTATACTAGGAGGGTTAATAACCAAAAAAAAAAAAAATTCAATAGATGTTAAACAATCCATTATTATTGACAACTTGTTACGTAAATCACACACAATATCACTAATAGAAAACATACTTGAACACATTAATTCATATATTGTATTTAACGTAGATAATGAAATTATGGTGAAATTCTATTATTTTTCAAAGATTAAAAATAAATGGGAGAAAATAGATGTAAAGAGTTTAAAGAATGATAAAGATGAATTTGCAAAAATAGGATTTAAAAAAGAAATTTGCTAATGTACTCATCCTTGTATTTTAAAGATAAATGTGTTAGAAAGTTACATCGTTAGTGTATTTTAAAATATTATCTCGTTGTAACATGTTAACCTACTCATACTAAAAAATGAAAAATACTAAAAAATGAAAAATAAAAATGTGTATGTTAACAAACTCCACAAACATTTGCTAATGTACACACCATTATTTTTTTAGTATATTAGCAAAATCCTTTAAAGAATGATGAAGATGGTGAGTGAAAAAAAATAAAATTTAAAGAATGATGAAAAAGAGATGAAAAAAGTTTAGAAATGGGGTGCAAAAATTAGAGTATTTTGATAAAAAAAAAAATAAAAATAGGAAGGAGGTATACTTAATAATTAGGGAGGTTTAAATCAAAAGTCTTAAAAGAGATTATTAGGATTAGTGGGCTTGAACCCAAAGGAAGATCCAGTAACATAAAAGCCCAATGTTTACATGTTCCTCGTAACGGCTCAGTTGTGTATTCACGTTCTGCACGAAGGAAAAACCCTAGCTAGTCCACTCCCCCTTCCTCCGTTCGATCAACAATGGTACCATCTTTGTCTTTCTCTTTTCCCTTCCAAGTCAATTTCGATTCACTGCTGAATTTTCTTTCTTGTGTTCGCGTTTGTGCAAAAAATGCAGACAGGAGAAGCAGTGAACCCCAAAGCTTACCCTTTGGCGGATGCCCAACTCTCAATAACCATACTAGACCTTGTTCAACAAGCTGCCAACTACAAGCAGCTCAAAAAAGGTGCTAATGAAGGTATATAGCTCATTTTCTTTCATTTTATTATCACTTCTCACTGTGTGTGCTAAGTAAAATAGTGTACTTGCTGTGTTGCAGCCACTAAAACCCTGAACAGGGGTATCTCTGAATTTGTTGTGATGGCTGCTGATACTGAGCCCCTTGAGATTCTTCTACATCTTCCTCTACTTGCTGAGGATAAGGTATGCTAATTTTCTTCTTATCACGTGCATTCATTCCTCTGAGTTAACTTCCCATTGCTTATACATTGAACTTTATGTTTTGTACCCCGTAAGTAGTAGCTTTGCCAAGATTCTTGATAATAATAACAGAGTATAATATAATATACTATTCTACCCACTTGCATATTTTTAGTCTAGTGTAGTGGCACCTAATATCACGATTGGTCTCTCACGTGAGATTCAGTGCTCACATATAACCTATTTTCCCCGTGATCTCTCACTCTCACTAGGTCTCAACTCTCACAATGTCCACTGTAAATTTGTAACCCACCCACAAACCAAAAATTAGTGTAATGATAATGAACCATATCTATCGGTATGAATGCTCTGCAGAGATATAATATTGGTAAAACTTAGTTAGCTTTGTAAATCTTAACCAATCTAGCTTATTTGTTTTAATTGGATGTTACTCGGATTTTTTTTTTGTCTATTAATTGTGTTAGCCTATTAATCATATGAATTTTTTAGAATGTGCCCTACGTGTTTGTCCCTTCAAAACAAGCACTTGGACGTGCATGTGGGGTCACCAGGCCAGTGATTGCTTGTTCTGTGACAACTAATGAAGGGAGTCAATTGAAATCTCAAATTCAGCAACTAAAGGTATGCACTTTGTTGTTTCATTTATGATTTGCCTGTAGGCAGTAGCTACCAAATGCCAGCAATATTATTTACTATCACATCTCTCTCTTTATGTCTATATATATATATATATATTATTGAACATGTATTCTGAGCATTTGGTTTGTTTGCAGGATGCTATTGAGAAGCTTTTAATCTGAAAAATTCATAATCGGTATGATAAATTCATAATCGATATGATGGGCTTCTTGAGTCGTGGCAATTGCTCCTTCTGAGGCTTTGACTGGACGAGCTGCTATGTTTACCCAATAGGCTTTATGTGTTAACCTAGATGATTTTCTTTATACCATGAAAGGTTATTTGCGAGTGGTATTTTTGTGATAGTTAGTATGAGTGATGTTTTTAATTGAAACAGTGTAATGTTCAATGCAATTTTATGTTAGTTGTTATCTGAGAATTTTAAAAGCACCTAAATTAGTTTATTTATTCCACACACTAAAATAAAAATAAAAATAAAAATAATTGCCACAATACAGGGGTAGCCGCACACTTTTTTTTTATCATATAACAAATAATCTGCCGTATGGTTGAATGATGAAACCGAACCAGGGATGGTTTCAACATTCGAGGAGAGCATTCTTCGCCCTTCTGCTTTCTCATCCATACTCCCCTCCGAAAAAAAGGTGAAGAAAAATAAGCGTGATTTTTATTGTTATTATAAGACAAAGAGGGCACTTGTATTTTATAACTACAGTTCTAAATCTTGTACATTTCTAATTCTAAAGGAATAAGTTATATTTTTATACAATTTTTTTAGTACATATCACAGAAAGCAATGTAAATTTTATGATCTAAAAATAAAAATGACTTCACTTTGTTGTGTTTGATATCACCTAATTGCTTTGATTTTATTGAAGGTTTCCTGAACTCAAATCAAATGACCAGTAACTGCTTGGAGCCAAAGAACCTGTGTCAGTAAATTTAAGGTTGGACTGTTGAAGTAATAATAATCACTTTTAATTAAAATTAAAAAAAAATTGACGTAAAAAGTGTGGGAAAAAATTGATAGTGCTATGGATTGGACGAATCCCAAATAAAAAGTTTGTAAATTTCTTTTTTCTTGTTGATTTTCTTAAATTATTGGTCTTCTAAGTTCTAATGCAGCAAGTGTTAGTCAAGTTAAAAGGTAGTAGTAGCAGTACGAATTAGTCTCCAATGACAACGATTCCAAATCACATCTTAGTCTTGTGTTCCATAAGGATGTCTGTTAAATCAATGGATTTCTCTCCCCAGATTTATGCCATTTCGATTGTTTCTAGCATTCAAGTACAAAACTAAGATACGAGGTGTTATAACTTCAGTCTGAGGTTTTATGCTGTCGTATAAACACTAATAATGATTAGTAAGATAATATAAATCGTATGTTACTTGCATCAAGTGGTCGTGCTGGAGGGTTATCGGGCATGACTAGAAATCATGTGGGCTCATGCTTTTTATTTTTGTTCTAGCTTTTGGGCTAATGGAAATTTGCAATGTATATCTCTATCTTTCATGTTTCGAGGTTTCAAGTAGAAACAAATCTACCACTGGCACACACACACACACTCTACGTAGTTTTTTTGACACAGAGTCACAGACTCTGCGTAGTTAAAACTTCAAAGAAGAACACAGTTTTTAATTTTTATCGTAAGTCGAGGTCTATTCTCTGGTCGACTGTTTAAGCCTTTAAGGTGGGCTGTTGGCTTTGCATTTTGGAGTGAAAAGTCAACAAATTATTTGCAACTTTTAACAATAATGGATTACGAGATTACATATTACTCAAATAATATTACCCACCACGTGTCTGAAATATATATTTTACCATGTGTCTAAAAAAAGTTATATATTTATTTTTAAATAATTATTACTTTTAACACTCTTCAATTATTATCATGAGTCATCATTTTCTCTGCATTTTAGTGACACATGATACCTTGTGTGTTACAAAGGTCTGTTTGTAGGCATCCATGGGAATATGGGATATTGATATTGGTTGCTTTTGCTGTGGGAATGTAAAAGTCTTATCAAGTCCATTGGTTCTTGATTTAGTGTTTTTTTAGTTATTCGATCAGCGCTTGTTTAGTTCTTTCGTAGGAGTATTTGACTATATGTTGTGTCCTTAATTTCTTACAAATTGTTTTTGTTTGTTACTTCATCTGCAAACCAAAATCCAAATAACATATGCATTTTTTCTTTCCTGCATTCACATTTCTTCTTGTTTCATGTGTGTGTGTCTCTTTCTTGATTTAACGTTATATGTAAAATTAAAAAATAGAAAAAAGTAATTTAATCATATTTTTATTTAATTTTACAGGATTTGCTATCAACAATCAAAGTATTAGATAATTTTTCAACAGCTAAATCAACCAAAATTACATTACATATAAAATTATTAATAATATAAAAATGTTAAGTACACATGCATAATGTGAGTACATGTGAAAAGAATTATTCCGATTTAATCAGGAATAAAGTTAAATCCAAGCATATGAGTGGTGATTCTGTTTTTGTTGTTCCATTATCAATATAGACTATTTTAATGTGTTGCGTCGGTCAGATCTCGTAAATCGCTTTAGTCATTTGTGCGGTTGAAGATCCATGTTTCTTTATTATTGATCAAAGGAATGATTAGTGCATAAAATATTTGGAAGAGGATTTTTTTTCTGTAATTATGGTTTTCTCTTTATCTAGTTTGAATAGAATTATTTATTATGAAAAATAACTGTCGTCTTTTAAAAACTAATTATTATCGTGTCTAAAAATGATCTTTGAAACAAAAACGTTTTAAAAGTTTTTTTTTAAATTTTTTTATTTAAAACAAGTCAATATAAATATACCTGATTAAAAATATTATTTAATTTAAATTTTATTTAAAAAATATTTTAAAAATTGATGACAAAAGAATCAACTTATATTTGAAAATAATTTTAAAAGTTAGTTTAAAATCCAATTTTGTATAGATAATATAAAATTACTTTTAGATACGAGATTATTGAAAATATAGTAAACTATTGATTTGATTCTTCAAATTGCGAGAGTCGTTAAATTAGTACTTCTGTCTTTATTTATAAAATATAGTTTTAAAAATTTATTATTCTTTTTTATAAGATTTCATTTCAATTATTTTGGACATTAACTTTATTAATATTAAAATGTTCTTATTTATATTTATCCATAATTAAATACCGCCGAATTATCTCTTTCTCTATCTATGGAGATTGGAGAAGAATCAAAAGATAAATAGACTCTCAATTATGTAAAGGTAAATTTGAAAAAAAATATTATAATTACATATAAAATTAATGCTAATATCTAAATTTAATCAATTTTTTAATAAATGTAAATCAGTAAACATCTTATAAATACTAACAAAACAAGTATGTGATATTAAAAAAATGACAAAATGATTTAGGAGTCTCACACCTTATTGATTAGTCACACATTTAATCCGTATTTGTTTGTTCATACTTTTGTTATGCATATGCACAAAACTATAATCTAACGAATTTTTTTTTTCATTTTTTTATTGTTATAAGTATAACATTACAATAATTACTTGAAAAAATATATTGACAAACATAATTTAAAACAAAGATAATAATAATGATAATATCGATTATCAATCATAATTTCTGTCAAAATAGAAATTATCCAAAATGTATCAATTTATCAAAATAAAAACAGTTCATCAATCATTACAAATTTTTTCAAATTACCCTAAAAGTTAAATATATCTCATATTTCACTTTTTTGAATCTTGGTTATTTTATTAATGGTGATGGACGGAAGTTAATCACCGGATATATTTGTTGCACTTTTTACACTTTCAAGAATTAAATTTTTGTATTTTTATCTTTGAGAGTCGCATTTGTCAGCGAATTAAGTGATTATTTATCCATTCATATTCCCAAAAAATAGAAAGACGAAAAGTAATAAAAAAAATATTATATGACAAATATATTTATATGTTGATAATTAGAGATGACTAGGTTAACAATCATTTTACATGACTATTTTATTAACGATAACGGATAAAAGTTAACTTATATCTTTGGAGACTAAATTTTATATTTTCATTTTCTAAACACGTATTTGTTAGGAAATTAACAAAAGTGACTATTTAGGTTGATAATAATTATAGTATCTACGCATATGCGATCCCAAAGTGATTGAAGAAAAAATTGTCGATGAGACCAACATTATCAAGATAAACATTGCAGGAGATAAAATGCAGGGATGTTGGAGAATAAGTAAAGATTTGGAAGGATATTCTCTTGTATTATTTTATGGAACATTTGAAGTAGTGCTTCTATTATTGTTTTATCAAAAGAAAAGAAAAAAATAAAACAGAATAGTTGCAGAAAAACCATAAGGTATGGACATTTTAATATTGGCAAATGGAAAGTTTGATGGGATTGAAGAAGAATGATCAGACAACTAAGAAAAAGGTGAATCTTTCCTATAATATCATCGTCCTTAACAAACTTGGAGATGGTTGGTTTCTTTTGTCCAAATCTAATTCACAATTGAACTGCCCCATCTTTTTTTTATAATTCTTTTCATGGTCAAAAGTTTACTCGAGCAATTTTCTTCATAATGCACTGCTTTAAGTAATTCAAATGTCTACATTCAATAAATTGTAATAAATTGATTGTTCAAAAGAAAAGACTGAAAATTGATAATTAACCCTTTGACCCTTCCAACAATCTTAGCTAGGAAATAAAACTTGAGAATGCAGAGTACTCTGTATGATTGAATTATGTGAAAACATAATGATAGACAGAACCCATGTGTAGGGGTGTGAAAAAAAAAACCGATTTGAATTCAACTAGATTGTACCTAAACTTAAATTGAATTGATTTTTTTTTAACCCGTTCAAAGATAAGTGCACTATTTTATAAAATCAATTCCATTAACTAAATTGTTTCTAAAAAACAGTTTGGTTAACTAAATTAGTTTTCATTTAAATATTTTTTTTATTTGAAAAAACTAGTTTAAAACTAGTTAAATACTAATTCAGTTCAAAAATAATTTTTTAAAATTAATTCGATTTTGAACGAATTTAATTATTTGGATATAAAACTAAATTGGTTAAAACAGTTTAAAATTGATTCGATTCAAATTTTTTATCGAATTAGTTTTTATACAACCCTATCCACACACATAGGTATGAATGGGTGGACACCTGTAGTGGGGGATTTAAGAACCTCCTAGGGTACGAAACAGATAGAATTGAAACAACACCAAAAAAAAGTCATTAGTATAAAGGAATAAAAAAATAATAATTATTGAATCCTAAGCACTTGGAGTCTTCATACTGGGATATGAAATGGCTGGCTCGTGAATCATGATATGCCATGATATATAATAAAAAAGATAAGGATCTCGTGAAGTCGTTGGGATCATTGAGAGATTGAGTTATAAAAAGTAATGAACAAAATTCTTTGTAGCTGCTACACATACTTGTTTGTTGTTGTTGTTAGTCTGGTATTAATTTTTGGCCATCACACATTAATTGTTTACTTGTTTTTTTTAGTGGTAGGAAGAAGGTACAAGGGAATGGCGATCCACAAAAGGGATTGCGTGTTTGATTGGCCACTCTTAATTTGTAACAGTGGGATTGCTATTTTTCCATGTTGCATGTTGCTCCAATGGTTGGACGGCAACGCCATAATTATCTTGGTGCTGTCTGTTGGTACGTGTGGCAGTGCCTTGCACGTGAAATACCGCCCACATGGATCTTGTGTGGGTAATGCCTATCCCTTATAACTCATTTTAATCAAGTGATTTCCTGAATAAATTGTTGGATAAAAAATATCTATTTTATATTTCCGATGAAGACAAATAACTGTTTCTGGTAAGAGTTACTTGGTATCAATACGGTAAAAAAAAATTGGCTATGCCTTGTGCATTATTATCTTTTCTTTTTCTTTTTAATCAAACTTGTACAATATTATCCATCTTCAGCTGAGGTCGATGCTCCGCATGCAACGGTGTGAGAGATAGAGATGATTCTCTGTCAACTTTCGGGACCCAACCAGTATCAATTATTTGAGTCAACACTCGTTTTCAAATAGTTTAACTCATTGTGTATTTGAATACACTAAGCTACAGTACCGCTTTTGCATATTTATATCCAAATTAATTCTCCTTCTCCTACTGAATCGGCAATATTATGATTGAGAGAAAGAAAATCAGATATTAACTAAACAATAGTTTTCCAAGCATCGTGGCAGAATGGAAAAATATTCGTTATAGGAATGGAAATTATTAATTATATCTAAAGTTAAAACAACATATACATAGCACGGCTGCTGAGAGAACATAAGGAAAACAACTGACGGCAATCCTTTCTGCTAAAATAAAATAAGAACTGCTGGCTATTTGATAGTAAAGATAAGTTGCACGAATTACATGAATGAACACGTGTAAGATTTTTATGGGAACACTGTTTGACAGAAAACAAAGGTTGGTGATGTCTCTTCGATTAATTGAATTGTGCTTGTATATCCAAGGTTAAGTATTGACTAGAGCTGATATATCCAATTAAACTTCTGCAAGAGGATCTCGATGGAAAAAGGAGATTCAGAATAGCATAGATTAACTTGTAATCCTTTTAACCCAAGTTAGAGGAGTTAATTTTGGTGGTTAATTCTTAATCGAATCATGTAACTTGAGTTAGATTGAGTTAGTTAGTTGCAAGTTAGTTATTCTAGCAACTAACTATATAACCAATCATAGTGATTGATCATTGTAAGCTAATCTCATTTAATAATAATTCAATCTTCCTTTATTCTTTTTCTCTTAGCTTCTTTAGTAAACTTTATACCATCATAGAACTTGCACCCGCCATTTATGAATAAAACTTGCACAGAAAGTTTAAAGAAACTAAGAGAAAAAGAATAAAGAAAGGCTAAATTATTATTTAAAGACATTAACTTACAATGATTAGTCATTATTGCGAGTTATATAGTTAGTTGCTAGAATAACTAATTAATTCTAACTCAAGTTACAATTAAGAAACTTTAGCTAACTCCTTTAATTAATCAGGTTAAAAGGATTACAAGATAAATTGATTCAAATGTTGTATAGCATAAGTAATATTAAGTCTTGTATTAGTCAAATAGATCAACCTTCCAATTAATCTTTTATAAGAGGATGCATCCCCAATAGAACAAGGAGATCCTGAATAATAGTATAGATTAACTTGTAATCCTTTTAACCCAAGTTAACTTAGGTGGTTAGTTCTTAATTGGATCATGTAACTTGACTTAAAGTTAGTTAGTTACAAATTAATTATTCTAGCAACTAATTATATAACAAGTGACTAATCATTGTAAGCTAATCTCATTCAATAATAATTAAGTTTTCTTTTATTCTTTTTTTCTTAGCTTCTTTAGCAATGACAAATGCAAGTTCTATGAGCTCTTATACCATCATAGAACTTGCATCTGCCATTGACGCATAAAACTCCAACAAAAAAAAACTTGCTAAAGAAGTTGAGAAAAAAAAAGAATAAAGAAAAATTAAATTATTATTGAATGACATTAGCTTACAACGACTAGTCACTACTGTTGCTAGTTATATAGTTAGTTATTCGAATAACTAACTTTCAACTAACTAACTCAAACTCAAGTTACATGATCAGATTAAGAACTAACCACTTAAGCTAAACTCCTCAAATTACTTAGGTTAAAAGGATTACAAGACAAATTGACTCAAATGTTGTATAGCATAAGTAATATTAGGCCTTATATTAGTCAAATATATCAATCCTCCCATTAACCTTCTGTGAGAGGATGCATCCTCAATGAAAATATTATCAAATCTTATCTTATTTTCAAAAATCATGGATATATGATCTAATTAAATAAATCTTTGAAATTAAACATATATATTAAATCACATGCATAAAATTTTATAAAATTGTTTTGAACAAAAATTAAATATATGGGTTACAATACACTCCATTAATGAGACTGAATTTAGAAGATTATTCTAATTTTTATATATAAAGCATTTTAATATTTTAAAAGTTTGTCTTCAATAAGTTATATATGTTAATTACTTAATTTAAGAAAATGTCATCGTATTATGTTTAATTATAATTTATTTAAATTTAATTATCTTTTATCATAAATATATTTTTAGGTGTTTTCTTATGTTATTCAAATATTTTTACTTAATTATAAATATTTAATTTTTCTTAATATATGTGTAGAATGCTTACAAAACCTTTCTTAGATGAGCACCCACATATCAGAAAATTACTTCGTCAAACATTCCTTTACATGGTCTAATTAAAGACCTTAGAACATTTTTAGTAGAAAAAATTATTTTAGATTCTTAAATTTTAGTTGCACAGGACAAAAAACAAAAAACAATTTTTTTTCTCTTAAATGATATTAAAAAATAATATTTTTTAAAAAAATGATGTTCTTGAGAGTTCTTTCTTTATAACTCAACCTACAACAAAAACTCTTTAACAACAATAATAATAAATTTGATAAGCAGAGATCCTTAAACTTAAGAAACTTTATTAAAATACTCTTACTTACACACATCTTAATTGTAAACCCAAAAAAAAAATCAAGTATCTTAATAATTAATATCCTATTCACCAAAAATAAATAAATTAACGTCCACATTCCATTGGAATACAATAATCCAAAATACTCACATGATAATAAACTTTTTTTTTACATAAACATGCCTATGATATTTCATTAATAATCAACTAACAATACGAACATGATGAAAAATATGAAGATTAGATAAAGATGAACAATTGTCTATCTTCTCATAGAACCTATATGATTGGTACGATTACTTGCAAACATTCGTTGGTACTCTATGATGATAACCACTAGTTCTGAAGTATCTGGAACTCTCTTGATAATTTTGTCAACGTGATCTTGTTATCCATCTCAAAGAAGAGATTATTGAATCCCAAGCTTCTCCTTCTGTGACAGGGAGAGATGGATATCTCCATTGGATTTTGGCAATGATGAAGTTCCCCTGAATAATGTTCGGGTTTGCTGCTAGCTAGACATCCAGAAGCTTCATGAGATTGAAAAAGAATTGAGGGAACGTCTCAACTTGATCAATGACATCATCTACTTTCCTCCTCGGGTTGATTATGTTCCAGCAACCAGCATTCTATTCACTGGACACAAGTTGCAAAAATGTGGCACGTATTAAGATACAGTGTCATTATTCCAACATAAAAAAAATAAAAAAAATCACACAGTTTGTACGTGCTATCATATATGTATATTTATCTCTTATAACTTTAACACCCCTTCTGTTTTTCTTTTTTAAAACATAAAGATTGTTGCATGTTTTATATGTTTTATATTGACCATTAAATTTTATTATAAATAATTAAGATTAACTAAATCATGTGAACTTTTGAAAAAATCATATAACTTGTTGTAAATGGTTAAAGTTATTAAATATTAACCATTCATATATAATATTATGATCTAAATTTATTCTTCTTATTCATAAATTATTTAAACATTATATATATAACTATGAGTACAACCGAAGTTTCATTAAAATCGATATTCAATCTTATAGTTTGTCAAAAAGTCAATAATTTCACAAGTCCTACGTGGAAATCAGTTGGTGTAAGAATTTTACTTTTTCAATTTTGTAATATAATTAGAAATTAATAAATCATCTAAACCTGAACCTTCAAATGTTAAACCAAGAAAAAGAAGTTGAGAAGTGCACCAGAAAAAAAAGAATTTCAAATAGTGTATATGCTTGTCAATTTACAAGTTGATCCTCCGTATACCAATCAACAGATGTTTATCCCTTATAGAAGTTAAGTGCGGCAGATCCCTCCTTTTTGTTTTGAAAAAATGATGTTTGGGTAAGATCTGTCTGTTTATAGTTAAAACCACAATGATTAATGTTAAGTTAATTAAACACATCAATTATAAGGTTTTCAATTCAAAACAAGAGTCTTTTAATTTGACACCTTGAGCGGCTAGCTGCATATATATTCTGTCCATTTCTACCTACAAAGAAGAACCAAAGGTAGAGAGATCCTTTTCAAGTGTGGGGTAGCAAAAGCACTTCAAGAGTTGGCCAAAGGTGGAGTGGCTCACAGCCTTCATAGCTCAAATCAATGTATTGTACCATAAAAGTAGAGACGAGATTGCAATATATGCCACTATGGTCTATGGTTGCATGTTCTAGATTCCTCATATTATTCCTCTTATTCTCTCCTGGTTAATCAACATTACCTTTATATTTACTTAATAATTAATATTCTTAATAAATATCAGATCACAAAATTAATAAGTTTGAGTCCAGCTAAAACTTTCCACAAAAATTGCCTCAAACCTAATCCTTACCTTTATGGAAAAAAAAAAAAAAACAAGCAGTGATCTGTCTCAAATGAATAGTGGCAGGACGTCGTCGCTTTTAGATTCTCATTGGTGTTTGTTGAGTCCACCTTGCCTATAAATGGGGAACCTCTCACCACAAACTTAAGTTGTGAGTTGAAGTTTAGAAGAACAAAGCTTCCCACCTAGCTAGGCCTTTCTATTGTAGCACTCAAGTTTCTTTCTTCGTGGAACTTAAGAAAATGGTTAGTACTAGTAGTGTTTGAGATCTGTTGCCGAATAGTTTTTTGGTCCATGGCAGCATGTAACTTAAAATGTTATATGTTCTCTTTTTTTAAAATATTTTGTCACTTTATTTCAGAAGGAAAAAATGAGTTGGACAGTTGCAGACGCCGTGGACTATAAAGGCTTCCCTGCAGACAGGTCCAAAACAGGTGGTTGGGTACCCGCAGCTCTTATTTTAGGTTTGTACCACTTCTCTACATCTCATGTTTATGCTATTGCTTTTGGAATATTTAATACATTAGATTTAGTGAGAAGATAACATTCAAATAATATATATATATATATATATAGTACTACACCAGACCTAAAATATGATAACTTCCTTCATCGCCTTCATGTGGGTAATGTTTTCATGGATAAAGAAGCTATGTCTTGGTTACAAGTTAAGGTAATTCACATATTGCAGGGTAAAAATGAGTGTTTCATCAAACGGTGATGCAGAAATAGATAGGTATTGGTGCATACAACGTATATGGAGTGATAAAGTGGTTTGATGGTTGGGAGAAGGGGTATAAGGATTGAAATCATGGTTCGAATCCAAGATTTGCCTATAAAAAAAGCCATAATTCAGAAGGCCATAAAAAAAATAGAGGAGTTTGCACTTTTAAAGACTAAGCGGATGTTTAAAAAGCTGTTAGTCCACCTCTGAACATATTTTGAATCCAAAAGATACCAAAGGATTCTTTCTGCAAATATTCAAGGTGCTGCAAACAGAAACTCAAACATGCACTAACTAATTAATGAAATTAATTTAAATGTACTGACTTTAAAAGATTTATCCAATCATACATTCTCATGTATGTAACTTTATTATATTTAGTATGATTTCCGAGTAGTTGATCCTGTGAAAAAATATAAATTAATTACATATAAAAATGAAACTTTAAACAACTAGTTTCGTATATAAAAAAAAAAAAAATAGTTTCGTTGCATAAATATTAAAACGGTATACAGTATCATATTTAATTATCTTTATATCTCAGTTTATCTTTCTGATATACACACGTTTCAAAAATACACCCCAAAGTTTAAGGGGATACTTTTGTTGTCCCATTTTAATATTCACAAAATATGTTTCTTAAATAGAGGCTAGTTGTGTCCAACACGGCTCCTCGTAGTAACAGTAGCTTGAGGCAGACAAGGCTCCTAAAAGTTTATGTGTTACCATAATAAACCGTTAACCTGCTGTAATATTCCATTTTATCTTATCTATAATATTTTTTGGGGCAATGATTGCATATGAGGAAGGAGACAAACCAAGTGGAATACTAACCAAAGCATGTACGTACATACTTCTGATTGAGGATAAATTCATATATGTCACCTTCTGTTTAGACTTGGAGGAGAGAAAAGCATAATATTGCATACAATCTTTGTGATGTTAATGAATATAACAATATTCCATTCGTCTACTCCTTTTCACCATACTTTATCATCTCACTTTCTAAAAGTTGAGCTTACTTTATCCATTCATTTTCGGCTTTTTTTCAATATATTAGGCAATTCACTTTTCACTTACAGCCTCTACTTACGAACAGAATTAATTCACTTTTTTTATTTTATATTATAACACATGCGCTAATCACCTGCTTCTCCAAAACCTTTTTTCAGTCCTTTTTTTTCTGGTGCACAAAATAATAAATATGAAGCCAGTATTAATTTTCACAGAATAAATAAGTTACATAAATTAATAGAAGGTAATTAACTCTAAAAATTGTTACAGGGATTGAAATCGTGGAGAGGCTCTCCACCATGGGGATTGCAGTGAACCTGGTAACATACATGATCTCAATCATGCATCTGCCAAGCTCAACTGCAGCCAACACTGTGACTGACTTTATGGGCACATCATTTCTCCTGTGTTTGCTGGGAGGTTTTCTAGCAGATTCCTTCCTTGGCAGATACAAGACAATTGGAATCTTTGCTTCAATACAAACACTGGTTAGTTACATCAATTACTAGTGACTACTTTTGTCATAAAAATTAAGTCAACCTTATTGGCATATTCAATTATATAAGAGTGAATTACAGGCACTCCTCCTGAGTTTTGTTTTTATTATTACACCTAGTACCTTTTTTTATTTTTTTACTTTACTTTGAGCCTGTGGGGATTGATGAAATTTTTTTACTCCTAAGAGGGGATCAAACCCCCAAAAATTAAGAGATTTTTTGTTTGGTTAAAAAACCGAAAAGTATCATGTGTAAATAAGAGCAAATGAGAGTCCGTGTAATTTACCCTTTGTTTAAAGTGGAAAGTTTTAACTATATATGCATGTATGGTGATTTCAGGGTACTGCTACATTAGCAATCTCAACAAAATTGCCAGGGCTACGTCCACCACCTTGCCATGCTAACAGTGACAGCTGCAAACAAGCCAACGGATTCCAAATGGGAATCTTGTACTTGTCACTGTACCTTATTGCACTAGGAACTGGTGGCCTCAAGTCCAGTGTTTCAGGATTTGGTTCTGACCAATTCGATGAGAAAGATGAGAAGGAGAAATCGCAAATGGCCTATTTTTTCAACAGGTTTTTCTTCTTCATCAGTTTTGGAACTCTGGCAGCTGTCACAGTACTTGTCTATCTGCAAGATGAAGTGAGTCGCAGCTTGGCGTATGGAATATGTTCTGTCTCTATGATCATAGCCATTATCGTGTTCTTATCAGGAACTAAAAGATACAGATACAAGAGGAGTTTGGGGAGCCCCATTGTCCACATTTTCCAAGTTATTGCTGCATCAATAAAGAAAAGAAAGATGCAACTCCCATACAATGTTGGTTCTTTGTATGAGGACACTCCCGAGGCTTCAAGAATAGAGCACACCGAACAGTTCCGGTAATTAAGCTTATTAAGTTATTATTATCTTTGTTCACCCTTGTGGGAGCTAGCAAGTTATTGTGCGGTTTCATAAAATTGTGACGTCTAAATAATTTCCTCACATACTCTTTTTATTTTAAGTATATAGTTTCTTGGAGAAAGCAGCCATTGTGGCAGAAGATGATTTTGAGACAAATTTATGTGGTTCTGGACCAAACCCATGGAAATTATGCTCACTAACAAGGGTAGAGGAGGTGAAAATGATGGTGAGACTTCTGCCAGTGTGGGCCACAACCATCATATTTTGGACCATTTACGCACAGTTGATCACCTTTTCAGTTGAGCAAGCCTCCACCATGGAAAGGAATATTGGGAGTTTCCAAATCCCTGCAGGCTCTGTCACAGTCTTTTTTGTGGCTGCAATACTAATCACTCTGGCTGTCTATGACCGACTCATCATGCCCCTTTGGAAAAAGTGGAACGGCAAACCAGGTAGATATATCCAAGACAGTACATGCATTATTAGATTTATTAGTTACCTCAAAAAGTACTAATCAGATCAAAGACCATGCCCTAATTAAGTAAACCTACTTTCTCATATTAATTATATAATTATTGACATTATACAATTTGAATTATTATGTCATAATTAATCATAATATTATTATATAAACTTAAATATGTTTGAAATCCTCAATATATATCCAATGCAGAAATTTAGAATAAAAATTTTAATGTATCAAAAATTTAAAATGATAATTTTTTTTATTAAAAACTTAAAATAAAAATCCACTATATATTAAATATTTAAAAATTATTTAAGCCTATTATATATCTATATAGCACTAGCAGAAAGCTGCATGTGAAGCCCATACATATATAACATGCGACGACTGATTGACCATTTTTGCATCATATATATTAACATATAGTCAACTAAATACCAAACTTTAATTAGATACAAATAGCATGCATGTTGATATCCCATGTCTCACAAAATTTAATGTTTTTTTTTTTCATGTGTTCCAGGTTTCACTGACCTACAAAGGATAGCAATTGGGCTTGTATTTTCCATTTTTGGAATGGCGGCTGCTTCTGTATGCGAGAGGAAACGGTTATCCGTTGCAAAAAGTGTTAGTGGCGGCAACCAAGCAACAACAACACTTCCTATAAGCGTTTTCCTTCTGATCCCACAGTTCTTCTTGGTGGGTTCTGGTGAAGCATTCATATACACAGGCCAACTTGATTTCTTCATAACACGGTCACCAAAAGGAATGAAAACCATGAGCACTGGTCTCTTTCTCACAACTTTGTCTCTCGGTTTCTTCTTCAGCAGTTTCCTTGTCTCGGTTGTTAAGAAAGTTACTGGGACAAGAGATGGGCAAGGGTGGCTAGCAGACAGCATAAACAAGGGCAGGCTCGATTTGTTCTATGCACTGCTTACCATACTTAGTTTCGTTAACTTTGCAGCATTTGCGGTATGTGCAGTTTGGTTCAAACCTAAGAAACCTAAACAACCAGCTGCTATGCAAATGGGGCCAGTTAATGGGTCCACAGCAGAGGAAAAGTGCTGAAGGCTGAATAGTTTTTAGGATTTGGGGATTATATATATAGTCTTTATACCCATTATTAATGCTATCATATGGTTTTGCTGCTTTGTAGATAGGCTGTTATGTGTATGTATCCGAAGAATGGATTGATTTTGTGTTTCTCTTCCTGATATTATAGAATAATGTTTGGGTTGGCATCTTTGTACGCATAATTAAGCGTGTAACATAGTTTCTGGTCTGTTACACTTTTCTCAATCATCAGGCTTTCTTTTTAATTTGTTAATATTTTCTTATTCTGATTTTTTTATTCTGTTAACATTTCATAATATAATTGATTGTCTTTTTGTTACTATATATAATTTAATTGATAAACTTGAGATGTAAATGTGTACAAAATGTCTCGTGAATGTGACATATAAAAATTGTCAGCCTTACATACAAACTTACAAAAAATTAAGTTAGTTTCATATTTTTTAATTTTTTTTTAACTTTTGGTATAAGATTGATAGAAAGGGAATGTGTTAAGACTTAATAAACACAAGAGGAGAGTTTATAATCCCATCCCCCATCCAAAAAAGAAAAATAGTTCATTAAGTAAAAGAATCTCAAAATTTAAGTATCACAACAGATTTATTATACTCAATGTGATGTGAGACTCTTAATAGAATGTAAATAGTTCACGACAGAGATCAAATATAATTTTAAATCTAAAAAAATTGAGGTGAAAACTTTTGAAACTAAAAGTAACAAAAAAATTAAGGTTTTAAAAAAAACAACTTATTAAGAAAGAAAAAAACACACTTTAGTCACTACAATACTAAATAGATTAATAATTAAAGTTACATAAATACTTTAAGAAAATAGCTGCTCTTTTCCTCTCTTTTTCCTGGAGACCTAACATAATAAATACTTTACCCGTCTAGGCATAGCAAGAGAAACATCTTTTAAACCTAGTTTACACTTTGCCTCCGCCTCTTTCGTTCTCAAAGCTTTGCATTAGAAATTAATTCTAGAATCAAAGTTCATCCCTTTTCTGTGTTATCATCCTAAATAATTTACCCGTCTTGTGTTTGGGGCAGTACCGAAAATAGCTTTTCCCAAAAACGTTGAATTACACTTTTAACTTTTATTCAAAGAAATATAATGTTTAATATTTGAGCATACTTCAAGTAAGATTGTTTCCTGCATAGGAAACTAAAATTAAATCATGGTCTTGTTTGAAAAAAATCTTTTCATGAATTTGAATTTATAAGAAAAAAAAAGGTAAAATGAATAAAGTTTCTTTCATAATTGAAATTAACTTTTTCATAAGTAAAAATAAAGTTTTATAGAATTTTTTAGAAAGTTTCTTTCATAATTTTTAGGAAATTTCTACAAATTAACTTATACATAAATTAGTTTTGACTTTTGAAATATTTATCCAAATAAGATTCAAATTTTTGTTTTCTATATTTTTTTTACGCAAAAAAGTTAATAATCAAATTAATTGAACAGAAAATTTGGTGGAGCACCTTACAAATAGTTTACTGATTTTGTAACTTTTCCCATTTATTTTTGAAAAGTTATATAGACATTCTTTCAATTTTATCCTTTTTTAATGATTACAACTTTCAAATACGAATGTGAGGTTCACAAATTTTCAGGATTTTTTTTTAAAAAAAAAAAAAGCAGCCACGTGACTCGTGCGTGTTCTTTTGTCTACATCATTTATTTCTTTGAAAACTTTAACGAAAAATGTCACGTCTAATTTAATTCTTTTTTTTTTCTACTGGAATTTGAACAAAAGTTGCAATTCTAACGAAGATATGTATATCAGTAGGTACCAGAAATAGCCGCCCAAGCTAAACTTACAAGCCACTACATTTTTTTTGTCGCCTTATAAATTATTATTTTTTATGCTGGTCGCCTTATAAATTCAAATATGAAGTTTGGCTTAGTATTGAAGAGTTTTTTAGAGTGAAAAATGATGCAAGCAAATTCAAAAAATCCTCATTTAAGAAAAGAAGGATGAAAAGAAGAATGCTATCAACCACAGTTTTACGGTATCAATTCAAAATATGCATACTCCAAGCTCAACCTATTACTTATTGATTGCTTTCAACAAGCCCACAGCCATTGAAGACTTTAAGTATTGAACCATTGGCATAGGGCAAAATGATCTTTGATTATTCTTTAAACATATTCCAAAGTCTGCTACATTTTTATCACTAAAAAATGTGGCATCTGCAGTATTACGTAATTTATGCTTTGTTTGAATAATAAAAAAAATTACACGAAAAAAGTGGGGTGGAAATAAATATAAGAAAAGAGAAAATGAATAGAATTTTAAATTATTTGGACCGAAAAAAGTAGAAGAGAAAGAAAAGTTAATATTTCTTATATAGACATATTTGCCTCTTATGATATACTTACATGGTCTAAAATATATCATTTTAATTTTTAATGGGTCTCACGTTATTATTTTTTTCACTTCTTCTTCCTCAAATCTCTTCATTTTGAGAGAGATTTGTGATCCCATCAAATTTTACTCTCTTCTCCCACTTCTCTCATTTCTCGAACAGTAGAAAATTTTATTCTCTCGCACTTCTTTCTCGTCTTATCCTTTCTTTCTAAAATTACCAAAAAGTGAACTACTTAATTTAATAAAAGCACCCAACTTCATAATAATTCACAAAAGTAATCGTTCAAGAATTTAAATTTATAATAAAGGGATTTATTTAATAACTTACTTCTTCCTTAGATCAACAAGATTATTATTATATTATTTTGATATTTTGAACGTGTAATGTAATGTTGAGTTAAATTGTTCTCTGCTTTTTTTTAAACAAAATTTGTTCTCTACTTATCTGCCTAATTAAATATTAGCTTTTCATAACTAGGATTTAACACGTATTTGTGATTATTTTTAGTGTTACATTTTTTCAAACATATATTTTTATAAATTAATTAATGCACGATCTCAGAAACTGACTTAATCTTTAATTTTAAAGTATTATTTCTTAGAAAATTGACATGTCATTCATGAATTCCCTTTTCATGGTTTTAAAATTTAAATTATTTTAAATAAGTTATTTTTTCTCCTATAAGTACTAAGTGCATCTACAACATGTTTGCTTACGTGGGTTACTTAAAAATAAGATCCTCCATTGCTTAACAAAAATTATTGTTGGCATTTTTTTGTGAAGTTTATTATATATGCATAATTGCTTATATTACTTAACTATTTTTTACTAATAAAAAGGACACTTTTCATGCCAAAAATCAACATAAAAATGAGAAAAAATTGAGTTAAAGGTTCATTTTAGTGACCTTAGTATTGAAATAATTTTTGTGTAGAGTTCTTAAATGAGTTAAATCTATGTGTCATTATAAGACTCATAAATTTAAGATAAATAATTTACTTGAGTAATTATGCATTGTAGATATTTTTATATATGAAAAAATTTATCTAAACATACCCAAACTACTCCATTGATGGATAATTATGCCCTTCAAGTAATGTTTAGAATTTAATTAGAAGGTATTAATAATGCCGAATATTTTTTAATCGTATTAAATGATTGATTGTTCTATATGATAAAATAATTAATTTTTATAACAACTATTCTACTAATTATATTTAAATATTTTAATTAATTGATAATATAAAAAAATTACATTTATAATATATAAAAATTAAACTCTAATTTTTCTATAACAACAATTTTAAAGTATTCGACTTCTCTAAGATAAGCATTTCACTTTAGAGGATAAATAAATATTCTTAGTAATTACTGAAAAAACAATTATCAGCATTCATGCAGATGCTTAACAAATTAGGCATGTATTAAAATATCAATAATTAATTTTTTTCATCAAGAATTAAGATTGCTTACTGTATTTTCACTAATTTTAGGAAAGACAACTCATTTCTTAAATAATAAAAAAACTTCTTTAATTGATTAGTTGTTTTTTTAAAAGAAAAAAAAAGTTGTTAGTTGGAAGTGTAGGATTTGCGTCCCTCCATGAACGTAAAGCGTCGTGATACTCAAACCACGAGTTTGTCCACTTTATTTGGCTGATTCAACTACCAGAATTTAGAGGAGATCCATATCCATAGATACAAAGTCACATGCTTCATCTTCATGTTACGTTTTTGCTGTCTTATCGCCACCTGAAACACCTCACTATAGCCATTCACATGGTCCAATTTTTCTTCTCCTCGTTTTAGGCGCTGCGTTATAAATCAGTGATTAATTGGCCTATATCTTATCTTGTTGGAAAAAAAAAATACTATTGCTTATATTAAGATCCCTATCTGGTATCTTTGTAAGAGCCAGATTCGGTATCTTCTTTTCTTTTCCGTCGTGTCAACAGTGGAAAGAATATGGAAACACTAATCGTAACAGCCACATTTGGCCCTGCAGGCTATGTCAACTCTAATCTAATTGAAGGAAAGGAGGAATGTTAATTAGAGTTCTATAAGAAAAATCTTAGGTCACATTCCTAATAATTTAAGTTGAACATTTAAAGCCTAAAATTTATATATAGGATTGGACATTTGCGGACTGTAAATAGATCAACATTGAAATGAATGGATTCACACCATTATTAATTATGGGGTATATTACTCCAAAATTGAATTGAAAAAGAGTATGCTGTATTATGAGCTAAAATTGGGGATTATTCACTACAAGTCTTTTACGAGTCTTAAGTCTTAACCGACATTTCCATTATTGGACGCACGTTGATTCTGAGCCATTGCTTTGGGAAGACCTCCTTTGTGGAATAATCTAAAAAGCATAAGTACATAACATTCCAAAAACATAAACTTACAATTGGATCCGATTTTAGTATCTATATTAAAGCGGTTTTTTCTTACTTTAAAACAGTAAATCACTTGTTTACGTTACATAGCGTTTTGCAGTCATCGGTCAGTTTATTTTACTATTGGTTAATTTTAATGAAAATTAATTGATTGCTTTGCAAGATTAGTTCATTTTTTTAAAAAAAATTGGTTTATTGACCAACCCAGTGACAATGAACGTACAATTTTGATTTCAACTGAGGAATCTTTATTCTTTATTAGCATGGATCAATCTTGTATTCTTTGTGACCAACCGATCAATTGTAAAATAAATTGACAAATTATTGTGGACAGTTAAATGTAATGAACATTTATGATTTAATCGAAGAGAACGTTAACTATAAAATATCCGAATCTTGTCAAATGTCAATATACGAATATACCATTAATTTACAAAAAGAACTAGCTCACTGCTCGTGTGTCCTTTTTCAATGGGATAAAAGTACTTCTCTACGAAGGATGATGATACACATGGTTTTAAAATCACAACACACCAACCAGTTTGCACTAGTATAATTAGTATTTAGAATCTGGTTTGGTGTTCAGTTTTTTAATTCCGTCAAAAAAAAGTAAAGAACTGATCGTATTTGTCTAAATCAATGAAAACTAGTAAAACAAATTGTGAAGTGAATTGTAGACAGAAGTAAGTATATATGTTTTTGAAATTTTAAGTTTCTATAATGGAATATTGTTGTCGATATCAATACTTCTATTTCTAATCTCATTTTAGCCAGTAAAGTGAAATTCTGCTATAGTACCATCTATGAAAATAGAGCATGTGAAGCATCTAATAGCATGTTTGAATTCCATAGAGCATGTGAAACTCTACAAATGTTTGCTTATTAATTTCATTCCTCGTACGGGTTAACGTCATACATATATATTATGCATGATTCATATTCTATGGATATACAGATGCTAGAGCATAGTGGAACGTAATCGATGATAAAGTGATAGTGCATTAATTTTTAAACCCTCTGGATCCGATCATATTTTAATCTCTAGAAATTAATCCCTACATACTTAGTATTTGATGTTAGGAGGTTGTGTAATCTCCAAATCGGATTGTATCTTGATCCCCTCCATCAAAATGGTCCTTGATCCAATTCAGTTAATGTTGAGTTATTTACATCCGATCACAATTACTTGGCACACGCACAATCATGTCTTGAGATTCTTGGGATATGATATAACATTTTGATTAGCATCTCATCACCCAACCAAGCCTTCTTTATGGTTTCTTAACCATGAATCCATGATGTTTTCAATCTTAACAGAATTTCAATAAGGGCATTGATTATACAGTCGTTTTATTATAGCATTCTTCTCTTGTGCATCGAGTTTTTTTTTCCCGGAGTAATAAACCACGCATTTACGCTAGGAAAAATAATGTAACAAAAAGTTTTAATTTTTTTTAGTTAAATTTAATTTCATAGTTAATATAATGAACTTTTTATATATATAGTTTGTTTATTTATTTTAACTCACTCTTTTCCTCATTCAGACAGGGAGGGAGAAGATTTTCCATATTTTCCTTATTTCTTCCTTATTTGTTTCACTTCCAATCCAAATAGAGCATAGAACATAGATGTATGACATAATTGAGTTCTAAGTAGTGTCACAATGACTACAACCTTTGCTTTATCTCACAATGATCAGAGAAAAATATTAAAAATGAAAACATGTTTTGATTGTTTTATGTACAACGAAATCATGGTGGTGTAACAAACAAATTCTGTTGTATGCTTGGCAGGATTAAACTAATTGTAATTGTCATGGTGGTGTGGCTCCTCTTTGTAGATTTCGTATCTTTAATTTGCAATGATCTGTTGTATAATTTTAGATCCGATCCCTTTGTTGTAATATCTAGAATACTTGCCACTAGCTAGATGCACTTATGGATACTCTAAAAGTGCTCTGCTTTTTTTTTTATTTTCGACCAAGCACAGTTTATTTTTATGGTGCTTTGGGTTAAGAATATGTAGGTTCTGTGTATTTGCTACTCTCGTTGTAATTTTTGCACAGCTTGTGCTATCAATGAAAGTCTCATTGATAGTTTAAAAAATATAGAATAAAATCATGTTTTGGTTTCAGATAACACAACGGAAATATGTTTTGATTTTTTTTATAACAACGAAAATATATTTTTCATTGTGTTGTTTGGAGCTGAAAAAAAAATATAAATAGTGGAAACATATTTTTGTTGCATGGGTACAACAACGGAAAGGAATCATGATTCCGCAAAAAGGACGTTTTTGGAAGAAAAAAAAAAATCTCCCCCATGATGTAGGGACCAATAACAACCTCCACCTTTTTCTTTTTTTTTCACTAGAATTTTATACAAAAAATTGGTCCAAGAAACATTTTCTTTAATAAAACCCAGTGCAAAATACACAAGAAAAGGCCGAAGCTCTAGCCCGAAAATGAGGAACAAAACTAACCCAAGGAAGAGTAGACATAGCTTTGAATTTGATCATCCAGTAATGACTAATTTCCCTACCGGAAAAGGTAGAAATGAGTTTCAGGAAAAGTAAATAAATCCATACTGAAACTAGTTTGGTTCGTTATTTTATGCTGCACGATTTCCCTTGGTACTACGAAACAAATCTGTAATTCCTGTTGGAATATCTCTATCTTTCAAAATGAAATTTATCTTCCGTATCTGATTCTCTCCTCTTACTAGATCAAGACAATTAGAATCCAACAAAGTTTCCCATCCCAAAGGCTTCCCGAATCGGAGGAGAGGCGAAAATGCGTGTTTCGAATTTGAACTGCTTCGGACGTGTGACCAACTAATAGCTAATGAATGACTGGTGAATGAAATGCTAATGAATGAATGGTGAATGAAATGCTTTGAAGTATTAGTTTGCTTCAAGCCGTTTGAGCTTTCATTTGAAAAAAGTGTCACATCAACAAATTCGTGGGTGATGCACTTTCCTTCTTTTTTTGACAAGCAGATGTGATGCACTTTCTTGTATGGCCCAAAAAGGGACAATTCCAGTTACATACGATTCTCCATGTTTGGATCAATGTTACATATGTTTGGTGAATCCAACAGATAAAAGTAAAACAAAAATAAAAGCAAAGATATTGATCATTTGATAAAATTAATTTTATCTCAAAAATACTTTGTTATCTGAAAACCAAACATAAGAGTTTGTGACAGAACTAAACCTGATTTGGAATACGGGAGAACCAATGCTCAAAGGATGATTTTTGGCCGATGCCCGAATCCAGAGTAGCAATAGTGCGAGTAAGAGAACGTGCAGGCACACAAATATAACATGTACACAAAGTAGATGTTTAATAACACTTCAATTTAAAGATAAAATGTCAAAAAAAAATATGTAAAGTTCATTTTTTAAAAGTTCTCCCAGAAAGGTTCAGTCGAAATAAATGCACTCAGATTGACACTGGATGTTTAATAACACTTAAATTCAAAGGTAAATAAAATTGTCGATTTATTAAAAGTTCTTCCAGAAAGTTTAGTTGAAATAAATGCAATTAGTTTTTGATTTATTGTTGAGCATACCTGTCGCCTTCATTTCTTACTCAAACCTAGGCAATCATATTGTTAACCATTAGACTAACCTCGTTGGATTGTCGCCTTCTATTTTAATACCTAAATCTCATTATTTGTAATTGAACGGTCTAATATTTGCCACTATGCCAACAAAGGATAAATAACCAATATTTTAGGGTAATTATGATTGATCGGTTCTTATGAGCGATTGAGAAACGCTGTATAAGCAGTTTAAATCACTTAGAAACTTGTGGCATGATCATCATTTACAGTATCTTTGTTTTCTATTCCACGATGATAATGAAAGTGACCAAGTTCCGGATAGAGATGCCCCTTGAAGCAAATTTCAGAACTAACATGTACTCTCACGAGAAACATATCAAGTTCCAAACGACAAAGAAAGAACTGACAGCAACCTCAACCAACCAAAAGTGGAACTAGAAATGCGTGAGGAAATGAGTGAGGTTGCTCGTGGATGGCTACTACTCACTATCGATTTGCACAGATAGCAAAATTCATACATAAAGCGTAAGTTTTAATCCCACACAAGTCCACTAAAAGTTCGAATGAGCAAAGTAAATCCAATAAAACAGTATTAAAAGCGTGATGAAGAAAACAAGGTAATACGAAACACGCAGATCAGGGGGTGTTCCAAGAATGTGACGATAGGAAACCGTAAACAGTGGATTTAGAATAAACGATTGGTGATCATGCAGAAAGTAGTTCCTAAACTTAAGCCGTGTAGCCAGGGGATGTACACACTAAAATCTCTCCACTATTAATAATGGATTTTGAACCCAGGAAAAAATGCAATTCAGGGGAGTAGAGTTAAAACAGAGAAGTTGTTCAATATTATAAACATACTGTTATGGCCCAAGTTATAATGTAAAGGTCCATAAGAAGTATTAAGAGGATTGTTATTAAATAATAGATAACATGAGTGAGATATGTTCTACAATTGAGTTCTGTTTAGTGCGTGAGTGCACTAAGGGAGAAGAATGAATTCATTTTTAGTTTTCTATTTTCCGTCTTAATTCTCTGTGCTCGAAAAGGGTTCACAACACATACCGGTTACACAGAAATCTTTCCTTTCTCCCAAAAATTAAATGTCAGTATCACATTTAGTACTATCCGAATCTGAATGATAAAGGCATAAAGCAAACATGATCTCAACATCCAAAAAGAATGAAGCGAAAGCGAGAACTATAACCGCAAACTTAGAAATAACAACCATCAACTTAGCTGTTCCACAATAAACTTGCAGGACATTAATAAATTATTAAAAATCATAATGCAATTTCATTAGCTACCCATAAACACGAATCAGTAATATAAGGAACAAAAGTCAATCTCAGCCTCCAATACATAACTAAATATGGGTATGAAAATTAAACTGTGAGAAGTAACATGTAACATCATAATAATAATATAATTATAACGATAATAACAATAACGACGACGATAATAATAATTACCTAATAGCAGAGTACATTACAGAACAAAACCAAAAACAAAACCTGCGTCATCCAACATTAATCGAAGAGAGTGACCAAATAATGAGATCAGCACTTGAATCAGTTCTGGTTGTCGTTCTTCCTTCCAGTCCCTTCTCCATCCTTCTGCTCCAACAACCTCCCAGCCTCTTCATCAGCCTGCAGAGCCTTCTTCTGCGCCTCCGAAGCCTTCAAAGCCTGCAACTTGCAATGATTATAATACGCAACCCCCAAAAACGCCAACCCGTAACCAATCAAGTTAATCGGGGTCACAGTGTCCTTTATCACAGACCAAGAGAACGCAATCAAAAGCCAATCCTTGACCACCCCAGCAACATTCATTGTCAAAGCCGAAGTCTTTCCCACCAGCAAGAAAACTGCGAGGTTCAACGCGAAAGCACAAGCCGAATTCGTGCCGAAAATCGCGAAATCCAAATGGAAGCTAGAGTTGTCCCTCAACGAAGGGTACTCCATGATAATCCAAGGCACGGACAAGAACACCAAGCAACAGGGAGCAATGTAGTAAAGCGAGGTGATAGGGTTCAGCGAAATCCCCTTCGAATTGAGCAAAATTTGAATCAGAACCAACCGTGTTGCCTCAAACGCAACCGCCATAAGCTGCAGGGTAACACCCCATGCATCGAATTTGGCTTCGCCGTAAGCCGCAACCGCTACACCGAGCGAGATGGAAACCATGTTCGCCATGGTCTCGTTCTTAAAGGCCTCTTTTTTGAAAATAACACCAATTGAATAAACCGCGACAGGCATAAGCGCCTTGAGCATCTGAATGAACGAAACAGAGAGGTATATATACGCGGAATTGGAAAACCAGAGGGAAAGTGAATAGAGTGCACCGATTGGAACAACGGATTTGAGGTAGAGATCACGCGACATCGAAACCGGTTCAACGAGCTTCAAGACGCGAACGAGAATGTACGCGAGGGAGGAGCAGAACGCCATGTGGATCATGGTGAGCGAGATCGGGTAGGGCCAGTTGTACATCTTGCGATCCAGAATGTACTTGTTGTACACGATGACCGTGAAGCTGAGGAAGATCCATATCGCGACGTAGGTGTAGGAGAGGACGATTTTCTTCACGACGCCGTCGGAGACCGCCATTGTTGTTACTTCGGAACACCCCCAACCCTAACCCTAACCCTAGCGGTGGTGTGTGTGTGTGATGCTATAGCTATTGCTTCGTTTCGGTTTATCAAGAGCGTGTAAGAGGGAGAGATCTGGCGGAATTTCAGGTGATTGGCATTCGATGCATTTGGATTGGATCTCCTTCAAATTTAAAAAAAAAAACCAGGTGATTAAAAAGGAAACTCGAATTTCAATTGAATCACTAATTTTGTGTTTATTTTATAGTATTAGTATTCGAGAGCTTCACTCTGAGTAGAGCTAATCGATGGGTTTAGTATTGTGCGATATAATGACGTGTCACTTTCTAACGGACTTGGGCTATTTGATGGGCTTTCCTTGTTTCTTTGATATCCAATAATACCAACTAAGTCCTTTCATTTAGGTGAGGGTTTGGTTGGGTAATTTCCATTATGGGGGGCTTACTTGCAAAAACAATGTGTTGGTATTTCTGTTTCACACTTTTGTGTTTTTTTCTTCTAATTAAGATGCCACTGAATTGGTTTATATAACACTATATTAAGGGTGGCACCAATTTTGGCATTTCAATTGGACCTATAGTTTTACGAGGAGTGTAAGGATTGCGGTTATCTAAAGTTCTAAACCGGTTCGTTGGTATTAATTGTAACGCCAAATAGTAAAACGTGGTTAGCAATTGGTGCAAGGGAACAAGGAAGAGAAGTGAACAGAATAAACAAGTGGCGTAGCACGTGATTGAGTTAAGTTTGAAATTTGGGGATGGAAGCATAACGCCTATACTCCCAACTTTGGCGTGTTTGACGATTTTTTTTTCACATGGGACAGCTGACTTTGAGGGCACTTGTGAACTGTACGAGGACAAATAAGGTTTAAGGATTCACAAGAATCACGATGCAACACCTTTGCTCAAATTGCACTTTAAGAGTGTAACCCCCCAAAAAATGCAACTTACTTAACGTTACATTTTGTTATATAGCATGTTCTGACCACTAAAAAACCCTGACTTTGGGGGGTAACAGATCAAAGGAAACTCTCATACACCTTAACATCATTGCCTTTCCTTGAGATAAGGTGCTCAAATTATATAATGAAAATAACTACCCATTAAGCCTTAAAAATAGTCAAGTGAAAAAGTTACGAGAGTGAATTTCTCATTCTCCTAGTTGAAGAATCTAAGTTATGCATCTAGGAATAAATAATCATACTTGTATATTTCATGGACTTTAATTTTCATACAGCTTGTTAATAGTAAAATTCTAAATTGTAAATATAAATTCAACCAAAGAATTCAGTTCAATTGAACTCACAACATATGTGAGTTGTTATAAATTTTGGTACTTATTTTTGTTTCTTATGCGTAAAAAAATTTAAACATTCAACTAAATGTTAAATCAAACTTAGATGATAATATAAAAAATTTCTACTTAGTTTAATTAAATTGTATTGCATAGAAGCAAAATCAACTAACTATCAAATCATCATAACCAATTAAACATTTATATATTCACAAATCATTGATTTTTTGTCAACCCCTTTTCTATTCCAAGAAATTGTACTATTGACATGAATATGTCACTGAAGAGGAGAAATCAATTTGGATTAGTGATTGAAACTTGAATTTGGAATCTTAACGCATTTGTGACTTTTGAACCAAATCAATAATAGACACGATGAACTGGCCAAACAATGAGGAGATTAGTGATTGGCGCACCTACACTTTACTTTAGTCATTACTTTGTTCTAAAGTTTGGGGGTTCTTTGTCTGCTGACATATTGAAGGTATTTTCAGATTTTCTGTTCTATTTGTGAATGAATTCTATCAGGAAAACTCCCGTATCAAAATACTGCTTTAATGGATAAACATTTATATGCTGGTTTCTTAAGCAATAAAGTTTGTTTAATGTGTATTATCTAGTGTAAAATGTCTTTACACAAATATTAAATAAAAAAATATTTTATTTGTTTATACGTTATATAGATAAATAAGATGATGTAGTAATATATTAAATATTCTTAGATGTAGTATCAAATCTGTTTACACTAACAATGTATATAAATTAATTTTTAATTCAATCAATAAATTAACTAATTTATAAAAATATATATAATTTATTTTGAAATATATTTTATAATAACTAATATTTTAGCTTGTGTATTGTACAAATAAATATTTATTTTACACAAATAAAATTTATTATTTGTAATAAATAAGTATTTTTAAATATACAAATTATATCCTAATGAAATCTGTAACAAATAAATGTTTTCAGTATTTTATTTTATTCAGTGAGCTTGATGCTTACTACCTAGTTTGTTCTTTTGTTTTCGTTGTTTCGGGCTTGGCCCCTCTTTTTTCCCAAAAAATAAATCAATAAGTTAATTATTTCCTTGAGACTTCCGCTTTTTAATTTTGACTTAAAAATGACTATCATATATAGAGTTGATAAGTAGATAAGATATCTTATATGAGAAAATATCTTACATGAAAATAAAAAACTTAAACCTAGACGATATAATTATATATGAAAGGTTAAAATGATCACAAAAAGTCACATAATTTTTTTTAAAAAAAATACACATAACATTAAATTTTGATCATTTATATTTAATTATATAATTTAGTTTTATTTCATACACTCTCGTATAAGATTTTTTTTTTTCATATGTAAATATAAAATAATTTCATATGAAATGTAAATATAAAGTAATCAAATTATGTTAAAGGGGTTGGTTCTAATGAAATGTCTAGTATCTCTGAATATAATGAATTAAGATTCAATTTTTTATTAAAAAAAAACATATCTAGTGTTGATAAGTGCTCTGAATATACTATATCTTGGGGGAAAATAGAGTAATCAATTGATATATTTTTCTATTTTTTAAATCAATTCAATTTGGTTACTTCATCTAAATTGTAAAAAATACACTTTGTAGCTATTCAAAATCGTCACTAAGTGAATTTAAACCCCATACAATGCACATTTCCCTGGAAAAAAATTAATCGATTTTAAAAATTAGAGAACCAAATTACACCAAAAAAAATGTAGAGGATTAAATTGAATTGATTTTATAAATTAGATGACCAAATCGAACATAAATAATAATGTTATGTATTAACAATGTAAAAATTCTTACGCAGTCATTCAATCATAATCTAATATGTAAGATAAGTTTATTGACTTTTAAAATAATTATCTTAAAATAATTTAAACGTTGATTTATGATTAGATGACAGTATAAAACTATTTTACACTGTAAATACATAAATATTAAATCTTTAAATAATTTTAAATATCACTAAACTATATTTTTTTTTCTATACATTATTAGCATAAAATTTTAATATTATCAATTTATTAACGTTCGAATCTCAAAAATATTAAAGCCAAAACTTTAGAGTTTCTCAATGAAATCCTAAAGTGTGTGTGAACTCAGGGTGACCAAGGGAGATGTGATTGAACCAAAGGTTTAAGGTTCAATCTTTCTATGTTGGAGAATATCATTAGGTCTAATCTTAGAGACCCACGTGTCCTACTACGAGTGATTCACTGTGCTCAAATGGCTTACTTGATCAGATGATCCACGATCCCTCGAGTGTTAGGCTTGAAAGGTGTGGACACTTGTTATGCTCGAGGGACTTTGTTGGTCAAACGATCCACATCCCTTTAGTCAACCTTTTTGGTCAAATGGTCTATAACCCCTTGAGTGTTGAGCCTAAAAGGCGTGTGTGCTTGTTATACTTGGTCGACTCATAATATTAAGAAACATATTACATTTTCGAGTGCATTGTTAAATGAAATGGTTTTTTTGTGTGGTTTTGCGTGATTGTGTAACTTAGTAAGGATTTACTTAACATATTATCACTTGGTTGATTGCTCATATAATTTTTTTGTTATGTTCACTTAATGTATTTATTGGTTGAATGCATATGTAGTTAATCTCTCAATTGTTTATGCCAACATGAGGTTGTTATGCTAACCCTTAAAGGTGTTTTAGTCATACAATTCGCGATTGAGCGTAAATGCATTTGGTTTTTGGTTACTTTGGTTAATGTACTTCTTGGTTGAATGTGTATGTATTTAGCTTATTAGTTACCTAGGAAGTTTATAATGTTGATCTACACTCACAAGTTTTTTATAGGTGTATGGCGACTATAATGCGGTCTACTCATAAAATTTCTTTATCCTAGTTTTATTTGTCTACTAGCCAATTTTAGCCGACTATGGCTCACAAGTCTTATGTCTTCATGTTTGGGGAGATTGTGATGTCGACTCATGATGTCAACTTACACCCATGGGTCTTTTATAAGGTGCTCGAGGGTTGTATGTATAACCTTCACATATTTTATTTTGTTTTCTCGCATAGGGTGACCACAAGGCTCATGTCTTTATGCTAGGGGAAATTGTAATGTTGACCTACACTATGTTGATCTTTCTAGGATGTCCAAGAAGGTCGTAATGTCAACCTACACTTATAAATCTTACCTTCATGCTTGAAGAGATCGTAATGCAACCTACACTTGTAGGCATTTTTTAGGGTGCTCGAGGAGGTTGTAGTGATAACCTACACTTGGGAATGCAATGTGATTCGACCAATGTTTGAGACCCAAAATTCCTATGCTGGGGAATATCATTAGATCCAACTTAGAGACATGATTGTTATGCTATAAATGATTCACTATGTCAATTGACTTACCTGTCCAGAGGGTCTACAACCAATAAAAAGTTATAATAAAAATTTAATCAATTTATTATGCATATTAATATATTTAAAATGATAAAAAAAATATTTACATTATTGGTATATACATTTTTTTAAACATATTTAATATTTTTTAAAATTTTATCATATATTTATAGACACATAAGAAAATTACTTGCTAATTATTTGATTTTTTTAATTAAAAATGCTTGGAAAGATTTTTAAACTTATAATATTCAACAATTATGTAATGATAACAAAAATTCATACACACTTTTATTTTACGAATTATCTATTTATTTTTAAAAGTATTTTGTTTAAGAATATAACATGTGAATATTATTCTGAGTATTTTTTAAATGAAATATAATATATCTAGAAAATAATTATTTTATCATCTCATTATAAACATGAAAATATATTTTCCAAAATCTAATTTTCAAAAATAAACAAATAATTCGTATAGCAACTATCTGAATGGGTGTGAGCGGTGTCCTTTACCTAACGGCGAGTGGGTGTAAAAAATAAAAATGGTTGGGTGAACCACACAATAATCTCGTTTGTGCTCCAGTTGCCTACTACCGACACTTGTTTAGTTTTGCGGTCATGTCATGCGCTGCTTTTGTTTGATCCAAATTCACACCGAACATATCCCAAATTCCCAATCACCCAGTATCTCACTCCACCTTTAACTTTTTTACCCCTCATTTAATCACGACACGTGTACATTTCATCTTTAAAATTTAGTTTAATCTTTTTTAATCATAAAAAACAAAAGAGATTTTTATTGCAGTTTTTTCATTCAGCTAATTTATCACAGCTTTGAAGATATCATATACAGTATACACATTCTTCATTAAAATAAAAAATTATTCATAAAAATAATATCCGATATTTTTTTATCTATAAGAATAAAAAAAATAGTGTCAAAATTTTCGACGCCTGACAGATTCCAACTAACAGGCACACGCCTTAACCACTCGGGCAAAGCAAGTTGGTATTCGAAAATAATATGCAATATTCTCAAGATACTCTAGTAACTCTCAAAAAGATACTAGAAGGATATAAAAAGATTTTTTTTCTTCTATTTATTCGTTTTTAATTTTTCATGCAACGTTCAATAATATATATAACGTTTATGCATTGCAATAATTTACTAGTATATTGCATTATTATTAGTCGCGCTTTTCAGACTTCAGTTTTCCCCACCCACAGCTCATATTTTTTTATCTTTCACTGTACTATTCATGTTTTGCACCTTGTAAAATTTCTCTCGAGCTAACCCTCAAATTTAGTCACATTATTTAATATATATTATAATTTAGTATTCAAAAGATGGAAGATATTCATATTTTAGTTTGTTATAAGCTAGATCTTGATTTTGGGAAAATAAACCTAACTTAAGAACATTCAAGTGCAAAAGGTATAATTTGTTTTTTTTTTAGGTTTAGAATGAGTTATATAGTAATGTTGTATTTGGATTGGACTGTTCAACATTGGAATCAATGGACTTTAGGTCAATTAATCCAAGAAAAATCAAGAAGGCATTTCCTCAACCTCATGTGGCTTGAAAAAATTTGGGATCCTCTTGATTTGTTAAAGATACAAACTAGACAACAAGAAGAATAATACACAACAAAGATAAGTTAGATGATTATCTTTTATCTTGTACATTGTTTGACGAATAATGAACAATATAAATAAAATAATATAAAATTCACTATAATACCTAATATTAGTTATCTTAAAAATTTAACTTGTATATTGAAATAAAAAGAAAGAGATTAGAATTTAAAAAAATATTATTTTCTTTTCTAAATGATTATGTTGATTGGTCACTATTTTTCAATTATTAAAGAGATATAAATATGTATTTATGTGTATTTTTAATACTTTGTACCCAAGATAAAAAGTTGTTACATAATTTTCAAAATAACAAAAATTAGAAATTTTTTCATGTCTTGTGCTTAATTTGTTTTGTTGTCCCTTATTTTTTTAAAATTAAACGTAAACTAAAAATATTTATTTTGTTTAATATTATAATTTTTAACAAATCAATCAGACTATTAAAATAATGAAGATGGTCCACATACTCAAAGATATGATTTCTTGAAATTATATATATTTTTTATAATTTAGTCCTAAATTATTCACTTTTTAGTCCTTAGTAACAAATTCTAATAGATAGATTAAAAAAATTAGTAACTTCACAGAAATTAAATCTTTTATATAATTAATACATAAATATATAATCATTATTATTTCGCCTGTAATGTTACCAAAACCATAAATGAAACTTTAGAAAAATTACTAAGAATTTTTTTTCAATATAATAATAATAATAATAATAATAGTAATAATTTTTAATAGTTAATTTAAAGTAAATATTTATTAAAATTTTAAATTAGTTTATTAAATATTAAGTAACTAAATTCAGGTCAATAGAAATATACAGTGAGCAAATCAAAGACTCCTCCATGGATGGTCTAACATATATCCTCATCCTGAATATTGCACATATGAATTAATTTAAAAATAATATCATAAGTATGTTGATGGTATGTACGAGTGTAAGGATATATAACATGATATATCTGAATATAAGAATAAGTGGACTAAAAACAAGTTTGACATATTAATAAGGTACTGAATTTCTCTTAAACATGTCTTGTAACCAATAATATTACAAATCTTTACTTGACATTTTTCAATAAGATATTTTCTAAGATTCAATACAAGTTTAGTACTTTTTCTCTTAAACAAGGTATTAAAATTTAGTTTTGTAAATGTAAAAAAAGGTGCTAAAAGGTGTATAGAATTTTAGTTTAGTTAGTAATAATTTTTTTCCTTTTTTAAAAAAAAAATAGTAACCAATTTTATTATTCGACAACATTCTGTAAAAATTTCTCTAAAGCAAATAAAATACAGATTATGTATTTATATATCATGGAGAGCCTGCAACAACATCCTCCTTCTTAAAGTAAAATAACAGCTGACAAGTCATTTTTTTTTTATGAAATCAACAATGACAAGTCATTTTAATATTATTAATCATAGTTTGTACGTGTCACGAATGTGTTAAGAAAATATAATCATCAACGGAAGCCAACACATATAAAATCATTTTTTTTTCTTTGGTGGACTGAGAACAAGAACTAGTAGTAAACTGAAAGAGCCGTGTTAGAAGCGGCTGAAGGAAGAAGAAGAAAAAAAGGATAGCGATGCAGAATTTAATTGACTCATGTACAATGACAAGTACAAACACAAAAAATATACCATTTATAAGTCACTAACTAATATTGTTAGTATTAGACAATTACTGGTAATTATAATTATGATCCAATGGTAATTAATATTACACGCCCTCTCTTCCTTTCTCTCTCTCTCATTGTCTGTCCTTGCCACAGAAACCCTGAAAGAAACCCCAGCAAACGGGATTTGTATTGCATTTGAGCTCTGTTGTAGTACCTGAAAACCTTAATCATCCTATGGAGACCAACAACAAACAACAGCAGCAGAAGAAGAAGTGGTTTATGCCACTGGTTCTGTCTCTACTACTGTCCACCCTGCTCATACTTTTTTCCATCTTCGTCTCCTCCGATTCCTCCTCTCTGCTCTACCTCTACCGTACACGTGGCAGACTCGAGGAGCCTCGTTTCGTGGAGTCAAAGCTGAGGCTGTCCGCCACGTCATCCAGCGATTCCGTTCCCAGGATCGCGTACCTGATCTCGGGGTCAATGGGCGATGGCGACACTCTGAAGAGAACCCTCAAGGCCCTTTACCATCCCAGGAACCAATACGCTGTGCACTTGGACCTCGAAGCTTCTTCTCAAGAAAGATTGGAGCTTGCAAACTTTGTGAAGAACGACCCTCTCTTTGCGGAAGTGGGCAATGTTAGGATGATTGTTAAGGCCAACTTGGTTACTTATAGAGGACCCACTATGGTCACTAATACCCTCCACGCTGCTGCCATTCTGTTAAAGGAAGGTGGACTCTGGGATTGGTTCATCAATCTCAGCGCTTCCGATTACCCTTTGATCACTCAAGATGGTACCCTCTTTGTCTTTCTTGATCAGTCAGTGTTTTTTTTTTGTTGGTTTCTGTGTGTGTTTTAGGGAAATTTTGTTGATTTCTTATTTGTTTTTTCTCTCTCTCAGTTTTGTGTTAATTGATTTGAATTCTGCTGTTTTTGTTTTGGATTGTATTTCTGAGATGTGATGTGAGAACCAAATGTGTGTGTATCTTGTTGGTAGTAGATTTTGGTCCGAGATAAATTTGGAGAGTTTCTGAATTTTAAATTGGTCTGATCTGGTCCCAACTTTGTCCAAGTTGTTCCAATTGTTGGCTTGCTCATCAATGAGTTGTTTGTTTTTGTCAGCAGACAGGCTTGTTCCTCTTTCTCTCTCTTTCGTTGTAGCCCGGGGTGGTGGGGGAGGAGGAATACCAGGTTTCAGATAAAAGTAAAATTGCTTCTAACTCCACTAATTTCTGCACTGATGTTTTTTTTTATGTTTTGAAGAGTAACCACTAACCACCATGCCATGTATATTGGACGCATGATAATATTCATATAAAATAAATAAATTTCTGTTGTGGATATTATGATGGTTTGCTAGTTAAATATACTTAAAATCTGTAATTTGTTGAAACTGTGAACTGTGAATTGTGTTGCCCTGTTTTCACAATCACCTGCTACATCTCTTTTGCTCAACAGATCTGCTGCATACACTGTCATCAATTCCAAGACACCTTAACTTTATTGAGCACACCAGTGATATTGGCTGGAAGGAGTAAGTTGTTAATCCTTTTCTTCAACCTGTGTTTTATTGCATGATTCATTTCATTTTCTTCAAAAGTAACATTCAATTTTGTGAAATATCAAACATATCTCTCTTCTTTTTAAGTAAATCTTTGCTGTTTTCTTTTTTCAATAGAGATCAGAGAGCCAAGCCTGTTATCATTGATCCAGCTCTTTATAGTGTCAATAAGTCTGATTTATTTTGGGTGACTGAGAAAAGAAATGTTCCCACCGCATATAAGCTGTTTACAGGTGAGAAACTTGGAATCTGATGCCCCTCATCTTGATTAAATCTCTATTTTGTTATTTTTCTCATGCCACCTTTATTATTTGCTCTTTCAAATTTGTAGAATGCTTCAGTAGTATGAGCCATGTTATCCTAAAATGAATTATAGATATTACATAAACTAAAAGAGCTGTGGAAAATCTGAAAATTGAAGTCAAACAGTCATGATGGAATTGAGAGAGGGAATTCTACTAATGAGATGACTTCAGTAGCCTGTGGTTTTGAGTATGATTACCCTGGATTACAGCACTTTTTCTCTTTTCTCCATTCTTTTCCTTTTCTCTCTTATTGGCTACAGTTTTTCACATCTGTCTCGAACTCAATATCCCATATGTCTCTCAGGTATTGATTGCCATTAGTAATCCTAATACGGCTTTGGCAAACATTATCATGAGCTGTGTATCCCTCTATTTTAAGTTGACAAGTGCTCTAAGAACATTTGTTAATGGAACAAAAGAAGAAAGTATTTGTTGAAAAAGATGACATTTATTATATCCAATATGCAAAAATCATTTAATACTTAATTATTAAAGCAATTAACAGCATTTAGTGAAGTGTATTAAGTCATTTAATTGCACCTTAACTTAGGTCATTAGGACATTTATTATTAAAGCAATTAACAGCATTTAGTGAAGTGTATTAAGTCATTTAATTGCACCTTAACTTAGGTCATTAGGACATTTATTAGCAGGATTCTCTTAAGTTTGTTTCAACATGAAGCCATTTGCAGCTAAACTTCCACACTGATCACCTAGTTTACTTGAATCTATGGCATACAGCATTTTATCATCTCAAGTTTTTCAATAGTTGTCCATAAGTGGAAGGCTTAGAAGTTAGAATCCAGCGCTATGCTATCTAAGTTTTGTTATGCTACTTGATTTTGCTCAGGTTCTGCATGGATGATGCTCTCTCGCCAATTTGTTGAATATTTGTTATGGGGATGGGATAACTTGCCTAGAATTGTCTTGATGTATTATGCCAACTTTCTATCCTCCCCTGAAGGGTATTTTCACACTGTCATCTGCAATTCTGAGGAGTTCCGAAACACTACTGTGAACCATGACCTCCACTTCATATCATGGGACAACCCTCCAAAACAACATCCACATTTCCTTACAATTGATAACTACGAGCAAATGGTTGACAGCAATGCTCCGTTTGCTCGAAAATTTGGCAGGAATGAACCACTCTTGGATAAGATTGATAATGAACTCTTGAGACGAAATGAACATGGTTATGTGCCTGGCAGGTGGTTCGACCAAGCAAATCCTAACATCACCAAACCATATTCTGCCATAAGAAATATCACTGAACTTAAGCCTGGCCCTGGAGCAGAAAGGCTTAAACGCCTTATCAATGGTTTGTTATCATCAGAAGATTTTCACACTAAGCAGTGTTCTTGACACCCAGGTTTAATCACCTTGCTATGCTCATTGCTGTTTTTCCATCACTCAACAGCAACAAGCAAACAATTATGATGTCCAGTTGACATCCAAGGTTGTTTCGAGACCAAACATGAAATATGAGAAGACAGATCAGAAAACATACGGAACAATTTCTTCAAAAGTACGCCTTCCCTTCAACTTCTATTTTTACTCGAATTTTAACGTGACCACACATTTGTAGTCAATACGTATCCATTGATTCACATGATATATTAAATTTTATGGATGACAAGGACTTGTCATCAATGCAATTGTTGTACTCCTTAGAATGTCTTTATAGCAAATAAGAGATTCAATGATATAACACACGGGTAGAGTGCCTGGTACGGTTAGGCTGGAAGTGCACAAGCCCGTGAAAAGTACTCTTCCTAGTCTTTTATACAAGGACATGCTCAAGTAGATGCCACTTATTTTGCTTTTTTTTTTCTCTCCCTTTTCTTGAGTTATTACCCTCATGAATTGAGGTACGTTTGATTTTTCTTTCATGAATGAACATTTGTTATGCCGTTAGGCTCTTGCAAACTAGTGAAAGGGAGATCATTTACTATCAGACAAATTAGTGTCCTCTAAATTTGACCATGTTGATAATTTGACAGGTAGGTATAAAGAGAACATGACACGTGACATGTTTTCTTTGAATCTATTAGTCAAACATGTAATTTTGATCGATCAACTGTCAAAAGAGACTTATGTCAGGAAATTGTTTTGGAAGAGATCCATATTGATATTTTGTTTATAAAAATGATCCAAAATGATCCTAGCCTCATAACTCCTAGAGATTTTGTTGCTTCACCATTCAAGGGGAAAAACAGCCAACCTTCATGGCCTTAGCCCCCAAGCCCCCTTGCTCCTGTAACTTCTAAAGGAATGTCTTAAAGAAAACGCTAACACCTGAGCATTTCCTTAAATGGTTGGTTAATTTCGATTGCTTAATAAAATAAACAAATTCAAGTTTAAAATTATGCTCAATTATTTAATGAGCCAAGTCCAAGGTTTATTAGCTCTAACATTAATAACTTGTAAATAACTTGATGATATATATTATAGAAAAATTAAAATTACATAGGTTTCATTGTATCATACCACATTAGTACATATTTTTATATCATATCACAAAAATGTTAAAATTTTATTTAAAATAAATAATAAATTTACATACTTTATTTGTTTATATAAAAATATTATATTATGTGTGCATTACACAACAAAATTAAGTTAAAAATAGCAAAATCTAAACGTGTCAAATTATATTTTAAAATTTAATAGAGAACATATTATTACAATTTTTAAATATAATATAAGACAAAAATATACTCCCTTTGTCCCATAATCATTATTGTCTTAGGCTGTTTTGCGTAAATAAATAAAATAATAATATTTTTATAAAATTAATCTTATAATCATTAATTTATTTTAAGTTTTTTTTACCTCTAATTAGTATTATAAATCACATGAGTAGAAAAAAATTAATGTTATACATTGAAAAAAATTAAATAATAATTATTTTAAGATTAATTTTTTCTTCTTACACAATAATTTTTATAGGATAGAGAAAATATTTTGAAAAGTGTAAACACTTTAAAGGAAAAGAAACAAAGAAGAAAAAGTAATAATGTAATGAAAGCAATTTAAATAATATGCTTAAAAACATTCTTAATTTTATAAGGGTTTAGTTAAGTTTTTAGGCCTCAAATTTTTAATTTTTAGTTTCTAAATTATTTTTTTAAGAATTTGGTCTCTAAAGAAGTTGTTGTTCTTAAAGTGTCATGTTGGAAACACATATGAACTTAAAAAAACCTAAGAAGAGAATCTATCCTCCTCATCTATAATTTACTATGGTATGATGATATTCATGATAAATAGTTTAAAGACCAAAAATTCAAAATTCATATAATTTGATGATTAAAAACTTAATTGACTCTTTTATAAATTTGAGCAAATTCACTAAAGACTCTCTTGATTTTATGTAGTCATCATCTAGCAGATCCAAATCTCGAAATCCCCTCAATTTCTGGAGAAAATTCTCCTTCATTAAGTGAAGCTTCAGCTTCAAGTCCTTTTCCATTCTCATCAAACCTGCCTGGAAAAGAGATAATAAATATACGATACTTCTTTCTCCGAAGCTACTGTTCCTACTCTTCTCTTCCACTCTCATCATCCTCATCTTCTTCTTCGCATTCCTCACCTCACACCCCTCAAACCCTTCAAACCCTACCTTCACCGCCTTCAACACCCGCCTCTCCTTCAATGCCAGGACTGAGGGTAAGGATGGGTTTTTTGTCGACGTTGGTGCCAACGTAGGTATGGCGTCCTTCGCCGCCTCCGCTATGGGGTTTCGGGTTCTGGCTTTCGAGCCTGTGTTCGAGAATTTGCAGAGGATCTGTGAAGGGGTTTACTTCAATAGAGTTGCGGATTTGGTCACTGTCTTCGAGGCCGCTGCGTCGGATCGCGTTGGCAACATCACCGTTCACAAGGTCACTTTTCTTTTCTTTATTATTATTTTATTTAATTTTGGCTTGAATTGAATTTTGGTATAGTCAACTATAATGAGGGATTGTAGAAGAAGGCTTGGTTTAGTTGGAGTGTTGGATACTAATCTAATTAGCTCAGAAAGTAATCATCTAAAGTGCAGAGATAAAAGTGGATGAGAAACAAATGTTTCTGGATAATATAATTAGATTTACGAAAATGACAAGTTGATAACCCACTTCCTTGAACTTATGCTTTGTTCTCTAAAGGGTGAAGGTGAATCAGCTCAAAATTATTGGTTGAACATTTTGGAATTTCATGATAAACTTACTTGTATCTTAATCCTTCTTTGCAAGACTGACGATGGAATGGCATATGTAAATATAATTAATCTGGATGTTCTTGAGTTGCTTCTAGTTAAAGGATAAGAAGCAATTAGTGATATTTCAGTTATAGTCTATTTAGTTTATGTTGGAATAGGTTCAGTGTTACAGAATAAGGTAAATCAATCAAAGCATATTTTAAGAGCTTCTCTGGAAGTTATTAACATGGTAAATAAGGCAGACCCAGCATGCCATTTATATGGAGCTATTATTCAGGATATTTGCACTCTTGCAAAGAGAGAAGAAGTGTGTGTGGCCATGTTTTGCATAAGGATAACCAGTATGCAGATTTATTGGGAAAACAACACATGCATGAGTGAAGTATAGGATTGCTTGGATCTTTAGCTTACTGGTGGCAGCATCTTCCTGAGTTTTCCCTTTGTTAGCTGACCTATCTTCTGTTATATTTTTTGTTGTATCCTCGGGTCTACCCATTCAAAAGGATTCTAAGCTTCCCATTTGGAGTTATGTTGAAGCTAAAGCATATTTTTTTAGATGAGCTGTTTTGGCTCATTTGAGGTGACCATAAGGTTTTGACCGACCTGATTAGTTCAGCTAGTTGGGTTGGATGGAGATTTAAATAAGGTTTTAGGTTCAGGTGATGGTAATGACCTCCAATTGTGCCCCCACAATATCCCCAAATTACTGATGAAAATTTTGATAGGGCAGGCTAGTCCTTGCTTGCAGTTGGCATACTTTGAATGATGATCTGTTTATCCATTAGAAAGCTTATTTAAAGAGCCAGCTTGTCTGCTTTGGTTGGACAGACTGGGATGAGTGTCATAACATGTAAATCTCAAATCTCCTCCTCCTCAGCTTGAAAAGTGGCCTCCAAAGATTTAATATGTTCATTTAACGATAGCTGGTTTCTATAGCATCTTGAAAATAATGCACATGATGGACTGTGTGCTATGGTTGAAAAAATGTTTGATAGTTTGGAAAAAATGCAACAAAAATCTGTTTTTATTTTTGGTTTAAATTATAGTTGTCAAGTTGCTGACACCATGATTTTATATGAAAGTTCCTTTTTTTCTTCAAATGAAATGGATATGGGGAGAAAATATATACTACTTACGGGTGAGAGTTAGTAACGATTTGGCCAAGTCCTCATTGTTTCGGACATGAAACCTTAAAGGACAAGGAAATGAATTACTTTATTTTACATTGCAACTTCTGTTTGTCTTTCAATGCTGATTAGTTCAATTTTACTTGATTTTCCAGTTGGTTGGTAGGCTGGACAACAGTGCAATTTCTGCCACAGGTGCAAAGTTGGCATTTAAGTCGAATGAAGAGATAGCTTTTAAAGTACGGACCGTTCCTCTTGATGAAGTGATTCCAAAATCTGAGCGTGTGCTTCTGCTTAAAATAGATGTTCAGGGCTGGGAATATCACGTTCTTAAAGGAGCATCAAAGTTGCTCTCAAGGAAAGGAAGCCAAGCCCCATATCTCATATACGAAGAAGATGAGTGCTTATTACAGGCCAGTAATAGCAGTGCAAAAGAGATTCGAGACTTCCTCCATAGTGTGGGTTATCATGATTGCACCCAACATGGCACAGATGCACACTGCATCAAGAAGGATTGATCATAATTTTGGTTTTCAGTTTCTGCAGTCCCTAGATGGAAAACCAAGTTATTGCCAGTTGACTATGTCAGCTAATTCTTGAGTGGTGGATTGGTTGCCGATGCTGATGGAAACGAGTTAAGACGGGTGGCAACTACACCGCTAACTGCAAGCTGCTTCGTGATCTCTATCTGTCCACGAAGTTTGAAATGCATGTTATTGAACAAGCATTACCTATGATTCTTATGTAGATGTGTTCGAGTTTACGTCTTGTATACTGTCCTTTAGGAATTTTTCGTATCAAGTGAAACCACAAGTTTCAAATAGTAATAGGACTTTTGTACAAGTCGTCTCCCAAAAGATTATGTTTATCCAGACAATTCTAAATTAAAAAAAGCTAAGGTTTTATATGAAATATTTTATCAAAGGTTTGTTTGGAACAATTTAAAGACCAATGAACAATAAAATGAATAAATAAAGAACAATTGTTAGAATAAGAGTAATTTGAAATGAAATAGCATAATCAACCACAATGTTGTTATGAGGATTGAGAGGTGTTGAATTTGATTTTCCTTATTTCAATGGAATAATTGCAATTAATTTAATCATTTATGTAATTTATCCTTAATTCATAAATATATTATAGCTTAAACTATTTAGATTAATTCTCAATGTCTTGGTAAATTAATCTAAATAATCAGTATCATCGAGTAAAAATTAGAGAAGCTTAATTGGTATTGACCTATGTCTAGCGATAATCCCAATTGGGTACTTTTCTTAGTTTTAGAAATCAAAAGAGTGTCTATCAATTAAACTAAGGATTCCTATGATCAAATAATAGGTGATCAGTCTAAAATAAGTATTAAGAATAGAGAAAAAATAATAAACACATAAACAATTATATTAAAAGGGAGAATTACATGAAATTAGGTCAGGCATTCTAATCCCAACAGATGAGGAGATTAATTGCTCATAGCATGATTACAATCCTTGGAAGAATTTATACAAAGCATAAGAATAGCGAGCTAAAAGCCTAAGAATGATCTACTCTCTCTCGAAGAACAATTGCTCTAATTCGTGTTGAGATCCTCTCTCATTAGCACAACAATTTTTATAAACTGATATGGACTTGGGCCTATCGCGACACCCTTACTTAAGCAAGGCTCATTCTTTCAACTTTTGTTGTCCAATGTCTTCCCTCGCTTAAGTGTCCAAAATGTTGCACTTAAGTGAGGCCTTCATGTGTGTCCTGACTTGGTTGTCCTCGTTTAAGCCTTCCTGTAGTGGACTTAAGCAAGAACCTTCATTGGAGTTAACTGGGTTCTCTGTTTGAGCTCGCTTAAGCGCCCAAAATGTTGCGTTTAAGCGAGCCAAATTCCATCATTTTAGATCTTAATTCCTCTTGCTTAAGTGACTAAAGAGGGTCGCTTGAGTGAAACATGTCAGTGACTTCTCAACTTCCATCTGTCTTGGCTCGCTTAAGCACACAACATGTCTTGCTTAAGCGAGTAGATCACCACTTGTGATTTCTGACTAATTACCTGCAAAATTCCAAAAAAAATCAAGAAATCCTAATTGATTAAAAAATGCTATATAAGACTTAATGTATAAAAAATCCTAAGGTATCTAAGTGTGATTTCCTTATTCAATCCTAAATTTGAGTCAAGATAAGACTTAATGTATAAAAAATGCTATATAATCATCTCAAATAATCTGTAAACTTTAAGCATATTTGGCGATTATCAGTCCTTTATTTGCAGGCATTCGTTTAATGAGTTCCACAATTTTCCAATTATATATTGAAATCTATTTATATAATATTTGTATATCAACTTTTCATGTTTGATATGTCATAACGAATACGAAGTCCTGAAGTATACAGAGAACTACATCATCTGTGGAAGCCAACATAAGTCAAATATATGGGTACTGTGAAATTATACATCTTCCAAAATGAAGTAAAATCAATCACTGGTCAATCTCAAAAGGAACAAGATGAATTAGTGTTATATGCTAACAAGACTTCAAATAATAGAATTTTTTGTTTAGCTTGAACTTGCTGGCTTCTTGAAACCTCGAGAGCAGTACGTGGAAGAGAAACAAGAAATTTTGATGCTGTTCTTACACTGACGAAAACAAATATCAGTCCCAACTTAAGAAGCCTCTTTGTCGGCAGTGGACTTCTATGGTTTCCGAGATACCCCAACTGTAAAATATAAGCACTTAAGAAACTTTACAACCACTATTCTATTGTATAATGATCAAATAACCAATTCTGTAGGCATTGATGCTACACATACACAATAATAATTTTAAATGGACCACCTCCTAATTCTCACTATCAAAAGAAGAAAATAGTGATTGCTTTTTATGTTTTTAAGATATTAAATACATCTACTATTTTATTTATTACTTTCTCTGTAAAGTATTAAGAGGATTAACAGAATATTAGTAAAAGGTGATATAACATTACTCACAAAATATCTATTAAGAAATAACATGTCATACATTTGTGCTTAGGCTATGCAACTTTTGGTACATCAGGAAAATTTCAGTAGAATTCGCTGGTTCTCCCACAAAAGTTTCCTTAGACCCATTTACACTACAGTGCAAGCACGAAGAAAAAGAGAGTAGACAGAAGACACAAGTTACACATCTAAAGACCTAAGCATGGAACTCAGAAGACAAAAAATTCACAGGCTAAAGAGATTGATTGTCAATTTAATAAGTTATAACAGGAAGCCAAAAATCCATGATAACTCTGCCAATTGCCATGGCAATACTGCTTATGCCTAGTAAGATTGATATATCAAACCGCAACCCATATCCCTTTACTTAATTGGTATATCTTGGAACAAAAGAATGATTATAATTCAGGCACAGGTTTGATACCTGAGGTTCTAACCACACAGCTCAGTCCTCAGGATTCTTTTGGTCCACTAGTTTTTGAAGGGCCAGCTCTTTCCACCATAACGTCATAAAGCTGCTTCCCATTCTGTTTGTCAAAATAAATTAGCAAGAAACAATAAAAAAATGTTGAAGCTTGATGTCTGCAACTCAAGTAAGGAAGAAAATTATTTTCTTAGCTATCTTCTATATGTGTATTGGCTATACTTGTGTCCAAACTACTTACAAATATTATGGGAAAGCAATGAATTTGTCCCTCAGGCTTTGTTTGTGTCTCCTTGAAGTAAACCAAGATAGGGAAGTTTGGCCACCAGAATTCCCAATTAACAAATGTTGAGTACCTGCAGCATATCAAACTAGTTTTTGTCCTACTGTTGTGAAATTCTAGAAGCGTAAACATGAAATCAGGGTACTTACTTCCAGCATTTTTTTCCTCCCACAAAAGCATTCTCACCCGATTCCTGGAGCTGTTCACCTATCTTTACCTCCTAAACCATAAATTTTGTATATAACTAATATGAATAACTAAAAAGAAAGCAGAAAAAAACACCCAGGAATGATCAATACAGTATACAATTACATGAAGTCATGCACACACAAATAATATGCTGAAGTTACATATACTAGGATGGTAACTGGAAGTGGATGATAATTTCCTATAAATATAAACCATATACAAAAGTAACAATTGGTCAAGCTGCAAAACTCTAGAACATAGTGTGTTTAGTCATGCAATTTAGTCCTTTTGCATCAAATCAAAGAGGCAGAGAATTTGCTACAATGACATAAATGTTTGAAACATAATTGTTCTCAGAAATCAAGGGGGCAAATTCTCTATTTGTGGTTATTATGATTAGAAGGGCCACCTGCTTTGCAGTATAAAGAAAAAAAAGTATCTGACATATTCATTTATATAATATGACATTTTTTGCTTTAAGAATGTGTATAGGCTGTGGGCTTTTCGGATTAATTTGAATTAAAAAAATTCAGCTCATTTTTCAGCTGTAATAAGACAAACTACTAAGCTTTTTAGGAAAGTAAATAATGAAGACTTGAAGAGTAAGTGCTAAGAAAGTAAATAATACAATGCATAAACCACAAATTTCTTGGAGAAGTTAGAAGAGAACAAACCAGAGCCTCATCATCAAAGACAAATGTCACTCTAGTGGTCTGAGGAAATAAGAGACAAATAATAAGAGAAAAAGTCAGCTTCTGAAAAGTGGAATGGAACATATAATGCAACTTGTAGCAAACGTAGTGAAAAGTCACCGGACAAAATAATCTTACTAATAGCCTCTTTTAAAAAAACAATACTGGATCATCATGCTACTTTGCACCTTTATTAATTACACTGTATGCTACTAATAATCACCTGGAACAACAGAAGCAATCCAAGGAGACAACAGGTACTGCAGGTACCAAATTATCTGTGTAAGCCAATCCACCAGCTATACCTGATAGTACAATTTTGAGCCATTAGGAAATTTGTAAATCTGCTAATTTAAGGAAAGGCCAAAAAAGACTTGAGTTAACAGCACTCAGAATTCAAAAGTAGTTAAAAGTGTTAGCTAATCTCATTTGAAAAATATTTTGATTCACCTAGTTCCAAAGAACCCAAAACTAAGGCAACAGATGGTCAATCACAATAGGGGTATTTATTTTTCAGATGAATCAAATTCAGTGTCTTTTAAGCGATTGTGATTAGCCCAATTAAACAGCCACCAACCAAACTATGTAGTTCTAGATTAGATTATTCAGGACAATCCACAAATTTTATATGCAAGTATTGTGTTGCGGACTATGGCCTGTCGATTTGGGATAACAGTATGTGCAATCAGCTCAAATAGTAAGCATTATTGCTTACTTGAAAGCCTAAGATTACTTTTTTTTTTTTTATCGGGAAATGTTAATAGTTAATTTTTTTTTGTTAGCGAGAGAGATTCGAACCACAACCTCTCTCCCCTCCTTCGTTCTTTCACCACCAAACTAACCTTATGACCACTAAACCTAAGATTATGTGGTAAGACACATACAGATAAAGAGAGAATCAGAAACCACCAAGTAGCACAATTGGAATCCTGTAATCTGGTTCAGGAATCACAGTCTCTCTGCTCTTCACGGACCTCACCTTCCTTCCAAGCTGTCAACAAAGAAACTCCATAGTTATAATTTATAGAACACCGATTATATGCAAATCACAATTATAAGCAATGATAAATGAGATGATAGAGACCACAGAAAGGGTGAAGTAGCAACCAGTGAGTGAACAACAAGACGGTTTCCATGGCTTCTAGTTATTTGTCTCCCACAAAAACTTGGATTGCACACAACTTGTCCACAAATAGAAGTCCTGAAACCACTCAAGAACCAATCTTTTCCCTCCCTAAAAAAGAAGAAAAGAAACACATAAAATTAAAAACCCACACCAGTATCAAACTTCCCCATTAGTATCTTGGTGAAAATATCCGAACTTTACTGAAAAGGAATTGAAAATTTGACTAAAACTGACACAGAACACCGATGACTCTGATGAAATTGGATGCAGTTAAGCTTACTTTGGGAGGGAAGAAAGTGGTGTACGGACAGAAGACTGCTCGCCATTTGTTTGTGCTTCACAAAATCCATGTCTTTCTTTTATGCACAAGAAGAATGATTTTACCAAAATGCCCACCATTCATTGAACATGTCCAAGGGCGTTAAAGTAATAAAGCGCGAACTTTGCCCACAAACTCGAAGGCCTTATCTTTTCCAACTCGCATTAGCCGAACTCACTCCTTCAGTTCAGTTCAGACCAAACTTGGCTACAACGTTTGATATTTAGGAGTTCCTGTGATTGAGAATGGCGCACTCTCTGTGTTTTGCTCCCATTTGTTCCTTGAAATCCTCAAACAGACCTGGTATAAATAACTCTGTTTGTTTGTGCTTTTTTGGGTTTTGCAGTGCTTATGTAATTCAATGAGATTTTGTATCAATTTAAATAGGGGCAGTTACCGGTAATTCGGTTACCCGAAAGGCTTTTGAGATGAAAGAGGTGTGTCAGAATTCTGAAGTTCCAAACTTTCAGTCCTTGAAGGTTAAGGTGAGAATTGAGATTGATTTTAGTATCCCATTTACAATTAAGGTGCTTTGTCTTTGTGCTCAGTTTTTTTCTTTTTTCTTTTTGTGTAAAAAATGCTAGCATGAGTACATCGGTTTGGTGTATCGGTCAAGTGGTTTATTTATGGTTTGAGATGTGTGGTTCATAGGCTGAAAAGTTTTGTCCAGTAACATTTGGAAAAAAGTGAGGGCTAAAAAGATATTATATGGCACATGTAACTTGCAAAAGCCTCAAATGTAACTGGTTTCTATTATTGTGTTTGACAATGCATAATTGCATATATTTTGAATCCCTCTCTGATTTTGATTTAATACAGGCTACAGAAGATAACACTACAAAAAGCACAAAAGTTAGGAGCATTGTTTGTTCTGATTGTGATGGAAATGGTAAGTGAAAATGTTGAGTTTTAATTTCTTCTTATTACGATCTTTTGTAGCTTTCTTATTCTTTATTTAAAGACGGTTTAAATTAATGAGAGCCTTCGTGTGATATCATATAGCAATTGCTCGATTTGTGTAAAAATTAGAACAACAAAACCAAAGACTTTGTTAAAATTTAGAATACTTTTAGTTCACTCTTAGTGAGATAAGCCAACGTTAGCCTGGAGGTATGTTCACGCTTGTTATGTATTTTGTTTCAGTTAATTGTTGATGATGGTTCTCTACCGTGCATTTACATTCAGAATAACAATAATCTTTTTATGAAGAGTCAGGATTTTTTCCATTCATATTTGAGGCCTACTGCTTTTGCTTCATGAATACAACAGATGCTGCAAAATTTCTTGAAGAGCTAGCTAATATGTTAAGTTTTTTCTTCCTTTCCATTGGAAACATCAGTATTCAACTCACTCGATTGTTCTTTTGCTCAACTGCCAGGTGCAATATCATGTACTCAATGCAAAGGTACTGGAGTTAATTCAGTAGATCACTTCAATGGACAATTTAAAGCCGGTGGATTGTGTTGGCTATGCAGGTAACTGTACCATACCGCATTCCTTCCTCTCCCTTTATTTTATCCTGTGAGCATGTATGACTGTGCTTTGTTATGTATTGTATAGTGTATAAGTATTCACTTATATGCATCAATTTCTATCCCAACCCACCCCCCTCCCCCTCAAGAAAAAAAAAACAAACCAAAACTATATGCATCATCATTACCAGTGTTGCTAGCCTGCCACACACCACATCATGTCATTGCTTGCTACTACACACCACATAGAATAATATTACCAGTGTGGTAGCAATAGCATAGTGCTGCTAGCCTGCTACCACACACCACACTATGCTATGCTCTTGTGTCGTAGCATAGTGCCGTGTCCAATACTCCATAGAATAAGATTAAATGATTGTCCAATACTGTATTATAACTTTTAGACTTAGTAGTAGTCATGATTTTGATGATTATAATGCTGTTAAAAAATTAATTAGGTGCAAAATACTCATAATATCTAGTCCAAGTCTCAAATATATTTAAAGATAAACCCTGCAAAGTAGACTCATATGTATAATAACCATCTCAAATAGGCCGTGACGAAGGCCTTCGGATTATAATTGCCACTGGTCAGTGCCTTCTTGGTTTAGCTTCAATCTAATCCTATCCAACATGTTTCTTGCAGGGGCAAAAGGGATATTTTATGTGGATCTTGTAATGGAGCTGGCTTTCTTGGTGGAATCATGAGCACATTTGATGATTAAAAGTTTGGTTAGATTGAATTCAAAGATTCCTAATGGCTATACAAAGAGAAAAGGATGTAGGAATCTGCTTGTTCCTTCGTTGGTCTTTATGCAATGTGTACTAAATGATGTATTCTGCAGTTTTGGAAATAAGATTTTTGTCTGACAACCAAGTGTTTAAGGTGTCTATTTATACTTCTACTCATAATCATAGATTAGACCCAAAATCCAATAACTAATCCAATCATTAAAAAACCTTGAAAATAATAAAAGATCATGTGAGTCCATTACAATTCTGAAAATAAGTCCAAAATACAATTAAAAAATGAAAATAAATCTTGTTTTAAAAGTTGACTAAAATTGATTAGTTTCCCTTTTTTTCTATTTTTTCATGAGAAAATTTAGTCTTTCGTCAAGCTCTTCTTGAAATCATTTCTTACTTGATCAAGTGATTAATCTATCCATGTTAGCTCACCAAAGTCAAATTATTCCTCCTTGAATAGTCTTCTATCATTCCCTCTCTCTTAGAAAGAATTTGTCTTCACAATGTCGAAGGTATTTACATCACAAAGAATCAAGTCAGTAACATTAAAAACGTTGTTTTCACCATAGTCTAGTGGTAAATCAAGGAGATTTATATCAGTCGAGTAAACATGCATGAGTTGTTATATATCTCCTAACATTGACTTCAATCTCCACAAATAAAAAAAAATCATTTTCATCATTAAAATCAATCTTAAAGATTAAAATATTCTTATCATAGACCGTCTCGACAAAAGGATTAATTATTCTGCAGTTCAATTCTAACTATTTAGATTATAGTAAAAATTAGTACCAGTAGACTAGCATCCACGTCGCTTTGGCCGAGTGGTTAAGGCGTGTGCCTGCTAAGTACATGGGGTTTCCCCGCGAGAGTTCGAATCTCTCAGGCGACGAAAATTTTTATATTATTCAATATACAATATTTCATTTTCTTTTATTTGTTCATACACCATTAATACATAAAGTAATATTTGATTATTTATCATTTATAGCTCTAGTTCTTTCACTCAAACTGCCAAACCAACCATAAAACCATCAATTAAATTTTGAACACACTTCTCTGATCTCTCCATCAGTACCAGTCTTCACCTCTATGCTACTTAACTTAATCATGGCCTTTGGAAATTCAAAGTCAAACCTCAACCCCAGTTACCCTCTTAACATTCCCAGCATAATTTTGCACCACACTTTGAGTAGAAGAATCTGCCCACAACCTCTGGTCTGACTCAAGAACCCCATTTACCATCACGCACATTCTTGAAGAAACTAACATCAAATTTAGCTTGACTATCTTTGTCCAAGGCCACCCTTCTCAAGCCATCTCCATTTTTTGGACAAAGTGCTTGAAGTTGAGCTAAAAAAGCTACGTTTATAGTGGGATCAGGACTACCAGAGGTTGTGAAATTGTATAGACGATAACTGAAGAATCTGCATTCTGTCTGGCCTATGGTATGTGCACCCGAAGACAGTCAAATAAGTCATATACTTTTAGGAAAAGAAATTAAGACTTGATCACTATGAAGAAAGTGAAGTCAAATTATAATTGTTAAATGTTGAGTAAAAATTAGAAGAACAAATGTTAACAACTCATAGTTTATTACTAAGATATATATGTTGGCCATTTTTAATCTTGATGTATAGTTTCTCATTTTTTAAGTGTTCATACACCTCTTCTTTTATACATTTACGGCTTTACGTGAGTGAAGGATTTGAGGTTGAGATTAACTTACTTGGACAAAGCAATCATGGAAATGAAGCCTGAGCAGGCCAGGAGCAATGGTTAGATCTTTGCTGAAGTGGGATACAACGGTGGACCCTACAATTGCCTCAGCATTTGGACATGGAGTAGAATAAAACCCAGCTTTCAATTGGGCTTGTACTGCCGAAGTCATCACTAAAATTATTAGGTAGCCCAATATGGCATCCATTTTCATACCAACAATGCAAACAGAAACTAGTATTTTGCCAACTTTAAGCTTGATATTTGATGGTTCTCTCTCTCCCTTGCATTTATAGTATACCACTTAGTGTCACTTATATAAGTGTTTGTCTCTTGCCAAAAGTGAACCTTACAATTTACGATTGAGCTTTTCTTAATTATTTTTGTTCTTACAGTTAATAAGGTTTTGGCTTATTTGTCAATGACATTTTGATAAAGTGGAGATATTATGAGAATTGAAGAAACTAAAAGATGCATTCCCATTTTATGTTTTCTTAAGTTCAGACTATATATGGAACCGAAGGTGGACTTCATGGTTTAGATTGTATCATAGAAAGGTATTTCCATCACTCTCTCTCTGTGTTTTAAGGTGAGTACTGTCTTCTTATCTTTGATGCCTCTATGATAGCAAACGTACTGAGAATAGCAGGCCCAAGAGGATCCCCATCAAACCGGCCCATCTAAAAGATTATGTGTAGAATGGGGGAAACCGATAGAACACTAGTAATGCTCTGCCAAGTATCATAGTTTGTTATTCGTGTAACAACCTGCAAAATTCAAATTCATAGTTTGTTATTCGGTTATATCACTTTTGGTGGGAAAATTATCTTGTAATCCCTTATAAATACATATTTCATCTAATAAAATAAGGCAGAGAAGATTCATGCTTAGCTTATATTGTAGTTTAGCAAGCCTAATCCCAGAAATTGCTATCAATTCTGGTCCGACCTACCCCTGACCATGCCGGAGCACAACACGCGCCAGTCAGCCACTGAACGCCTCGAGGAGGCAGTCCAAACACTATCCCAGGCCCATTCTGCCATGAACGACGAGCTCGAATCCATCCTGGATCGTCTTTCTGTGCTTGCGATTCCTGCTGCCCCTACCACTCCGACATCGCAACCCAACCAGCACCACCATCACCTGAAATTGGAGATTCCACGGTTCGACGGCCAAGATCCCTTAGGGTGGATATTTAAAATATCCCAATTCTTCGACCACCTATTCATGAGAGTCATTGTTGACCTCATTACTAAATTCGCCCACCTATTCTCTGAACCAACCTCCCTTCCCCCTTTCCGCCACATCTCCCACCACATCCACCTTCATCCTCACACTTCCCCTATAAACGTCAAGCCATACCGATACCCATACTACCAAAAAGCCGAGCTCGAGAAACAGGTTGCTTCAATGCTCAAAAATGGCCTCATACGCATCAGTCAAAGTCCGTTCTCCTCACCGGTGTAGCTCGTCAAGAAGAAGGACGGCACATGGCGGTGCTGCGTCGATTATAGAGCCCTTAACGCCATCACGGTTAAGGACCGCTTTCCCATGCCCACCATCGACGAACTCTTGGACGAGTTAGGCCACGCACGATGGTTTTCTAAGCTTGATCTATACCAAGGTTTTCATCAAATTCGAGTAGCAGAGGAAGACATCCATAAAACTGCGTTCCGCACCCACCACGGCCACTATGAATTCCGAGTGCTGCCGTTTGGTCTATGTAACGCGCCGGCCACCTTCCAGGCTACAATGAATGAACTTCTCAAGCCTTTTCTCCGGCGATTCACTGCGGTATTCTTTGATGACATCCTCATTTACAGTCCCTCACTTCCGGCACATGTGCAACACCTGACGGCGGTCTTCAATACACTCTCTGAGGGTGAATTTTATCTCCGCCGCACTAAATGCTTATTTGCTCGCCGCACCCTTCAGTATCTGGGCCATATTGTTTCGGACAAGAGCATTGCCCCGGACCCGGACAAAATCCAAGCAATGCTCTCCTGGCCCACTCCGTCCACGGTGTCCGAATTGCGTGGCTTCTTGGGCCTTACGGGGTTCTACCGCCGTTTTATTCGCGGGTATGCCTCCATCGCCTCCCCCCTCACATCCCTCCTCCGCACTGATGTGTTTCAATGGAACTCCGATGCCCAGGCGGCATTCGTTCAACTCCAACAGGCCATGACTCAGGCACCCGTCCTCGCTCCACCAGACTTCACTGCAACTTTCATCCTTGAAACAGATGCATCTGGGACCGCCATGGGCGCTGTCTTGATCCAACGAGCCCACCCAATTGCATTCCACAGTAAGGTGTTCTGTGACCGCCTCCGGTGAGCATCCACATATGTTCGTGAACTCCATGCAATCACCGTGGCCGTTCGCAAGTGGCGCCACTACCTGCTGGGGAGTCACTTCATCATCAGAACAAACCACAAAAGTCTCAGAGATCTCATGAATCAAACGATTCAGACCCCTGAACAGCAGACTTACCTCACAAAGCTCCTCGGGTATGATTATGATATTGAATACAAATTCGGCGCGACAAACATCGTCGCTGACGCCCTCTCTCGAATCCCAACTCAGGGGACCCTCTTCTCCCTTTCTTTACCAAATTTTGACTTCTTGGATCAGCTGCGCCAGTCACTGCACTCTTCACAGTCCTATACCACTCTCCTACAAGACATCCTCCAACATCCAGACCTTCACCCTGGTTACACGACCAACCGCGATATGATTTTCCTCCATAAGAAGCTCTGGCTCCCCTCAGACTGCTCCTTCATTCCTGCTCTTATGGACGAATTCCACTCCACTCCGATTGGCGGCCATTTGGGTTTTGCCAAGACACTACACCGAATCCAAGAGAACTTCTACTGGCCTTCCATGCGACAGGACATCCGCCGGTTTATTGCCCATTGCACTACATGCCTGCAGACTAAGTATGAAACCAAGAAACCTGTCGGCTTGCTGCACCCATTACCAATTCCGGCAACCCCTTGGGAAGAGTTATCCCTCGACTTCATCTGCGGTCTTCCACCTTCACACGGCCATTCCACCATCCTGGTCATTGTAGATAGGTTTTCAAAAGGCATTCATTTGGGCGCCCTCCCAGCTCACTATACAGCTCATTCGGTTGCTACTCTCTTCTTCAATCTTGTCTGCAAACTCCATGGGCTTCCTCGGAGTCTGGTTCCCAACAGAGACCCCATCTTTGTTAGCAAATTCTGGAGGGAATTATTCCGGCTAATGGGCACCAAACTCCGCATGAGTACAGCCTATCACCCGGAAACGGACGGCCAAACCGAAGTTCTCAATCGGGTGGTCGAACAGTATCTTCGGGCCTTCGCGCATGACCACCCCCACTCCTGGACGCGCTTCCTACCCCTTGCCGAGTGGTCCTATAACACCTCAGTCCACTCAGGCACCGGTTTCTCCCCCTTCGAGGTCACATTTGGAAAGCCCCCTCCCTCAATCCCTCAATCCCTCAATATTTGTAGGGTTCCTCTCAGGTGGAAGCCGTGGACACCCTCCTCGCGAATCACCAGCATATTCGCTCCGTCCTCCAGACTCGCCTCCGCAAGGCCCAGGACAACATGAAGAAGGCAGCCGATACCCACCGCCGTGAGGTCTCGTACTCCCCTGGAGATTGGGTCTATGTGCGCCTACGACCCTATCGTCAATCCTCTCTTGCTCCGGGCTACTGCAAATTATCCAAGCGCTATTTTGGCCCATTCAAGATCCAAGAACGCATAGGTCCAGTTGCGTACCGCCTTGAATTACCACCACACTCTCGTATCCACCCGGTTTTTCACGTTTCACTGTTGAAGCTCCACCCCGGCGAGACTCCCACCACTCCTGGCTTTTTACCCGAGACCACTAAAGGAAACGACCCCATCGTTGCCCCGCTCACTATATTGGACTGGAAATTGGATGCGTCCACCTCCCCACCATCACGCCAGGTGCTCGTTCAGTGGAACGGTCTGTCGCCGGAAGATTCGACTTGGGAAGACTGGAATGATTTGGCTGCTGCTTATGTCCTTGAGGACAAGGACATTTTTCCGCCAGGGGGTATTGATAGCAAACGTACTAAGAATAGCAGGCCCAAAAGGATCCCCATCAAACCGACCCATCTAAAAGATTATGTGTAGAATGGGGGAAACCGATAGAACACTAGCAATGCTCTGCTAAGTATCATAGTTTGTTATTCGTGTAACAACCTGCAAAATTCAAATTCATAGTTTGTTATTCGGTTATATCACTTTTGGTGGGAAAATTATCTTGTAATCCCTTATAAATACATATTTCATCTAATAAAATAAGGCAGAGAAGATTCATGCTTAGCTTATATTGTAGTTTAGCAAGCCTAATCCCAAAAATTGCTATCACTCTACTTTATTCCTCAACGCGCTTCTGCTTTTTCTATCATCTTTGCCCTGTAATGCTTATCTTTTTGCTTTAGTAATTTACTTGACTTGGCTTCGTTTTAGTCCACATTAGCTTTGGTTCATGAATTTTGATGAAAAGTAGCCACGATCACTTTAGAACAAACATGAAAAATATAGTAGCAAATTAAAGCTGATTAGCTAGCAAGCACCGCATGAAAATAAGAAGTTGAACAACAAGCAGATGGAGATTACTACTACCTAAGTAAAAACATTTGAGCAGTAGTTCACGAAACTAAGGTCACATTGAAATATATCAGTCTGTTGGAATTTTAACTTCAAAATACGTTTTTATGATAAAAAAAATCTAACTTGTGTTAAATTGCGTTAGAAGATGGTCTTATTAGAGGAACAAGGCACATTATAGTCCTAGGAGAAGTTTTTTTTATTTTTATAGAAGTCCTAGGAGAAGTTCCTATCAAAAAATTTGTCTCCCAAGTTCTTATCCATCATTTGAATCTTTTATCTTCTTTATCAGGTAATTTTAATAAATATATCCAAATTATAAATTAAAACTAATCTAGAATTTAATTTTTGGAATGTTATATAACTTTTTTTTAAAACTAAATTCCAAACATTCACATATTGTCCAATATACATTCTAGAGATTAGTTTTTGAATAAAAATATGAGAAAAAAAGATATAGAGAGCATGCCAAGAAGGAAAAAAGTACAAATAGAATTGTCTTTTATTTTGCTCAAATGTTTGTTGGGTTGGATAGGTTTAGCCCAAATTTCCATATTTAGAAGTCAGGTATTAGGCTCAAGTGTTCAACCTAGTATAGGCATGGAAACAGGGTAAGGACGGGCATGTGATTCCCCATTCCCATTTCTGTGTCTAACGGGTATCCAATTTTTATTTCCATTCTCATACCTATTGTAAATTTGATATTTTTTAAGAAATTGAATTGAATTATTTATTCAAGAAATCAAGTTTAGACGATCAATTTGTCATAATCAAATATAAAATCCTATTGTAGTCAAAAAAATTCCATGAAAATCATATCCCATTATTCCCATTACCTAAAAACTATCCCAAGACTTGAGAGAGTGAAAAAGAGTATTATTTGTTATAATTTATGTTTGTCTTAGAGTTTTAATTTCAATTTTCAAAATAATAGAAAGAACAAATAAGGAATAGTAATTATAAAAGTCTAATAAAAGTAATTAAGTAATTACATAACATAAATAAGAGTAATTTATGAATTATGTGTTGTGTACATATCTATACTCATCCTCATTCCCGTTTTAAAAAATCAAATATCATCCATACTTGTACCTGTGTCCAATCCAAATGGAAATTACTCGTCAAATCGAGGCAGGAACGGGGCGATACATGTGGGTATGACTTTGTTTGCCATGTCTAATAGTCCTTTCTTTTTTCATTGATATATTTTCTGATTGTTACTGTCTTGTTCAATGGCTCGTGGATGGAATGAGAGGGACTCAATATCTCTTAGGGGATTAGTTCATGTATCCCATAATATGCTATTTTACATTTTGAATTATCCTTTCCGGAATGAAAAGCGGGTGGCACTTGAGATTTTTTAGGTGTAGAAAGCTGTGACCTCTCTCTTATGCGTGCTAGGATTCAGGAACGTTGGGCTCGGCCTATAAGCTTTTGTTTCGTTTTTCTTTGTTTAGGAGGTGCTTTTTACACACTCCCTTATTACTAACACAAGTTTATTCCTAAAAATTAATTGTAATACACTGCCCTTTGTAATCCTACTAGAGTGAATGATCCGTGTCATGCCCAGATAAATACTATTTATGAACATTTTTATATAAAAAATAAAAAATAAATATTTTCTTAAATTTATATTATGAGTTATTTGCAATTAAAATATAAAAAATTTAACTATTAATTGTCGGTATACAATTTTTAAGGAATTAAAGGCATACATTATAGATATATAATTTTTTTTCCATGTGAATTAATTATACAATAAATGGAAGAAATAAAAATTAATTATATCTTAAAGCAAATTGCCGATTGCACTCTCCGGCCACCACGTCAACATCTTATTCTCTTGCCTAAACCAATGAACAGTGTTATGAAAACCGACCCCAAAATCAATGCACTGCGTCAGTGGATTAGAGGTTCAACTAGAGGCCAGTTGATTTCCATTAGGAAGAGATTGACTCCCTAACAAAGTATCAGTTGGGTAATCAAAACTCTGCCATATGATGCTTGAATTATTGTTGTACAGGACAAAGTTTCCAGAATCATGCATGGATGCAAAGGAAGCTTTTGCACTAGCATTACGAGCAATAACCTTCTTTTCTCCTTGGCCATCTATTAGTACCAGTTTATCATCCATGGTTGGTTGTAGCTTTGCATTTGAGGTGACCGGAGGATCATCTCGCCCTGCAGTCCATACCACTAACCAACCAAATTGCAACGACAAAGACATTGCCTTGCCCCGTGCGTATAAGACCCCAATGCAATTTGTCCAGAATGGGAAGGCCACCATGCAGGAGTAATATTTGGGAGAAGTGAAGCACCGGCTTGTATCTGCTGCTGCTTTGGTGGCTGCGTTTCAACTCTTGTGCCTGCAGACATAAGCAACAGGAAGGTGATAGTTATATCAATGATATCCATAACTATTGAACTTTGATGCTTTGTGGCAGAGAAAACAGAAGCAAAGCTATTTGTTACTACGCTGGCCTTGAATAGTTTAAATCTAAGCAAATGGTCTCCCAAGACTTGCTTTTCTAGATCAATGTCTCAAATTGACATCATCACATGCAGGAATTGACTATGCAAGACTTTTATCGTCGAGTCTTTCTTTACAGAAGAAACATAAAGGAGGAAGAAAGCTAAGTATTACTGCTAGATTGGGTATCAAACGATTGAATATTCAAAGTTAGGTTTGGCTCCTAAGATAATATACAAGCAAAATGTGTTGGGGTCTTGGCTATCTCTTGAAGGCAAAGGCAGTAAAAGTTCATGGGCATCAAGTTCTGGCCATTTTGCTTTCAGGTTTTACTCTCAAGGTAATGGCTTCGCTGATGGAATATGGCTGATCAGTGGTAGTCCACCTGAAAAAACTATTGTCTGGAATGCTAACCGTGATAACCCCCCGCTTCCCTCTAGTTCCAAGTTGAACTTGACCGGCACCGGTCTGCGGCTTTTCACAAATGGGAACGAAAGCCAAGATCTCATTCCAAATCTTACAGCAGTAACTTGCGCTTCCATGCTTGATTCCGGCAACATTGTACTCTATAGTAATGATACTGAAACCGTTGTCTGGCAAAGCTTTGATCATCCAACTGACACCATGTTAGGAGTTCAGAATTTAACTAACTCTGACACTCTGGTTTCTAGTGTGTCCAGATTTGACCATTCCAGTGGACGTTTCTTTTTCATCATGCAAGCTGACGCAAACCTCGTTGCTTACCCTATGCACCACCAAATAAGTCCCCAAGATGCTTACTGGGCTTCAAAAACTGCAGGTTCTTCTTTCCAACAGCTCAGTCTTGATATTGTATGAGCGACCAACTTGTGGGCAATGGTAGCTTACATGTCCAGGTATTGTGGAGTACCTCGCTTGAGAAATGTCAAAATCAAGGGTTTCTGTGGCTTCAACAGTTACTGCTCCAGCTTAACTGGCGATGCCGTGTGAGTGTTTTCCTGAATGATATTACTACCATTGCTCGAACACATCATAGGAATTTGGTTAAGCTCATTGGTTTTTGCATCAATGGATCTGGGAAGCTTCCTGTTTACGAATACATCAGCAACGGGTCTCTTGCAAGTTTTCTCTTCAACGATGAGAAACACATATCTCGGAGAGACACACTGAAAATTGCATTAGACATTGCCAGAGGAGTGCTGTATCTACATGAAGAGTGTGAGGTCCGTATTATCCATTGCAACATAAATCCTCGGAATATACTTATGGATGGAGCGTGGACTGCAAAGATCTCTGATTTTGGATTGGCAAGGCTGCTAAAGTCTGACCATTCAAGAATGAGAAAAGAGGATGATGGGACAAGCAAGTACTTGACACCTGAATGGCAGAAGGATGCACCAGTATCAGTAAAACTTGACATTTACAGTTTTGGGATGGTACTACTGGAGATTGTCTGCCGCAGAAGCAGCATAGATTGTTTCCTCATCGGAGGAGATACATCTTTCCAGCTGGGTATATCATTGCTTTGCAGCAGGACAGTTAAACAAGCTTGTTAAAGAAAATGAAGATGTAGAGTGGAGGATATTGGAAAGAATGGTGAAGGTGGGGTTGTGGTGTGTGCAAGACAATCCGCCTCTTTGTCCTTCAATCAAGAATGTCATCTTGATGTTGGAAGGATTGAAAGATATTCCAGTTCCTCCCTCTCCAGCCCACCTCGCTAAATAAATATTCTTAGCAGCATGTAATTCACTTATTCCATTTATAACTTCTCTGTGCATACATGTTTAGCGTGTACCTAGTACCGTAGTTTCATTTTCATCTTGCATTGTTGTTCACGTTGTTTTTGTGATTGATATGAAAAGCTAGCTTCTGTACTTGCCACCATGAAAGTTCTTGTAATAAAAGACTTTATATTTCATGGTATTGTGAGCATTTCATTCGGGTTGTGATGCATTTCTTCTCAAACCTTTCGTACATAATCTCTTAAAATACTGTAAAGTGGAATTGAGTTTCAAAAGAAAGTGCACGGTGTGGAGTTGCAAATCTAACCATTGAACTTTTCTATAACCCCACCTTCTGAGTGCAGCTTGACGTATGATCTATTATTGTCAAACAGAAAAAATGGAAGGGTGGCAGGGTACTTATAAATCTGACCTCCAAATGCATCCTATAACATTGTATTATGAAACAGAAATGGAATATATAATTGCATTACTTACTGAATACGTGCGTCAGCAAAATGTCAAAACATAACTTCTTTAAAATCCAGAGGTTTTATTATATGGAACCTATAATTCTATAAAATTAACTCCATCTTTACATTTAGCATCTTACATCTGTGTTAGTATCTAAGGCGTGCATAACAGAGGCGTCCGATTTAAGAGAAGAAAAATAGATGGGAAAATAGCCATCCCTCTACATTACTCAGCAACGTAACCCAGCAGGTTACTTGGCTGCTTGTTCCAGAACAGGGATTTTCTTCCATGTTTCTTCTTCTGAACCACTTATCTTCAACGGTGGCAATGAAAACATGCTAACTGTTGAGCTTCCACTTCTAATTTCCTGCAAAACATGCAATGCTGATACAGTACTCTTCATATAAAGGCTCTCCATGTACTCGATCTCAGCTAATTCCTTCGGAATCACCAAACCATCACTCTTGGTAGTGGTTGAAGTTGAAGGATCAAAACCTTCAGCTTGGGGAGTTGTCTCAGTGGAAACTGGAGCAGGATCATTCACAGGGAAAAGGTGGTCCAGCATTGTTTCACACTCCTTTACAAGCTTGTAGAGCAAGTCAGTGGTAAAGAAAGGTTGTTGCAAGACCTTCTGAATGAAGGGCAAGCGAATGAGAGCACCGGTTCTCTTGTCATACTTTTTAAGTATTTTCACTAGCCCTGTGGAATGAAATGAAAATTGAGGTAATAATTAGATACCAGGAATGGAATAGTTGTTTAAAGAAACAAATATCATACGTAACATATTCTTCCATTTATGCTCAAAATAACTAGTTGATCTAAAGTTGACACAGTGGTTTCCAGCTAAAAAGTGCAGAGCAGAGATACAATAATCACAGAAAATCTGTCTGAAAACCACATTTATTCATATTCCATGTACTTTTGTAGCATTTTCAAACCAGAATCACTTTCAAGTGGCAAGTAAAAAAAGTGAAACTCCTCTTTTTGATTGTTTATGCTTTAAGATGATGTGACCTTTGTATACTATGCAACTGGAATATTTATGAAGATCAGCATCATATTTAATTCGAACATTGAGGACATACAATTCTTGATTTAGCTGGCTTACCAAGTAAATAGAAGAATAAGAAGCCTAGTTATAGATGTATCAAAGGAGCTAGTTGTTCAATTTCAGAAACATGGACATGTTCAAAGTAGATTCTTCATTCCAAGAAAAGCAAGTGCTTTGTCCTACCAACTTGCCCAGAAGAATTTTCAGGAGCAATGGAGTGGACAACTTGTATTGGAAACGCATCTTATTCTATCTTACTACTTGATTTTTCCATTGCACTTAGAAATGGTATAATTCTAAAAGGGACATGGGCAAAGTTTTAAAAATGTAAAGAATACAAATTTTGTTACATTTCAACATCAATATAGAAAAATAAACAAATATTATAATATATATGAAAGTTGGAAGTACCTGTATAGTTGAGGGCACTGTAGTTTTCCAGCAAGACCATCTCTCCATGGAAATCCACAATTTCCTTGTGGATTTTCATCATCTCTTCCCGCGAACCCTTAACTTGGGCCACACTATCTTGTAACTCCTGTAGATTCCAACCACAATATACATTAGAACTTCCCATTATCTAACTGTTTCATGAATATAAATCACCCTGCGCCCAACCCAGAGTTAAATAGATCTTACTTTATAAGCTTAAACTGCGGTTACAGTTATCCATAAATAATCAAAAGGCCTAAAGAAAGTCATAATGTTGTGCGGAAGAAAAGCAAGACAGACGAATTGGCATTTCCAAATTGGAATAAGAATCTTCATCGTATTACCTAATCGAAACCCGATATTTTGTTTGATCACACCAAAATTCGTCATCCATCGATGTCCATAACTCGTAAATCTACCAATTTTCTTAGCTAATCGAAATTATATTTCGTAACAACATAAAGAGTTCCTATATATTTTAAATTATGGAGAGAGAGAAAATTGACAGATATCCACGAAAAATATCTAAATTCGAGAAAGATTATTGGACAAGTTAAAATAGCAAAATCCACTTATTCATTAAAAAGCAAATAATAACGTCAAACTCATCCAGACAAAAGAAAGAAATCCTAACAGTTTAATATTTAGTTATTTACCATTGAATTGAAGGAATCCTAAAGAATCGAAAAAGAAACAGATCTTGACGCAACTCAACAAAACATTGATAGAAAGAGTACCTTGAGTCTGATAATGTACTCTTCCTCCTTCTCAACGAAGAAGGTGTTGAATTTGTCGAGTTCATTCTCCAGCAGGTTCCGGAAGTCGCTCTCCTCCTTCGACATGTCGGAGGCGTCGGAAACGGCGTCGGCGTCGGCGTTGCCGGCGTCGGTCTTGAGGCGCTTGCCGGGGCGTTCATCGGCGGCGGAGGCGGGGGCGGGAGGGTCGAATTGCTTGAGCTTCTTCTTGAGCTCCTTGTAGGAGAGGAACTTGTCGCGCCACTCTGGCAGGGTTTTCTCGATCTGGCTGCTCAGGCTCTTCCCGAATTTCATGGCTTTCCGTTAGCAAAGGGAAAATAACAAGAAAAATAATTTATTTTTGGTATGTGAGGAGAATGAATATGTGTTTGTATAATTGTATTTGTGAGGATGAGAAGAAGAAGAAGAAGAATAAAGGAGGAAAAGGGAGAGAGAGGGAGCGGTGATAGATATAACGGTTGGAGGGAGGGAATATTCGGAGGGTATTGTTGGAATATCCCTAAAAAGAGTATATTTGGGGTTTTATTCCTCTCTCTCTCTACTACTGTGTTGTACTGTGCGCTTTGTCACTGTGTAAGGAGATAGAAATAGAAGTGCTGTGTTGTCATGTACTGTGTATCTGGATTTAAATTTTTGTTATTTTTAAAATAAAACGTGTTAGACTCAATCAAATATAAATATTATATTATAAGACATATATGCAATTTTTGGGTTTTTTTTTCTTAGTTCTGGTATTAATATATTATATTATCAAGGATTATATTTTTGAAAATAATATATTGAGGAGTATTATTCTCATAAATATTTGTAGTTAATATTTAGTAATTTCAGAAAAAAAAATAAAAGTAGAAAAATATAATATTTTATTTTATTATGTAATGATGAATTTAAAAAATACAATTTTTAAATTGAAGAATAAATTATGAAAAAATAATTGTATGGATCAATTATTAGTTTGATAAAGTTGTAAAAATTATAAATATAGAAAGCTTTGTATTAACAACTAGATAGGCTACGATGACAAATTTAATTAATAATAATTAAAAAAACAAATAACAAAATGAAAGATGTTTGACATAATCACATAACACATTAAGAAAGTATAAGAAATTTATTTAAATTAATAATGTTAAAAAATGTTTTGTTGAGAGAGTTAAAATTTAGTTTACTGATTTTTATATTTTGTCATATTGATCTCATAATTTCTGGTTGCGAAAATGTCATCTTCTCCTTAAAAGAAAGAAGAGAAAAACTAGACAATAAATCAACAATTTATCAATCCAAAAAAGCATCTACTCAATTCAATGAGCATAAATTTGTTGTAAGATATTAGAAGACTGTATGAGTCATGACAAATCTAAAAAAGATTAATGTTTTATGTGACATCAATCTTATTGTCATTTGGACAATAAATATTCAATGAGAAATAATAACAAAATACTTTTTATACTAGAAAGTTATTAAAGGATGAAGCAATTTTAAAAAAAAATTAAATGAAACAACTTTTGGATGTATATAACAAATTTAGTTAAACTCTTGTTGTAAGTACAGAGCTTAAAATAAAGTGTGACTAATAGCATCTATAATGAGAATTGCTCAATAAGTTGTTTAATAAAATATGTTATTTTGAATTGTTTAAAATTAGAAAGAAAAAAAAATGCTTAACGTTTTTAGTATTATATATAGAAGAGAGAAATGAAATATGAATGATAATATCAAATTTTTCTACGGCATCTTTACATACACTATCAACTATTTCCATTAAAGTTTTTTATTTTCATTATAGATTTTTTAACGTTTGTAGTATTAGAAATTTTTTAAACTTCACCTTTACCATTTTTTTTGGGGTAAGTTTACAACTATTTGGCATAAAATAGCAAATAGAAAAGATTAAAAAAGAGTAACAAATAGGAAGGTAACAAAAAAGAATATTAAATGTATTAAATATATACATTAGAAAATTTAATTTTAAAAGTGTAAAAAAATTTTAATTAATAAATGTTAACTTTAAAAGTGATTTATAAATATTTTATTATATGTAAAATTCATTTAATATATTTTAAGTATTAGTGATTAAAAAAATAAAATATTTAGAAACTTCTATATTATTATTCAATAACATTTTTAGAAGAATTTTTTTTACAATAATAAAATAAATATGTATTAAAAAAATTTAATAAATAATCTAAAAAGTAATAACTAAATATAATGTTATAAAATAATTATACTTGCCTCTCAATAGTAAATAATATAATATTTAAAATAAAAATAATTTCAACAACTATGTATATTTACATACCGGAAAAATAAGGGGGAGCTTTGAAACTTGAGAGTTAGTTGGATGGTAAGTGCTAACGTATTCATAAGCATATGGGATTGGCATATACCTTAATTCCGTGCAGAAAAAATGAGCATAGCTTTGGCATATTCCCTTCCAACTCCCTTTATTCTCCATTGGGACTCTGGCTATGCTTCAATTTAAAGCTCAGGGTCCACCTTTGCTCTTCCTTATCTTGTCCTATTATTCCATATATTAATTAAGTAGTCTATAATCCGAACTCCACTATGCTGTGCTATATTTCGTTTTTTTGGTGGTAAAATTATGATTTGATTAAGAAGTAAATTTATTTGGTTGAACGTTCCAATTTAGAATTTGAAGTAATATATAAATTTTAAGAGTGTTGCAATAATAATTAATAGAAATATGTTAAATTGGACCATATATCTCTGGATTAAAGAAAGTTTAAAAATCATTGAAAAAACATATAAATATGTTAAATTGGTTGGTCCTATTCATATAATGACTCAAAAGAACCTATATATTAATTTAGGACATTTTCATAACTATTGTCAAGTAATATCAAGACTTTGACAAAAAGTCAATACAACATCAGTCGAAATATAATTTATATGAGTGATTTAACAAAACATGTATCAATTACAAAAACTTCTTTTTTAGTGGGTAGACTTTCTCTTTGTGATATTTCATCTTTTGCCTTGTTGTTGGTCTAAGGATAAGATTCTTAATGATAGTTGGTTGTATTCACCCATTTTTGCAATAATAGTTTGTTGTACAGTAAGATTAACTGCATTTTATATGTTTCCAATCTATTTACTTGTTTTTGAAGGATATTTAAACGTTCATGTTTTAAATTTCAATGGAAAAAAAATAGTTCATTATATTCAATATCTTTATGGTGGAAAAAAGAAGTAAAACAGAAATTAATTTTTTTTTCATTCGATGATGACAAAATTATCAAAGATCAGCATTTATTGTAACGACCCGCCATTCTAAACCTCTGGAAATTTCAATTTTTTTAAATGAAAACTCTGCTAATTTGCTTATGAAAAATAAAAGTAATTTTTTTTTATATACATTCACAAAACAACGTACCATTACTTAAGTGAATACATATACATATATATATATATATATATATATATATATATATATAAATATATATAAGAACCTAATACACATCATTCACATAATGAAAAATAAATTTGTTCATACATATCATTAAATTTGTGATTTACATCTTCAAATCAACAAAAAGAATTATGGAGGAGTTGATTGACAAAACACAACTCTCTCCCAAAATAATCTCAACGTCATCACATCGGTTTGACGGCTCCACAAAAGAATCTCACTTCTCGTTCACTACTACTCATTCTACTCTCCCACGAACAAAGGTTCGCGATCATCATAGATACCAACCACACAGTACAAAAATTGCGAGAGGTGAGTTTATTATAAAAAAAATTAATACAAAAATCAAATAACTACAATTAGTAAGAAAACATTAACAAGTATCATAAGCTTGCACCAACATTCATTAGTCCAATACATACTCATCAAATAGTCATCATCCATCCACAATTCCAATCATTCATGCTCAATATAATGCATTCACCTGACCTCACTCTCATATGCAATGTGGTATCATCCCCAAGAAAATAGCCTAATTTTCCAAACCGAGTAACATGCTCCCTAGTACAAGTATTCCTCCTCACGAGAAACTACAAGTACTTATTGACAAAGTTTATACTATTTCCATGTCATATGAAATATGAAACATGGGCACCATCAAATGTACTGACCGTGGATAATTAAATATTCTAAGTCATCCCCCTCCAGAGATGCTTAAAACTCTTTAATCACTCTATTTCTCCCACCAGGGACATCCAACAAGGTCACTGCACCCCCCATGAACATACACATCACACAATGTATGAAACATGGGCACCATAAAATGCACTGATCGTGGATAATTAAAGATTCTAAGTCATCCCCCTCTAGAGAGACTTAAAACTCTTACCACTCTATTTCCCTCACCAGGGACATCCAACAAGGTCACTGCACCTTTCCATGAACATACACATCACACAACGTATGAAACATGGACACCATCAATGCACTAACCGTGAATAATTAAACATTCTAAACCATCTCTCTCCAAAGATGCTTAAAACTCTTTAATCACTTTATTTCTCTTACTAGGGACATCCAACAAGGTCAATGCACTCCATGTACATACACAACATACATCATCACAGTGTATTTTCAACATCATCAACATTTCATCTCAATATCACTCTCAACATCAACATCATCTCATCTCAATGACATTATCAACAACAACAACATCATCTCATATTAACATAATTATCAATAACAACATAAACTCATATTGACATAATCATCAATAACAACATCATCAAATTTTTTTTGTCTTGATCCCAATTTAAGATTAAACAGGTTCTAACTAATTGAATATTTCTCAGATTTCTCTGAATGAATTTTCCATCTTCAAAAAGAATATAATTAATAACTTTTAAGTTCCAAATTATCTCTTTCTTGGAGGAAACTGCTCCAATAGCTCCTCAGTATCCAAATCCCCGGTCTTGTTGCACCCCTGTTTGAAAAACAAATAAGCACGAAGACTTAAAAAAAAACATAATTTAAAATAAAGCAACTTGCTTAAAAAACACAAATAATCAAAGAATAGTCTGTCAAATAAATTCACAACTAAGTATTTGGAAGTTTTTAACAATGTTCATCACCAATGCAACCCGTAATGTTTTATTTAATAAATAAAACTACCCTTTTATTAAATATAAAGAGTAAATTAGTAAAAGAGAAACGATACAAAGAGAATTATGAAAAATAATATATATTAAAATCCGTAATGTAAACATGAAAAAAATATTAATTAAGCAAATTATTGTAATTTCGATAGATAAATTATTGTAATGAATTTATTTTATTTTATAAATTAATTATAATTTAATTTAATTTTAATTTTAATTATTTAAAAAGGTATTAATAAATGAAATGTTATTAAAAATTAATTATTTGTTAATTTTAAAGTGATAAATATCTTAAAATAAATGAAAAAAATTCAAACTGACATGTAGTAATATAAAACATAAATAATAAAGAAAAATATTTATACCTTAATAATATGAAAATTTTAATTAGAATACACTCATATTTTAAAGACTAGTTTTGATAATAAAAATTTTGACATTACGGAAATTGGTTTTTATAATATATAAAATATATAAAAAAACTAGGTTTTATATTGTGTTAAAAATAATTACCTTTTGGAAACTAGTTTTATAATTTTTTTGAAAAGGTAGGGGAATGAAAATGATCGAGAAGAGAAATAATTGGAAATAAAGAAAAAAAAAACAAAAAAAGGGGCGTAGAAAGCAAAAAGTGAGTGTGAATAACATGGGCCTTCTATTCTCTGATCAGTACTTGTTGGGCTTTTCTTTCGTCTCTTGTTCCATTGTATACAAGATAATGGGTTTGGTTGAGTAGAATGGAATGAAATTATAGGAAGGAGTAAAAAATTTGAATAAAAATAGAGGGATAAAAGTGTGAGACTCATAATTTTTTTTTTAAAATATTTTCTTTTTTATTTGAACTTAATCAAACCATGCACTAATGAAATCCTCGAGGCATTATCTACACATAAAAAAGATTAATAATTAGGTAAATTGATCTCTTTCCGTTTTCACAGGTATTTAAATTATGTTGATCTTTCTTTACTTTTCTATTTATATTTTATACTCTTTGGTGATTTTAATATATTTTATGCATTTTCACAACTACTAACGTTATAGTTAATTAAAATTAGTTATTATTAACTTTGAAATTACAACAAATAGAATAAAAGTGCTTCAAAAACTTGTTCACTGTTACTCTTTAATTCCAAAAGTTTTTGTTTAAATATAAAATTTAATTATAATATATTAATACTGTAAATATATTTTTTAACATTCTCATCCAATTATAAAAGATCATATATGATAAAATTGAGGTGACTCTTTACCTTCAAAGAAATGTGAATATTGGCTCCAAAGATAATAATTCATCATGCTTGTTTCAAAAGCACATTGACTTGCAAACAATTATTTTTAAATGGGCTCGAGATCATATTTCATCAAAACAAAACCAAGACTATATATATATATATTATATATATATATATATATATATATATATATATATTCTTTTTGCATTTTCCATGTTGTTTCTTGCACTCTCTTTTTTCTTTCGGAATATCCATTTCAGAATATACTTATTTTTTTACTTTCAGAATAACCATTACAAAGGTTAAAAAAACATTCAAGTAAGAGTGCAGAAAGTAACATGAGGGTGCAGAAAGCAATAGCCCAATACCACCTCAATCCTAAAACACTTAACAAGCACAAATGGACCAAAGGTAGTATAGACTGAAGTCCACTACAAGTAACGTTAATTGCAACGTAACAACCTTGTGCATTTACAAGAGTTAAAATGTTAATCAATAGAAATTATTTATTGACGTTTATGTTAATATCTATAACAATAATTGAGATATTAATATGGTTCCATTTTTTCCATTTTGCAATCTTGAGGATAGAGTGAGAGGAAGTCATTTTAAAATAAACAAAAAAACACACAAAGTATTTTAGTTTGTACATTTTTGGATAAATATTTATTTTTATATAATAAAATTTATATTGAATAAATATTATTTTAATATCTAAATTAAATTATAAGTATAATTCATAATAACTGAATATCTTAGAATATATAAATTAAATTCTGAATTTATAATGAATAGTTTAACTTGTGGTGTGAGATTATTTTTAATTATTGCCAATTTATTTAAATATATATATATATATATATATATATATATATATATATATTAAAAAATTTAATTGAAAGATAAAGGTAAAAGAAGGGTATCCCTTTTGACTAATTACAAGGTAATGTATGGAATTTACATTCAAAAGAGAGAAAAAAATATTAAAAGTATATAACTCAGAGAGTAATAATCTCATTCTAACTATGTATATTTTCATTTATAATATACAAATACATACATTATTTATAAAATATTATGTATACCACAAAATTAGAGTGATAAAATAAATTAGGCTCCACAGGCCAACCTATAGCTTACAAAAAATTACGGGGTGGGTAGGTAAGAGTTGGTCTATAAGACTCATTATTATTATTATATTTTAAGAATATATTATTTTTAATACTTTTACTTATGTTATGTTGATGCATGCATGACTTTTAGTGAGTCAATCTTCTGACATCAATTTATTTATTTAATTTTTTTAGCATTTTTCAATGTATACATTTGTTAATTGTTTGTATTACTTATTATTGTTAGTTTATTTTATGAAAACAATTCCTATAATTAACAAGAAAATTTATATTTAAATTTGGCTAAGTTATTATTACTTTAGGTTCTCTAACTAAATTCATGACAATGTTATAAAACGAGAGAGTTTTACTTTATTTTTACTCAGTTTAAAAAGAGTAAAATCGATCTATCAAAGGAATACTGGTGTTATATATTCTGCCGTATACTTGAAGCTCAAAGGCTAGTCGAACTCTACATGAAATATTATTTTAGATGGAAGGGACTTTAAATGCGAGAGACCTTGTGATAACCATATTATATTTATGGAGCTTGCGTGTTAATTAAATCGCAATAATTCAAAGCTTATAACGTTATCACATGTATATGTCGACCTAAAAGTAACGGAAGGTACTGCCCACCGTAGTGTAATTTCAAAGCTTATTTAATGAGTTAAATTATTGTCATGTGCCAACAACCAAAGAGAGAAATATGTAACTAGAGTCTGCGCTTTTGCTCTTTGGTCTACTCGTGTTCTTCCTCGCTCATTATTGAGTTAGTTATCCAAAAGCAAAATTCAATACATTTAACTTTCCTTTTCCTATGCAACATCTGACTAAATTGTTTTACACACACACTTTTCACAATTTTAAAGTTTTTTTTTTGGTACATTCACAATTTTAAAGTTTGTCAAATTAAAAGAAATTAAAGCTCAAATTAATTAGATAAAAATTAAAATTTATTTATTTTTGGTCGTGTAGTTAGATCGTGCCTCAAAGAAATAAGACCTAATTCAAACACATTTTAAATATGAAGTGTAATATGGCTCACTAGGTCAAATATATATATGTAGGGATATGTTGTAATTGTCTAATTCGATACTCTTATGAGTATTTTATCTTATCATACTGTAACAAAGACTTTGAGAACATTGTAAAACGGTTTATGTAACTTAGTGGCCAAGCATCAAAGCGACGTGTAAGGGGTGCATATTTGGCAGCCCTAGGATGTCGGTTGAATAGCAAGGTGTGTCTTGAGAGGATTTCGATCAAGAGGAACGAATGGGTACACAGTCCCACATTCTTGAGCTAGTGCATAAACATGAAGGGATTAAATATGAGTCGGGTCATCTTGTGTCTAACCGTGAGGAATCAAGGGGTACAAATTTAAACTCCAAGTTTCTTTCTTTCTTTTTATAAGAAACTCTTATAATTTTGTCCATGTTATGATAAAAGTATATTTAAAGATATATCATTTTGTGCATTTCCTCAAGATAGATTTTAACATAAATTGAAAAGGATATATTTTTAAAATAATATTATAATGAATATAATTCATTAACGTATTACTTATTTTGACCTAAATAACATGTTTTATATACATACATATATATATATATATATATATATATATATATATATAATATCAATAGAAAATTTAAAGTAAGAAAAAGATATAAAAATTATCAGTAACATATAAAAAAATTACAAGAAAATATAAAAAATAAATTAATTTAATTTAATTTTTAATGAAAAAGAAGAAAACATATAGAAAACCAAATTATTTGCAATTAATTATAATTTATTTTTGTGTAGAAAGTTAATATTTAAACTAATTTGTTCGTGCATTATATGTATTGAAAAGTGCTCTCGTCATTTTATTAATTATTGTATCAAAGTGTATAAGTGTCATGACAAATTTGGAAGAAAAAATACATAAGCATGCTTTATGTTTGGCTTTAGCAGGATTTCAAAAGAGAGCATTTTCACAAGTTCCGCATTAGTTGTTTCTATAAAAATATCTTGAAATTAAAGCTTGTGAAAGTAAGCTAAATAGAGTAATGATAAGATATGTTTATAAGTTCTCCCAAGACAATCTAGTAATTATAATTATTATAATATAAGATAAATCCAAATAAGGTTTTTATATGTTCTTTTAAACAATTCTAAGAAGAGTAAATATTAACTATTAAAATTTATCATGAATGATTAAGATTAATATATACAATTATGTCAATATTTAAAAAAGCCAGTAACTTTTAAATTACCTATGTGACTTTAATTAACCTTTAATGGAAATAATAATTTTATATTCTGTAGTGATTTTAATCAACTTTAAATGTTATTTTCTATTAAGATATTTATAATATGGTCGACCTAATGATAAATGAGATATAAAATAAATTTTGAGACACTTTTTGCATTTTTTTTATTTTAAATAAAAAATTATATATTCAGTCTTTTTTTTACTAACAAATGATTTTTTTTTATTTTACAAAACTAATAGTAGTAAATATTTTTTTTATTAATTGGCCTAAATTTTGTGTTTTACCTTAATTTTAGTCTGATCATAATTTATAATATTGTACAACTAAAATTTCATATTCTCATTTTTATATACTTTTTTTCTTACTTGGTACTTCCTTTAGTGTGTGTGTATATATATATATATATATATTTGATGAATTTAAATTATAATTTATTATTTGTATTAAATATTATAAAATTGAACAATAATAATAAAATGTTTCTTGTTTTTATGTATTTTTAAAAATATACATTGTTAATTTATATGTATACTAATAAAACATTATATAACTTTTCTGGTTGGAAATATAGGGTGGTGAGATTCTAATATGGAGTCAACTTTAGTTTGTGAGAGCACCTGTTGACTGTGGAGGGTATGTCTGCTTGCACATATAGTTGTGACGTGAAAGACGACGACAAAGGGATCATAATTAAATTTTATATATATATATATATATATATATATATATATATATTAAGGATATATTATTTTGAAAGTAATTGTTATAAAAATATAATTTTCAATGGTATGGCAATTTAAAAATAGTTAATAGTATAAAAAACTTTTATATTATCATTTTAATTAAACTCTAATTTAATAATTCAATTAGATCAATCATTGCATAACAAAGCATCATTTTTGCTCAAGTATAACCTTTTAAAAAAACTGCTTACAGTATACATTTACAGTTAAAAAATGTATTAAAATGTAAAATTAAATAAATATAACTAGCATTACTTGAAAGGCACCACTGAGTTGGCGAATACAAGAAATTATTTTAACTTAATCACTGATCTTGATTCGGAATCTTAAATGTTTTTTAAAAAAACGTTAAATACTTACGAGGCCTACGTCTTGTTTCAGTGACTTTAATCATCTGAGGCAGCAGGAATAACAACGATGAGATAAGAAAGAAAATTAAGCTCCACCCTATATAATGAAATCTCCCACGTATGGAAATAGGAAAATATCTTATGGCAGCTCTATCTTCAATGGAAAAGAACGAATATGCACGAATTTATGTGTATTCATTTTATTGTTATTATTTATTAAAAAGATAAAAGAAAAGTAGCAGAATTGTTAATTTGTAGGAAATCAGAGAAAGACTTTGGTATACACCAAACCAGATTATTAAGCCTCCAAACGAGCATGATAGTCGAGCACCGCTAAGATAAGGAGAACTGAAAATATATTTATTATTTATGATAAATAAACCATGAACGTTTCAAACAAGCAGCAGACGATAGGGCCTTTACATATGAACTCTGAAAATAATATTCTGTATACATCTCTCTTATTTTCTTATGTATATTTTCCTATGCATGCATGTAATATGTATGTGTATATATATATTATCTACACTTATAATAAATATGACATACATGAAAACAGATATGATATGATAGATATGATGTGGTTATATATAATTAGCCTATAACTACCACTTCCCTTTTTTTCCCAAATAATGACAACCCTTGTTGAAGATGAAGATTAAACATGCATGTGAATACCATAACGCTGTGTGGAAAAAAGAAGCTTAAAGAAAAAAGTGGTCATGATCAGCACCATCCCTTTCTTGAATGTTGTTGTTAAATGATGGGCTAGGGCAGTTTCTGTCGTTGAGGAGTTCCTCAATCATCTGAAGGGCAATTCTCTCCTCTTCGTCAATCTCTCCTCTCACAACTTCTTGATGATGAAGATTACCTATCACACACACACGGGAGGAAATATAAGGTTGATCTAGTGATTCGAGAATAGTGGAGAAGAGATTGAGTGTTTCAAACATTCATAAGAAAACTAACAAACCTGTCACAGCCAGTGATGGAGACTCAATGTGGTGATGTTCAGAAGAAGGTAGAGAAGAAGAAAGAGAACTACTACTGCTACTATCAGCTTGATGATGAGTGTCATTATTATTAACATTAACACTCTTCTTTCCCAGTTGAACCGTCATGACCCAATTTGAATCAGAACGCCTCCCAGCACGTTTTTGCCACACTCCGATGTGGGAGTTCTCCGGGTCAAGCCTCAAACAAGTCATAGAAGGTGAAGGTACCTTCCCACATTTTCGAAGCTTTGCATGTAAGATTTCCTCCAGATCCTTCGAGGTGGTGGAGGGAGTGTCCTCACTGGTAGTGCTCTTTGGATCACCTTCTGGAGTTTGAGTTATTGGGAAATTGGTCTTGGCATTTCTCCCACTCATCAGAATCGCAGCTTGATCATAGGCTCTAGCAGCTTCTTCTGCTGTTTCAAATGTCCCTAGCCACACCCTTCTCTTCCTGTTCCACAAACAACAAAAAGAAAAATATTACTAATTTGTTAGTGTTGGATACGCCAAAAAGTCTCAGATGGCTTTGACGAAAATTAAGTTGAAATAACTTACAGAAGCGGGTGGCGAATTTCGGATACCCATGAACCCCAATGGCGTTGCCTGACACCTCTGAACTTCTTTGATTGCACCATGATGTTGTTAGAGTTTGTTAATTGGGGTTCAGGGATGATGCAAGTGATGATATGTTTTGGACTCACAATAAACAGTGATGGGCAAGTACAGAAGGAACAGATCACCAATTAGATATAGAAGGAGATTTCAACCCTAAAGAAGGCACACTGTCGGCTAACTAAAAGGTTATAGTACAACAATTAAACATCTTTACCTAAATCTCTTTTCCCTCTAACAGTCACCCTTTAATAAATGTTTGTGCTTGACTTGGTTGTGACTTGTGAAGTTGATCGCTGGACTAGCTACTTTCTTCATGTTTTCTCTCTCGATGGCACATGGTGTATGCACACTGTACTTGTGGGCCAAATAGTACGTAGGTTAATTAACTACCCAAGTGTGTTAAATTAAAGGTGACATTCGCTGGAATTCTATTACCTGTCATTATAAGATGGAACCACTCCAACTCGGTGGTTATGGTTATGGAAGAGCATGTATATATAAATCAAAATGCATGTTCATCAAGTTATAATTATGTGTGGTAATTCGAAATAAATTAAACCTCTAGCTAGCTAAGATCACAGCGGCTTCATATATATAACATCATTTTGTATTATTGGGTTATGATTATATAAATGCGGCTTTTATTTTTTAACACTATTATATGAAAAGGTTGATGGGGTATTGTATACGGATTGTGTATTATGAGTGTAGTATGAATTAATTAGCTAGAAAGAGATCGAGAAGAAAAGTATATAAAGTAGACGTGGATAAACTAAGAGCGTGGACAGAGAGTTTAATTAGTTGTAGCAAAATTGACGATAGAACGTGTTGCTATAATTGGAGTGGTGAGCTTGGGTCGGGTACAGGTGGTCACGGGCCTATGCTAGCTTATAATAGAAAACTAATTAACCCACTTTGACAATCCAATTGGCTCATCTTCCTAATACCACAGAATAAAGAAAGAGAGGTGTGTGGCTATATGTTCATATCTACTATTATGCATGCATCCCTTTATGAGAGTGTACGTGATCTAGCTAAGTAAATTATGAATTAAATACACACACATGTGAATGCCCGTTACCTCTTCTATTTTTCATAATCAACCACTTGATTAGCCTAATTTCTTACTTTATTCTCAAAATGTCATTTTTTTATCAGACAGAAAATTAGCTTAACGAAGTACAAGAGACAAAAGCATATATATAGTATACACCTTTTTTTTAATCTTCTTTCCTCTCACCAGTTTATGATGATAAGGAAGATGAGATTAATTAGTAGTATTTGTTAGAAAAAATAACTTAACTAGTAACAACTAACAACCCAGCTAAGAGTATATTTTCTCCCAAACTAAATATGCAATTGAATACTAAATTGATCTAAGGCACCTGGTGTTCAAGGCAAAACTGACAAATAGCCTGCTCATTATAAGAATGATATTTCTCTTAACTAAATTAATTTTTTGGTAGGAGTCTATGTAAAATTATTTGTCATAATTAAGCCATAACTTTCGAAAAAAAAAATACCGAGCCAACTTTATATATATATATATATATATATATATATATATATATATATATATATATATATATATATATATATAAAATAAAAAAAGCCAAAAGCCCAAAACTTTCCAAAAAACAAAACAGTATCATTCACTTTTTATTATTCAAGAAGTATCATTCACTGTTCCGAAGTTTGAAATATTTTTTTATAAGCTAAGAAATTTATTAAGGAGTATAAGGATACTCAACCCATGTACATACCTAATCTATAGCAAGTAGCAGCTACGCTAGTCTAACAATTGTTTCAACGTCTGGGGGCAAATACGCCAATTAGAGAAAAAAAATAAAAACTGCCATCAATGTCTCAACGTAAAGTGTGTTGGGATTGGCAAGTTTCAGAGGTTATATGTACTGACGGTTGTGATGATCTTAGAGAACTCCTATTAAGGTCTTCTAATGTAATTCTGCAGATTACGGTACTCGTAATTTACCGAAATAAAATCCCTTTTTCGTGAATTAAGAAAACTACCATTGTGTACTCCAACAGAACTGTCCTCAGATCGATTATATTAGTGAAGTTATAAAATATCATTATTAAAAGTCATTCTGTATCAGAGTAACCAAAGCGACCACAACATGGAATGTCAAAGCAGCTGCCATGGTTTACAATTTTGACCTCTTACTAATTCATGGTGTTGTAGATAAACATATAATCAAAACAATCAAATCGGCACAATTACCTCCCACATGAATAGAATTGTACACTTTTTGAGGGGAAAATTTAATTAAAATAATTTTATACCTTTCTATTTTTATATTTGAAAATAAAAATTATCTCTTTTTTATCTTAAGAAGGCGCTTTTACACGCAGTACTATCGACAAAGGAGCTTTTACAATACCAAAACCATCAAATGAAGTAGGTAGCTTTGCGGTGTTTTAAGTAACTTTTGGAGTTTGTGGATGTTACTAACCGTGGAGGTGAAGCAAGTTGAAACCTATAAACATGGAAAAATAAAAATCTAGGATCACAACCAACAGTTACTTATTAGGGCATATCCAACACACTGCTTGCACATATGCTTACATTGTGTTTGGTTTTGACTTTGAATCTTTCACGCATATTCCACTCCTAACAAAAACAACTACTTTTCAACATTTCGTCCATTTTCATCTTTTTTTCACTTTAATTCCTACTACTTTCATACGTACCAAACGAAAGTTTAATAAATTAAGAATAGGACAAAGATTTCCATCTTCACCACGACACATCATCTTTCGATAAATTAAATTTTATAAAACTTTCTATTGCATAGTTGATAAAAATTCAATGCTCGTATATAAAATTACTAGACAGGGTAAATTTTAACGATATTCACTCTGAACAATCAAGTGGATCCATGGTAAATTGTGTTTTTTTTTTTTAAATATAAAATGCGTTTTGTGGGGTTTCATGGATGAATCCGTACAACTTATAAGGAGTGGAGCCTTTCCAAGTTGGAATGATGATTTCAAGTGAAAATGGGGTTTCTTTAATGATCCCTTTGCCCCCATGAAGTGTTGTAATGCATGCAATGCAATGATAAGCTTTAATTTTATTTTTTTTAGAAGTAACATATTTCGATAGTCAAAAGTTATGAGATTAAATCTCGAGACATAAAAATTATCAAAATAAATTTTATCTCTTGTAATAAAATCTTTTTCATACGTATAATTAGAAGATCGAATCCTTATGAATTTAAAGAGCTCGGTCATTTATCAACTATGTTAGACTTCTTGGTTATTTAATTTCATCCTTTTGTACAGTGCATGGGATACGGATATATAAAGGCTTGCTATCATTAAGTTTATATGAATGTATAAGGGCCACAGTGCGACCTTTCTTCACGCGTTAATCAATTGCTTATACACTAAAAAATGAAAAAACATATATAACTTTCATACTACCATGTCGTCACTTTTTCTTTTTCCTCTGAAAGGTATAATTCAAGTAGTACTTTAATTAATATTTTCTAAAAAAGAAAAAAAAAATAGTACTTCAATAAATGCATTAGTTGGATGCATTAAGAAAAGCAAGGCAAATGAAAGATAAGGGGAAGGGGGGTTATAAAAATATAGAACCCCCGAAGCTTACGTCCCTCAAATTGGGGATATGAATTAGGTTTTACTGAAATATTTACTAAATTATAAGATAAAATCCTTGTTCTTGTATTATAAAATATAATATTGGTGTTATTCTTTTTAACCAAAATTTTCGAATTGCCTTCCATAACACACATACCACAAATCTGTATTGTCTCTGCTGTAAAAAATTCCTTGTGCTCTTCGTTTAGTCTTATATTCAATCCTTTACTAAGATAATTGACTGCGCATGCTAATCAATAATTCAATGAACTATCTATTTGCTTCCTACTCACCCCGTTTATATTGGAGAGGATTAAAGCATCCAAATTCTTATTCAGCCATTCCCTAACTAAACTCGTACGCTAGTCATTCTTGTACCAACTTAAGATTGTTTAATATGTTTAGAAATAGTAGTAATAAGCATGTTAGGAATAGAATTTTAAATTATAAATAATGAGTGGCATAAACATGTACAAACAAAAAACTAGTCACGTGCATTGTATGATGTTTAAGTCTAGCTAGCTTTTATAAGTTGTAAAAAAAAAGTCCAGATTTTACAAACTTTTATAAAAAAAATTAAAACTATTTGATACTGAATTAAATAAATCGTATTTAGCCTGTGTTCTGTACGATATTTTAGTTAATTTTTAATTTTTTATTAATTAAAAAACTTATTTGGTTATTTGGTAAACAATTTTTTTAATAATTTCTCAGTAACTTGTAACATTTTTTTAAACACTACTTGAAATAATATTTTTTAAAATGCTAACTTCTAGTTTCTAGCTTTTTATATTATCTTTCATTGCTATCCTTAATATATTTATCAAATTTTCTGTTTATCATTTTAAAATAAATCATGATTTTATTATTTTTCAATCATTTTACATTTTAGCTATTTCAATAATTAATTTTACCAAACGCTTAAAATTTAATAAGTTAACTTTTTCAACTTTATGTTAACTTTTCAGTTAGTTTCGTCAAATATAATCTTAAGTATAATATACTTTTTAAAATATAAGCAAATATTAACTATTAGATTACTTAATTGTAAATGTTTAATTTATCTAAAATTTTATATTCATAATTATTGAGATAACACCAATATGTTTAACAGTTAAATACTTAAATTATTGGACTGTAATATATTAGGAAGTCGGTGAGAGACGCAAAAAAACCTTTTCCATCAATTTTTTTAGAATGATTTCTTTTATATGGATAGCATTAGAATTTTTAATTTATCTCGTGTTCCTTTTCTCTCCTTTAATTATGACATCCAAATAAACGGGAAGAATGCTCTCAATATTTTTCTCTTTTTTTTTTTTTTTTCAACAATCTCTTTTTATAAACATCATTATTTTCTCTTTCCACTCTTATGCTATCCATATATGAAAAATAGCAAAAGAATTTTTATTAGAAAGGATGACTACAAAAGGAGGGATACTAAAAAATTGAGATTACCCTAGTTGAAATCCGGCCGGAACAGCTGGATTATGCAAATTGGTTCCAAAGCCCAAAAGGGCCCGGTCCAGTTAGGCCGAACATTTCTCAATAGGCCAATTTCACAGGTCTTAAACTAAAAGCCGTGGCGCCTAACTGCCATTCAAACGTTAACTACCATTCTTCTTCCGAGTTTGATATCCGAATAATGGAGAAGCAGAAGCTGAAACAACTCTTACTCTCCCATCCTTCCACGTTACACTTCCTACCGTTTCAACCCGGTCCATTCCTCTCTGTAAACTCGGTCATAACTCAGCCGCTATGCTCAAAGGCAAGCTCAAGCTTCCCGCTCCGGACAAGGTTCGGAGGGTCTTTCCCGACCAGCTTGGCAGCTTGGTCGCAGGATTCGACGAAAAAGGCCATGGAATCGAAGGCTCCGAATTCAAACTTGAGTCCGGCAAAGAGCTCAAGCCGATTCAGCCTGGCGAGTTAGGATTTCACATAGGGAGTGATGATGATGATGACAAGGAGACAAAAATTTGGCAGAGATTCTGTCACTCCGGTTTCAGTGTTGAAGAAGTTGTGATCACACCTAGATAGAGGGGTGTGTTGAAAGTGTCACATGACAGGTAGTCATGAGGAAAATAGCGCATGTTGAAGTCCCACATTGAATAAAGATGGTGTCGAGATAAATTATATAAGTGGGAAATAATTCTCACCTTACAAGTTGGTTTTGTAAGGTTGAGGCAAAGCCCAAACTACTTTCTAACATGGTATCACCTTGGATTGGAGAAGAAAAATTGAAATGGTTTTGTTTTGATTTCCTTTATATTCATTTACCCTTTTCGTTATCAGCTTTCTCAAAGGGAGATAAATTTGGAAAAGTTGCAAAGAATTGCCAGCACTGGTATTCCTGATGGAGGAGGTTTGCGTGAAAAGGCTTGGAAGCCATCTTCTAGTAATGAAGATATTAGATTTATGTTCTATTTGGAAAATTATAAAATCCTTTGATTGCAGTTATGTCTGCATACAAGCAGCCGACTGTCCTGCTATGATTTGTGTTACTTATCTTCATCTCATGACTTGTGGGGCAAGCAACTAAAAGTGAACAGGCAAAAAAAGTATGCTAATCTGAAAGAGGGATCTTCTCCAGAATCCGGTAATATACTGCTGATTTGTACATTTTCACGTAAGCAGTTATATTTATATCAAACATTTACCTGGGTATATCTGGTGTGCTTTGTGCTGTAGCTCTTGCTTTCCAGTTTTCACTGATCATATTATTGAATCTAAGACAGTCAAAACATATCTGGAAGGGATATGAGGAATTAAGTTCGACCAAGCGGCACAAGGACAATGATGTTGATGGCCAACTTAGGCGACATGAAATTTCTCATGAAGATTGAGCCTTGGTAAGGCTAGCCTTTGGAGTCAATATTTCCATGTAGGTTTCTCCTGCATTTTGAAGTTACATTTCACTGAATCCCTTCAGGATAATGAAGTTCATTCTTATCATTGTCTGTCTATCTTCTAGTACACAGAGATAGTAGAACAGATAGATCGAGATCTGCAGCGCACACATCCAGATTTGCCATTCTTCCCAGGTGAGTCATCAATTAGTTGCAAAAAAAGGGTAATAACTAACTGCACCACCAAAAATCTCTACAAGTTTTCTATTAATTTTTTGTAAGTTTTGGTTTTTAGCTGAGCTACTTATCAAACAACTCTCAATTTTGTTTCCACTTTTCAGTGTAAAGTGATAGACTATAGGGGGTTCGACTCTTATTGAAGTTTTTGTTGATACTTTGACTATAGGAAGCGATGAAGAATATAATTCTCCTTTTTGCCAAGTTAAATCCTGAGATTCGTTATGTGCAAGGCATGAACGAAGTCTTGGCACCAATGTACTAAGTATTTAGTACTGACCCTGACAAGCAAAATGCTGTAAGCATGTTCCCCGCATAACTGTTTATTATGTGATTTGTGGCAGTTCCCATTGTTTTTCTTTGGCTAGGTAAAATGCATGGTGTATATGATGAAGTAGAACATTCACCTGATTTCGGCAGTAAACCAAAATTAATGGTTGAAGGAGGGTAAATTGTGTTTTGGAAATTTAAATTTGAGTTTATATATCTTACTTTCAATATTACTTGTAGACAATTTGGATGTTTAATTTATTTATGTTTTAGACATGAACCAGCACTAAGCAAGCATGATTCAGCTTCCGTTATGTTGACCAATATCCATTACATTGAACAACCATAAATTCTATAACTTACCAGATGGGTTACTAGACTTGGCCATTTTAAAATTATATGTTGCTGTATTACAATTGTCTTCCTCTCGTATCATCCATCACATTTTTGTTCTTGATGATTATCCACATAAATAAATGTTAATGGACATAAAGGACTTTAATTTTTTCATCTGTTATTTAATTATGCTATGTTTCTTTCTATTAGGGAAATGTAGAAGCAGATAGAGTTTCTTGTTTTGTTCGAATCTTGGGTGACTCAGCGGATCATTTCTGCCAGCAATTGGATAATAGTTCGAGTGGCATCCTTGCCACTCTTTCTCGCTTGTCAGATTTATTAAAAGTAAATGATGAACAATTATGGCGTCATTTTGAATTGAGAACAAAGGTAGAACCTTTAAATGTTTTTGCTTCAACAGCTTGTACAGTTCCATTCTATTTAAATTGATGCCGCTGAACCTCATGAACAGGTTAAACCACAGTTCTATGCATTCAGATGGATTACACTCCTACTCACGCAAGAGTTCAAATTTGAGTATATCTTGAGAATATGGGATACACTTCTGAGTAACCCTTTTGGTGTTTAGGTATCTCTCTCTCAATCAAACTCCTCGGCAAACTTTCAGGAAAAAATTAATACTTAGCTTACAATATTAGTGTGGTTTTACTTGTCATTTTGATTAATAATATGTTACCTGGCTTAAATTTCTTTTGCAGGATATGCTTCTTCGGATCTGTTGCGCAATGCTACTTTGCGTGAAAAGCAAACTGCTAAGTGGTGATTTTGTGACCAATTTAAAACTTTTACAACACTACCCTGATGATATCAACATAGAATACCTCCTCCAGGTTGCCAAGGATATTAGGCCTGACACATCTTATTATTGTCTATCACTTTGATTTATTACGCTTGAAATTTTTGTGTATAATCTCATCAAATTATAATGTTTTAAAACTGAAAGTACTGAGTAACCGATTCCTAGCAACATAAACGTGCATTGCAAAATGCAAATATTAAGGACAGAGTTCATGAGCAGAAATAGAGCTATATATATATATATATATATATATATTATGAAGATTTTAGCCAGGTAATAGCACATTATGCTAGTGGAGAATTCTAAAGTTTGGTTTAAATGTTCTCTTAAGGCGAAATTTGGGCAATGCTAAACCTTTCTAAATTAATATCTAAAAGAATTTCAAATGAGCTGGCATGTGATATTAAGTGTTTGGTCACAGAGAATGAAACCTTTCTAAACCTTTAATATTATAATGTTTTTTTAGCTTTCATTCTCTTTAATTAGAAGAAGAAATCGAGCCAAGCTTTTGAGAGTAGACACAGAGAAATGGATTCTATTGATTGCTTGGAAGAATAAGAAGACTTTCTAGAAGGTCTTCTTAAATAAAGAAGGCACAAAATATAAAGACCAAGAATTATATATAGATTCAGCTTTTGAGAATAGTCATCTGATATTTTAGAAACATGATTGCATATGCTCTTTATTAGTGGGAACAACATTGAGTTGTACATGGTTAATTGGTTACTGATGCTTCCAAAATCTAAAGTTACAAGTTATTCTCAATAGCTAACAAAATCCGTAAGTTAGGACTGTGCACATTAACATTTTTTTAAGGTCCTACATTGGAGAAAATTTTGAACTAACTTTATAAATGACGCGACGCATTCATTGTTTGCAGACAAGTAAAGCTAAATAATACGGGATGTCATGTACGTGATTTCCCGCCCCTCCGTAATACTTTTATTTTTCCAGTTTTTTACTAACTGTGTTTTGTCCAATTTTTTTCGTCGAACGTCTTGTGAAATATATGTGCTCAACTTTTCATGAGGTCAAGTCTTGGACTGATAGACATCTATTCGTGGTGAGATCTAACTGGTGTGAGCTAATTTTTTTATTCATAAAAATATAATATTATAAATATAGTGTATATTAATTTTCAATTAAACTTAGTATTTTATCTTAATAATCGTTGTCTTCGTCTTTGTCTTGATGATTAACATTGATCGGAACTATTAAAACGACATGCTGATTTTGATTTAAGAATCAACGATATCTATAAAATATATATAAATTTTGTTCATTTAAAAATGTTATAAACGCATTAAATAATTCATTTAAAAAAACAAATTATGGGCCCAATGAGACTAGACTCTACTAAGGAAATTTATAACCATTAAACTCCGGCCTGAGAAACGCGTCATGGATGACAAAAGCTCCGTTTATTCGAAGAGATTCTACTAATTCCAGAAGTCGCATACCTCTTCCACACTCTCCACCTGTTTAAAATATACATGGTGCTTTTCCTCTCATTTCTTTTCCTTCTTCTTCACTCATTGTTTCTTTTCTTCATGGGATAATGACATTGATGGTAGTGACGCTAACCTTATTTTATATATTTGGGACATCAACGCTCTTTTTGGCTTTATATTTCTGTTGTAGAAATTATAAACAGGTTATATTCCTTTGCTACGCAAGTCTTCAAGAGTTGGTGGGGTTAAAGGTGAAAATCGATCCCAAAATCATACGGTATTTTATGAGAGGATCTAGGATGGTCAATTGCTTAAATAAATTCTTTATTTTAACTTTGTGAGCCTTATAATTTTACATAAATTTAAATATTTTACCATTTTTTTACTTAAATGTTAAGATTATTAAATTAAGTACAAAACATAATTTCTTGAGTTCTACAATACTCAAAAAAACAAATTTTTATTGTATAAATTTTATTAATCAACCATGTATAAATAATTTCATGTAAGCACTTGAAAATACTCAAAGTTGAGGTGGATAAATTTATTTGTTGAATAAATTATATATATATATATATATATATATATATATATATATAATATTATCTATGGTCCTTATTGTTAGAAATAAATGATAAAGTATTTTACACTATTATTTGTTTCTTATAAGGTATAATAAAAATCAGAATCAGAGATAATATTAATTTAATTAAGAAATTTAAATAATCAGCTCAATGAAAATGAACATGAGATTAATATTCTCAAATATATTATAATATTAAAGTTTATAATAATCTAAACAATATGAATTTAATTAGTTTTATAGTTTACAATATATTAAATAGTCAACGCTATAAAAATAAAATACAGAGTTAAATGCAGCAACATCTAGTTATAATTAAAATTCAATTTTGAACTAATGTCTTAAATAATCAAACTCTGGCAAGTTATCCAATGTGAACCGAATCTATATATTCTAACATTCAATAATTAGAATGTAGCTTATCCATTGCTAACTGAAGTGTACAGTGCACGCGCCACCGAATCTCCTTCCACTTCTCCCACTCACTCAGATCGACTCACCAAACCCTCACTACATATCCTTTGGGTATTGCCGTCAGCTGTTGGCCATAACATCATTTTGTTGCAAAAGACATCCTAATATCCATTTCAATGAATGATTCTTAAAATTGAACTCGTTTATTTATTATAAACGTTAGGCTAATTATGCAACTCAATATTTTCTTTAACAATAATTTAAGAAAATTATTATTATAAAGTTAGCTTTTTTTTTAATTATATGCTAGAGTTTTATTTTATAAAAAGGAAAACTCATTATGAACAAAATATAAAAAAAAAAAACCTAATATGTTCTTTAAATCAACCAACGATATATAATTTCATTCTTTATACCCATTTTTTGTTATTAATATTAAGTATTCAACGTTCATTCAAACATTAAAAAATAGATATAGATGTATAAAAAATCATAATTCATAAACATTCTCTTAGTTATAGTTGTATTAAAATAACTTCTCAACCTCAATCTATAATTAAGATCAACTTTAAATAATCATTTTTACGATCTTTTCACCTTACAAGAAAAATAATGTAGACACGCAACACATAAACTCCAATCAATACGTCACGGTAAAAATATAAAAGCTGCATGCCATTCCGTTAAAGAAGTCCTACTTGCATTGGCGTTTTGCTTTGTTTATTTAATACATTATCAATATAAATAAAAGAGTAAACAATCAAATTTATCTTTAAAAGTGATGCAGTGATAAATTAATTTTTAAAAAATAAAAAATAGAAAAGTAATATTTGAATGTGCAATAATTTATCATATTTTATGCATATATATTAAATTTAAAATTTTCAGTTTTTAAGATAAAATGATTAGCTCTCACGTTTTGAGAGAAGAATTTGAATATATACGGAAATAAAACAATGTTCCATTTCAATTCTATTTGAAATATAATAACAATAGTATAGTATTATAGTCGTATTTATTATGGTTAGCAGCAGCTGCTCATATTTGACCCATTACTATATAAAATTGCTCATCCGCAAAGAGAATAAAACTCCCCTCACTCTCCACTTGCGTTGTGTCGTTCACAAACCCGTCAAAACCGAAAACGTCTCTTTCTTTCATCATCGAAATCACCGCCATGTGCTCAGTGATAAGCGCGCAAGGGGTGGCCGTTGCGACCGCCGTGGCCGTCTCCGGCACGGTGATCCTCCTCGCCCTCCGTCTCCAGAAGTCTTTCCCACCACCCCAATTCTCCGTTCACCACCAAATCCCTCCTTCTCCTTCTCCGGTTCTGCGATCTTGCATATCCAATGGTGGGTCCCGCTTTCCCCTGTTTCTTCACGCACACACATTCACACAAGAAAAAATGGTCTCTTTACAGTAATGTTTCTTTTGCTGACACGATTGTGTTGTGGGAATCTTGTGCAGTAGGGAAGAAGAGCAAGAAGAAGAAGAAAAGAGTGCACTTTGCGGAGGACGTGGTGGAGTCGTGCAGAGACGGAGAAGAGTTCAGGAAGCGAAACTCACGATCGAAGGTTCTGAAGAGTTATTATAACAACAACAACGGGGAAGAAGAAGAAGAAGAAGCGAAGATCGGAGGAATAATGCCTGCTAACAGGGTAGCTTTGTATAACGGAATTCTTAGGGGCCGTGTGGCCCAACGTTTGGCCTACTCTTGTTGATTTTGGTTTTTCTGTGAATATTCTCCGATTATGCTTCTTTCTTTTCTTTTCTCTTATTTTTACAACAGCTAGTAGTAATAAATTAAGAATTTAGAAGCAGATCTAGAGGGTGGGTCCACCACAAAGGCTGATATTAGTTGTTGCAGTGCAGTGGTTGCTCTCTTCGATGAGAGAGCTTATTGGACACAGGGTGTATGTAGTGTAGTGTCTTGTGAATCGTGAAAAGGATTTTGTTCATATTTTTAGGATAGGATAATCTTCTGCCCCCTCTCCATATTTGTACTTCAACCCATCCATTTTCTGCAATTTGTTCTTGTATTGTCATTTCTGACATGTAAATACAAGTAGTTCTAGTTTTTTTTAAAAAAATTCCAATTATAATAGGTTGTTGACATGCATTCTAGTCCATCTTTTTGCGAAAAACAACAAATTGTTATTTTTCCTTGAATGTAGATTTGAAGCATGTTTAATGAAAAAATAAATTCATATACTTGCCTCGTGATAATGCTTAAACTATAACAAAGCTGTGCCCAAATTTTTAAGTGGATCATCACAATTCAACCCCCCCCCCCCCCCTAAAAAATAAAACAAAAATGAGATGAGACACAAATTTGGTCGGTCAATTTTGAAGCTCCGATTTTACTACTTTTTTTGGTCCTAAGCAATTTTCAAGACCATCTTAAGACACCAATTGGGAGTTGGAGACAAGCAAAAGCAGAAGGGCTCCAGAGAGCAACATGGGCAACTGAAAAATTGGTTAGGTTACATGGGTTGTATTCATTGTGAAACAGAATCTTTAAATCAGCTCCTTTGTCCCATTCTTTCTAGCCCCGCATGAAAGCAAATTTACAACGTAGCAGTGTGTGGGGCTGGTAACTTATGTGTGCGTCCCCCATATTTTCCTACTCTTTTTTTTGTATCTTATGTCATTATAGTTTATTTTAGCAGGTGTTGTTGGCGTGAAAGTAGTTGCATGTTCCAAAATACCCAAGGGTCGGTTGTCCAACAAACACATATTCAGTAGTGTTTGCCTAATCATCCGAACCAATGAGAAACAAGAGAAATTGGAATGGTACCACCATGTCTGCATCCCCTCTCGTCACTCCAACATGCTTCGGTTATCATTGGACAAACCCCATGTGAAGTTCTCGTGGTACCGGTTGCAACTTGAACCAATCATATTTCACCCCAAGGGAGAAACAAGGGAAAGGTAAATTCTTTTAGGTGAGAAATGCGAAAAGAAAAAAACCATGTGATTGGATTTTCTTGTAAATGTCTCTGCATAAAGGAGGATGCTGGCTAGGATGAAGTCCTAAACAAGTGATACACTAATTAATTACCAGTTAATGTTTTTAGTAGCAACAAAACATGGGACAAACTTTTTGTGAAGGACAAAATTATGAATTATAGTATGTCATAAAAATTATACAAGCTGGTGTGCAGCATGACAGTGCGGCAATCATTCAGTTTGAAATATAGAAGGCAACAAAACCATGTGATTTGTGAATATAAAGTATTTTAAAATTAAATTTGGCTTTCCAGAGCTAGGAAAAGTCTTCAGCGTTGGATTAATATACTATTATTTCTTTCCTTTGGCAGGGCCATCTTGATTAGACGATGGTTAACGTAGGGGAAATCCCTGCAATTATGGAATTCTCTCAACTGCTTTGTAGTTTTCTTTGATTTTAGAAAACAGATAAGAGAAAAATAAATTATCCATTATCCATTACATATACTTCTAAAAGAAAAAGTTGATGATGAATGGCCAACCGTGAAATCTTAAGTTAATGGATATGAGTATTGATCGGCAAGGATATGCTCTGTTCCCACTTTTTGCTCTCAAATTTTATCTTAGTCGCACATTTTTGACAAAAAAAAAAAAAGTTACTCTCAATCAACATGAGTTATAATGTGAATTAACATTCTACCTGTCCGTGATTCCTTATCTAATCATTCTAATGAGGCAAGCGTTTATAGTCCACAAAATGCAATTGATGGATGGTGGCCTTCTAAGTAAATCAATAATACAAAAAATTCAACTCCATGTATAATGTATCCCTTGAGTGTAGTTACTATAGTCCTAGGAACTTGGAAGAATGTGTTTGATTTTCATTAGGCTGCTATAATTTGACAACTAGACCTAGAACTTACAAGTGATCCTCCAATATATATATATATATATATTGCAAAACGTGAGGTGCACCTAATAATCTAATGTAGTATTACTCAAATCATTGGTGGTCGTGGTGACCATTTAGCTTTTGAGACTCTTAAATGGCTGCAATCTTCTGGATGGTTGGTGATGTGGGGAGTTTTGAGTGACCATTTATCAAAGCTAAATTGGCAAAAACTAATTTGGGTGGAGCGTGATACACACACATCCATTCACAATGGCAGCCACAAAGCAATGTGACATGCAAATCTCACCGATGAATATTATCTTACTTCATCAGCTTTATGTATTTTCTTTTTGTTGAAAAATAAAGGAAGTTTCTCGGAAACATAGGGTGCTTTTCCATGTGGGCCATACTATGCGTGCGTGCTTCTCCATCTGTTGAAGAAAACATTCAATGCTTTTTGCCTAATCTATGTAGGCTTTCAACCATTCATTCTTTTTATATATAGTAAACAATGCCCCGCCAATAATGTTTGCCCATCTTACTCTTTTATCTATGATTGTTATGGTTGTATTATCTGTTAAACAGGTTGATTTCGCTGAATTAAGAATTGCTAATTTATTATATTGTGTTAAAAGCAATCTCAAAAATGACGTTTTAAGGTTGAGAGGTGGGTGACTGACAGCGCCAAGTCCCCTTACTACGCAACGTAAGCAGAAAGTTTGTTTATCATAGGAATGGTTCTTAGGGTGGTATAACAAAACATGGATCAATTACTAAAACTTTTTTTTTAGTGGATATGCTTTCTCTTTCCGGTATTCCACTCTTTGCTTGTTTTTTGTCTAAGGATGAGATTGTTAATGATAGTTGTTTGTATTCACCTATTTTTGCAATAATAGCTTATTGTCTAGCAAGATTGATTCCATTTTATATGTTTCGGATCTATTTATTTGTTTTTGAAGGATATTTAAATGTTCATTTTTTAAATTTTAATGGTAAAAAATAATTCATTTTATTCAATATCTTTATGGGAAAAGAAAGAAGTAAAACATAAATTAAAAAACAAAGTATGTTTGTTTTAATGTTTAAGGGGTTTCAAACGATCATTTGATCAAAAATAATAAAAAATTGTTACTTCTCATAAAATAATACTTTAGAATTTATGTTAACCAGACGTAATGGAAATATAAACATGCCTTAAATGGTAAATAAGTGTGACGTGAGATCCAAGTTTAAAAATAATTGAAATACTTTTACTATAATGACATAAGTTAATATGTTGTTTATATACTAATAGAGTAGAATTTAAATTTTAGATATGTAGTTACATTCAATAATGAAAAAAAAAATGTTTCTATCTTATCCTACTCAAACAAAATTGTTATATATAAATAATAAGGAATACACTGATTTCATATAAAAAAAGTGTAATTAATTTTAAAATTAAATAAATTTATAATTAAAAAAATAAAGAGAATAACAAATTTTGGTAAAAAAAAAAAAAAACAAATAAGGACTAGACCACCACCTGTTTGTGATTCTGAGTCATTTGTAATGTATGTTTGAATTGAAGTTAGAAATTTGTAAAATAAAATAAAATAAATACACATTTCAATAACCTAAGCTAGTTCAGTTGAATGTAACTTACTATAGCCAACCACACCTTTATGAGTTCACTTCGTTGTTCCAAAATCATAGACTGTCAGAGCTATTGATTGTACCGAGCAAGCGAACAGTGGCTATTAAACATATTGAATTTTTCTTTGCTAGCTATGGTCTACCGTCCACAATCCATAAGTATTCCAATAGTATTGCCACAGGTCGCATTATATATATTTTTTCAGATATCTTGTCAAAAAAGTTAGTGTTGTTTAACATTAATTTTAACTACTTTGATATCAAGATAAGTAATTTCAGTACGTTGATATAAAGTTTTGACAAATTCAAGTTGAATTCTGCCCGTTTATGTTTTTAATTGTCTTGCATTACTCTCCTACTTGCTGCCTCATTATTTCTAGCAACTTTAGCTGATTTGATGCTTGTTTAGGTAGCTTTTCTTTTATTTATTGCTGTTAATGCTGTGTTCGGATCTATTTGATATTCTCATTGAGAGGGAAAACAAAGGCATAAGTTTTATTGTGCTACCTATTTATTAATTAAAAAAAACTAAAATAAAGTACTTTTGATAAAAATAAGTTGTTATCTATTTTAACGTTCTGTTTGTCAAGTCAAATTTAGCATGTGAATTAAAAAATTAAAATAATAATTAAATCTCTTATTTCTCCTCCAAAATAAATGTTAAGGACTTAAAATTAAGAGAAGAAGAAATGGGTATTAAAAAGATTCAAAACATATGGATTGAAAATCTCTATGTTTTGAATTTTTTTTTTAAATAATTTTTTATATTATTTTATTTATAAAATTTGATAATTAAAAAAGTTTGATATTTAATTGGATATTGTATTTAGATGTTTATTATAATAATTAATAGTTAAATAAATTTGATATATGATTGAATGATATATTTGGATGTTTATTATAATGATTGAAAATTAAACAAATATGATATTTAATTGAATGATGTATTTAGATGTTTATTACAGCAATTTAATATTAAATAAATTTGGTATTTTTTTACATATATAAATTTTTATTAAACCTATGATTTTTATTTATAATTTATATATGTAAATAAATAAATTATTAGATAAAAATTAATTATCATAAAATTTATTATGTAAATTTACATGTGCATTAAATACACATTAAAAATTTTAGTATTATATATAGCGACATTAATTATTTTATAACATAATTAGTTTATTAGCTTAATTGATTAGAGTGTTGTGCTAACACGAAAATCACATTTTCTGCTTGGATCATTAGTTTTAAATTAATTTCAAAATTATATTTTTGAAAAAAAAAAAAAAAAATCCTTTGAATCTCGTACGGATTGACAATCTATAAACCTAATATGGATTGTTGATGTGTAAACCTTATAGAAATTCATGTTATGCTGGGTGTACCAGCAAAACTCCTGAGTGCCCCTAGTAGTTCCCGCAACCAACATGTGCACACCCAAAGGATAAGAATGGGCTAGTACCTTTACACATCCACTCATGCTTAGTGGGCCTGATCCAAGCCGAAAATCCACTCGCCTTTGTTGCCCCCAAAACCTTTCTTTCTGCTTCTCCCATCCATCGCTTCTGGAATCTCGTCATAGTTCTTTCAGTTGCCATATACCCTCTCTCTTTACCTCTCAGACACTACAAGGTTCGTCTTTTTCCCATGTTTTAATTTTTAATTTTATTTCTAGCATTTTGTGCCCCAAGTATCCATTTTCTTTCTTTCATTATTTTCGATTCTTAGATAATTTTTGTTTTGTTACTTATACATCTCACTAGAAGAAGATTAATGATTTTAATTTGCAAAACCTCGCATTATATATCGATTAGGGATTTTTATTAGAAACACTCATGATTAGGTTTGCTGCCACGGTTTCTGCACAATTGTATTAGAATCAACATGACTAGGATGTTTGTATGAATTGCTAGCTTTGTACTTAATTCAATTGCTAGATTTTCATATGCTTGTTGTGGAATTTTATGTTTCTATAACCCTTTCAAGGTCTAGTACAGTGTGTTCCTGAATGTTAATCATAGCTTGTTGTTGGTTTTTCCCTTCTTGAGAACTCAGAAGCCATGAAGGTGCGGTCATCTGTGAAGAAGATGTGTGAATTTTGTCAGATAGTTAAGCGCCGGGGACGAATCTATGTGATTTGCTCTGGGAACCCTAAGCACAAGCAACGACAGGGCATGGCAACATTTGCAAGTGAAGGCCCATCTCGACCAGTGTATGTGTTTTTCTTTTTCCTGGTTTTGAATTGCCATATGGTGTGGAGAAATTGTAGAACCAACACTAACTATTGTTTTTAGGGATATCGTATTTTAACTCAATCTTAGTTTTCTTGCAAGAGGAGTATTAACAAGTAACAATACACTCTTCTTAACCCTATATTCAACATGCTCTTTGTTATTGAGGGAATTACATGTTATGTTGGTTCTACTAATTAACCTGGATTTGCACTCTATTTACTAGTGCGCACATGCTACTTGCCCAATAGTAGAAAAGTTTAATTAATATTTTCTGTTAGTGTTAAAAAATTTCTACATTCAATCAATCAGAAGTTATGGTAGATATTACTTTTAAGATGGTTATTGTAATAGTCAACAAACTCATCATACATGACTATTTGTGATTGGATGACAATGTGAAATCCTTTTACATGGTTAGTGCATAACTATTTTCAACATAGAAGAGTGTTGCCAGCATTTCTTCTGTTCTCCACGGTTTCTGTCATAACTTCTGATTGATTGATTGATTGTAGTTGCCAGCATTTCTTCTGTTCTCCAAATTCAATTTGCCATGGAAATACACTGGGGCAAATTCTATCGTTGATCTGCATGAATTTTCTTCTACTTTGCTCATTTTCATTCTGTCATAGAGATGACTAATTTAGTTTGATATGCTATTATTAACTTGAGAATATCCAAATGCTGCTCTACTTTATTATGTTTCCTGTGATCTTATTATCTTAATATAATACCTATTGATTTCTGGTAACTTGAGTGGCTGAACTTTGAAATCATTTCAGGTCCTCGGAAACAAGTAGCTGGAAGATGGGGATAAAGCCTGCTCAAATTGCGCGACCAGGTCTGATTTCTAATACCCCTCAAAGGCACAGCTTGTCTATGTTGTATGGATGGAGGGTGGGATTGGCCTCTATTCTGTCTATGAAGTAGCAAAAATAATTAGTAACCTCGAACATTACGAGTAATAAGTGCGAAGAGATTGATAATCAACGGTTATGGATTAAGGCCTCCATCTTGCTCTTGCCTTTCTTTGTATTGGTTGATGAAGATTTTTTCAAACTTTTTTTTTGTTTTGTGTGATATTTGATTTACATCACTCGGGGATTTTGTTTCTCCGTTAAAAATATGGTCAACAGATTGTAACCTCGTAGTAGATTTGGTGTTCACTGTTAAGTGAATCAGCGGAGCACAATCGGTAGCGCCCTCCTCCTTATTATCACTTGACCAAAAGATGAGAATTTTTTGCAACGTATTATCATCTATTATATCTATATATTACGCAGCTTTTGCTACCAAGTACATCACTCTCAATATAGGCGCATTTCAGTTAGTCATAATGATCGTAGTTGTTTGACATGGTAGATAATGGGTTGGAGCTACAAACAGTGACTAAAAGTAGACATCAAAATTAGATTCGACTGGGCTAGTTTGACCGATTGAAATAGAAACCGGTTAAGTCGCTGATTCAATCTAAATAAATTGGTAGAGCAGAAAATTGGTTAAAACAGGGTAAAAATTGGTTGTGGAAAATCGGTTTCAACCATTTTATATTTTTTTTTTAGCTTTATTCTAGATTGATTTTTAAATTTTTTAAATGACTGAAGCTTTATGTTTTACTTAACTTTTTATAATCTTATGTTAATTAATAAATATATACTTAATCATTGCTAGTTTGACGTCAATTTAACTTTGGTGAAACGCATGAATGTAAATTAATTTCTTTACATCAGTATCCGATTAAGTTTTAATAACATTGGAGAAGATGTATATCAGATATTGGTGCTATGGTTTTATTGATGCTAATAACTTGCTGCTATGATTTGATCAGCTTGTGATCCTGGTCCTGGGCGGAAAATTGATTCTTGATATGTTCACTTTACAACGGCAACAATTTATATCATATTTTAGTTATAAAATATCTCTAAAAATTTCTGAAAACCTAAATAGAATAAAATGATACTTTTTAATTAAAAGTGAATTGAAAGAAGGATCTTATTAACTTTAATATTAATATATATTTTTTCTTTTTAAAAAAATTCCGAATCTCATATCTACTAGTATAGTATTACTCAAGTCTTTATTATTTTTATTCTTTTTTAAAATTCCAAGGAAAAAATTTGGAAGTGTTTTTCAATTTATGTAGCATCTTTTACTACAGGAGTCAATGGACCAAGGTGGAGGCGAATTTGTCCTTCGAGGAAGAATCCTCCAACCATCTATTCAATTGTGCATATCACCTGCTATAATTTCAAACAAAGGATGATAATTAAATTTAGATTTAATAGAAGTATGTGTAAAAAACCATTCATAAAGAGGGTCTTACCTGTTAAATTAGTAGATCCTAATGTAGGTATTTTGAAAACAAATATAGAGGTGAGTCCAGGTTTGTACAGCTTAATACTACTATCTAGTTCATCTCATACTCGAACACGTAATTTTAAATAAAAAAAACTATGTATACATATGAGTAGAGAACATAACCGTCAAGACTCAAGAGTGGAAAAATATAAGAGAATTTTAATGTCAAGATACATGTTTTTGGTTGAGTTTGTTTAAGTTAATTTCTTAAAAAAAATACTTATTTTATTAAAATAAGTAATTTTATACTTTTCTGATATGTTTGTCTAAACTGATTTTAAAGTTGCTTTATTAACTTTAAATAAACTCATTCTTTGTATTTATTTATTTGGCATATGTTCAAAATTACGGAAGTACTTTTGGTTAGTAGCCATAATTTTAATTTACAATCTAGTCAAATTATTGGCTGGTGTATTAATTCTTTTTAACGGTACATCTTTGTATTAATTATTTTAGCATGTTAAAAAAAATTAGGGAATCCAATGTACCCCAATGTGGCCAACCTAATTGCAAGAATTGAACTTATGATTTTCAAGTTATTAACCCAACACTCTAAGCAACTGAGCTAATGAGCCAATTACATTATAAAATAATTAATGTTGTTATACATAACATTAAAATTTTTAATATATATTTAATGTGCATATAAATTTAAATAATAAATTTTGTGATAATTAATTTTGATATAACTCATACGAATATTTAATCCTTATATTTTTTTAAATAAAAAATATTTGCTATTACAAAATTTAATATATATTAAATTTTGTAATAGTAAAATTTTTTTAATGCACAAATGAGTAATTTAACATATTAATAATTAAAAAAAATAAAACTTTAAGGAAATAAAAAGAAAAAATCAAAAAACCAATACTGATCAACTTCATCCGTATAAATCATACGGATGAACTTGATTCGTATGATTTATACAGATGAAGTTCATCCGTATAAATAATACAGATCAACTTTATCCGTATGTTTTATACAGATGAACTTCATATTTACGGATCAACTTCATCCATATAATTCATACTGATCAGTATGTGAAAAATTTGCTTACGGATCACCACTCAGCCAGAAAAAACAACTTAAAAAGCAACAACGAGTCAGGGACATTTTGGACATTAATAAAAAATGTTGGGTGCATCCAGCAACACCCATCATTTTTATGAATGTCAGCGTAATGAATAAACTTTTGACATCAGTGTCATGTGTATAGTTATTGGATCCGGTTAAGATTTATGAAACCTATCTATCAGCTATTTTTTTTTTTCGCTGAAAAAAGATTTAGGGGTATGAAAAAGAAAAAGAAAAAACTATCTATAGTATATTAATGTAAAATTCATAATAAGTTTTATAAATAAAAAGTAAAAAAAAAAATGAAAAAGAAATGAACCACACTGCAAGACATTAAATTCGCCAACTCGCCATTTCTTACTAATTGAGTTGCTCGCCTGCCCCCAATAAAACTATTTATGTTTTTATTTACCTGACCCATTCATTCACGTACAAAGTTTGCATGAAATGATATATTTCCATTTAACCGTGTTAATGATTAAGCTCTGTTCGATTGATTATTATAAATGTTTCAAACCAGGATTACAGGCGGGTGGCAATTGATTACTATATATTTCCACTTAAGCTTTAATGATTAAGCTCAATTTAATGTTTTGAGAACAGCAAAAAGGCAAATCTAATCAACATCATGAGAGAAAAACACGTAGAAGAGGGAGGGGTGATAATGTAATAGGCAATATAATGTAGAGAAATAGAATAAAAATGAAGAATATTAAATGGGTATATGCTGTTGAAAGGTTCATGTATTATTGTTGGTAACAAATCTAGATTACATTCAACAAGACATTTTATTTAGTTTTTAATTTTTTTATTAACTGAAAAATTAATTTAATAATTCGGTAAATAAATTTTTTTAGTAATTTTTTGATGATTTTTAATTTTTTTTAAATACTATTTGAAATAATATTTTTTAAAATATTAATTTTTAACTTTTAGTATTGTATATTTTCTTTAACTTTTATTCTTAATATATTTATTCATTTTTCTTATTATCTTTTTAAATAAATTATAATTTTATTATTTTCTATCATTTTATAATTTTTCAGCTATTTCAATAACTACTTTTACCAAATACTTTTAATTTTTCTAACTATTTTATAACTTTTTAACTTTGAGTTAATTTTAATAATGATGGGAAAAATAGAACTGCAGTGGTTGTGAGTGTGAAGTATTCAAGAGAAGTTTGCATTGGGTAAGGGCAATAATACTTGAAGGGAAAAACTAAATTTGGTCGAAATGATTTGAAAAGTGAAGAAATAGATAGAGAAGTAAATAAGGGGGATAAAAAAGTGTTCCACTGTTGTGTTTGGTTGATAAGAAAGAAAGAAATTGAATTGGTCTTAACATTTATACAAATAAAGTCTCTGGCTCACATGTGTTTTGTTGTGAAAAAATTATTCTTCTCAAAATCAACAACAATGATTCCCCATTTCCTGAGCAAGCAAGGAAACCTAGCCACAAAATAACTTAAGTCTCATTTCCCCATTTGTTTAGCAACAATCATTGAGACATATTCCTCCATTTCTTTACCAGTGAGCTGTCTCCCTCTCTCCACCAACAGATTCGTATAATAGTTTCAGACATAACCTTACTTTTCTTCCTTTTCTATTTCTCAATACTGTTCAGTGTTCACCAAACAACCTGAACCTTAGCACCACTTCATCAACAATAGTGAAGGGGTTTCAGAAATGGAACACATGCGTTGACTTCTGTCACTGACCCATTCTTTATATTTTTTTTGTTATCAATTAATTTAGGGGTATAATTATCTTTACCGACATTTTATATTTCTTTTCACTTATTTTATCTACTATTTCTAATAAAGAAAAGTTTTTTTTAAAAAATTCCCCCTTATTTGTTTAGTACTTTTTTAAGAATAATTTTCTATTTTTTGAAATTTGAATATATTTGAAAATATTTCCCATTAAACACGTTTTTGTTTTTTAAAAGTTTATTATATGAACATTGAAATAAAGCACTTGAAGAAAACAGAAGAAGATAATAAGAAAACTCTTCCATCTGTTTCTGTTTATTGATTTTTAAAACACTTTTATGAAAATAATTTTTAAAACTTAATACTCCGTGTAGCATTAAATTTTTTTAGAAAATAATTTTTAAACAAAAAAAGAGATAAGAGAATCAATTTAACAAAATTGGAAATATTAAAAAGAAGGACCCAGATTTTAATCTCTACTTTCTCTATTATTTTTAATATCTAAAGATAGGATAAAAGACGAGTTAAATAAAACAGAGCAAAGACAGGGTTTCCGTCTTCATTTTGATTTGAGATAGTTCATTAATTAGCTTGTGAGATGAATGAATGAGAAGAGGCATCTCATTTTGTCTCTTTCCATCTCCAAGTTTTTGAGCTCCTTTGATTTTGGATATGCATCAATTTGCATTTCAATTTTTTCAAATGTTCAAATACTAGTTGTGTTTTTGAAAGAAGAAAAAAAACTCATTTTGTGAAGTTCTTCTTTAATGATACAATTTTTGAAAATTGAAAACATTTAATTTTAAAAAAATCTTAAATATGCTTTTCATCTTAAAAATATTATATATATTTGTAATTTATTTTCTATTTTTAATCAATATATTTAACAAAATAGTAGTACATTTTTTAATTCTTCTATAGAAGTACTAAAATATCATAATTTTATAATTTATAAGAGAAAAAATAAATAAAAATTATTCTAGGAGTACTCAAAATGATATTTTAAAGAAAGTAAAAAAAGGAAAACTTTTAAAATTGTACGTGCTTAAAGATAAATAAAAACATACAAATAATGATAAAATTCATTTGGCTAGAAAAAATAAAATAATTCCTGAAAACAAATTTTCAAAATTTTCTATATATTTTGATTTGGTCCTGAATTAAAATTCGAACCCTTACTTTGATGTAGGGAGCTAAGTGTGTAGTGTTGTTACGTTGAATGAGTTGTATTAAATGAATGTACCAGGTGGCAATATGATAGTCGGAGGTATTTGTCACTAATAATTGGTATTTATCAGTGCCATTAGGTTATGTTCACTTCATCTTATATTATGCGAGTACCAAAATCAAAACCTTACCTTACTCGCGTATTGCCATAAACGACGGTCGAATAAAGAAGCGAGTCAAGTGGTGTGTTGAGTTAAGCGTCCGTTAAACGACAGACAGCGACAGTAGTGCAGCAGACACGATAAAAATAAAAAAAGGTAACCAACTCCAAAAACCTTTTCATTCATTTATCTGTTTTTATTTCTATTTCTACTTTCTTTAGCTGCCAAACGAAACTTCCCTTGTTCCTGTTCCTGTGTTCTCCTTGCAGCTCCAAAATTCTATGTGGTGGTGGAGATGGTGATGATTACTGCTTGGATCACTGACCTTTTCGCTTGTATGGGGTGAGACCCTCCATTCCCAATATTGCTTTTTTTTTTTTATTCTTAGATACATAAGTATTTGCAATCAATTTGCTTGCTTTAATTGAATTCAATGAATGGCTTTCCGTTATGGGCAGTATGGTCTCTCTTGTGCAAGCAATACTCTGGGTAAATAGTGGTTGCTGTCAATTGACAATTAGGGGTTGATTGGCCTTCACCTTTCAATTGTTCACTGAAAGGGCTTCGAGGATTGGGATTTGGTATTAAAGTTGTCGTCTTGAGAACTAAAGTTAGGTGTTTAGTGTTCACTTCTCAAAGCAATGCAATTAGTGTAGTAATTTGACACTGGCCATGGTTGTTTTCATCCTTGTTGGTGTCTGCTGTAAGGCGTTCGCTCTGTCATGGGCCATGGCTATTTGATCGTGTGGTTTGCCTATAAAATTGTTTTATTTCTCCATTAATGGTTAAATGTGGTATGGAAGAAGAGAAAATTGTTTTCCTTATCGACGTTCTCAATATCAGACTGCACCATAAAGTTGATAAGGGAGCTTGAATGATTAGTGCATGACTGTTGACTGATATGTTAACAACTTAAAATAGAAGAGTGGATTTCTACCTACAGCACTCCTTAGTCCTTGTATATTTAATTCTCTTCTAGTACTAAGATGGTAAAGATGAAACATTGCAGCCTTGTATCGCCAATCAGTATGTTTCACAACTTTCAACTGTTGTAGATGGAGCAAAGAAAGACATTGATGTCCATGCGTTGCAATGCTGTTGTTACACAATCAACAATATTGTGCAAAACTTTCTCCCTGATTTAGAGTGTTTGGCTGTGCTGTGAAATCAATAAAAACTACTTTTTGTGTGGGGGAAAAAGCATTTTTAATTTTTTGAGGTGTTAGCCTATTGGACCAAGGTATTAATTTATTTTAAATAGACAAAAAAAGTGGGAAATTTGCTATTAAGGAGAAGCAAGAAATTGGTGCTTCTCCTAGGAAGCAATATAATATTTTTTTAAAGAATGTTATTTCTTTCTAATAATGCTTTTTATAGTAGTGCTTTCTAAGGAAATAAATCTGAAAAAAAAATCACAGTAAGGGCAACATGCACTTGTTGACTTTACATTAGCCTTTGTTTTTCTGTTATTTAACTTGTTTTATACAGAACAGTGGTTGTTTTGGATGCTGTGTGAAACCCACACCAATTATTGCCGTGGATGAGCCAGCAAAGGGACTAAGAATTCAGGGGCAGACAGTAAGAAAACCACACATATCAGATGGTTTCTGGAGTTCAAGCACTTGTGATCTGGATAACAGCAACATTCAATCTCAGAGAAGTATCTCGTCTGTCAGTACATCAAATCAAATTCTCTATCATAGCGGTGGAACTTCTACCCCAGGGGCCAATCCTGAATTTGTAAACCCAGGCAAGTTCTATATTGGTTTTTGCTATTCTTCCTATTAATTAATATTGGAATGTTCATCTATACTTTTAGCAAATCATAAGTTTGTTTGTTTGTTTTTTCTTTTTTGGGTAATATAACAATGCCCCCAAAGGGAGCTTGATAGGGAAGGGAAAGTTGACAAGTGGGGGATTAAACTCCATCCCATATGGCCCAATCATGTAACCAAGGTTTGCTCGACAAAGATGTTGGAACATGACATGATATTTTTCAGTTGGTTTTTCAGTTGGTTTGTCTTTGTTCATTATTTGGATTTGGATTGATATATTATTGTGATACCAATTTTTACTGTATGCTGTTGTATATTATTTGTATGTTTACTTTCCTAATTTCGTTGCGTTTAAGGGGAGAATAAAGATAAGGTTCATTTCTATCATACATACTGTTGCTTATTTCAGGCCTTCTTCTCTGGAATGAGAGCAGGCTTCAGTGGGTTGGAAGTGGCAAATCTAGGAAGCATGGCCAACAAAAAAGAGAACCCAGACTAAAGTATGTCAACTGCATTTCATTTGGTCCAATTAACTAAATAAGTAAATAATCTTTAACCTGCTCTAAATACACATAGGGCCATGATCTTAGCTAAATTCTCTCCTTTCTTGCCTTTTCTTTTTTTGATACGGGGCGAGCAGCTGGAAGGAGTAATTTAATAACCATCACAAGTTTTTATTGCTTGGCTCTTTGTTGACTTCATTGGACAATCATTAAAATGCATTCTTATTCACTGCCAAACTGTAACCTTTACCTTTTGCTTGTATTGTCAATTTTTTTTGGGTCTATTTTTCTTTCTTGTTTGTGCAATTTAACAATAGTTGAAAGCACAAGGCATATTTTTAGATCTTGAAGCACACATTATCCAAAACACAATGTTTCATTGATATATTTTCTGTTTATTTTGATTGTTACAAGCTCAAGTCTCCATCATATTTGTTTTCCCGCTGTTTTAGTTTCTCCCTGTAGATGACTTATTAGTCATTATGTTTGTTGTAGTTGGAATGCAACTTATGAAAGTTTGCTTGGAACTAGACAACCTTTCCCCAAGCCCATACCTTTATCTGTAAGTGCTGTGTATATTTATGGTTCCTTGCTGGGATTTTTGAGGTGAGAATGCAAAAATTACAAATTGATAATTTGATTTTCAAAAAATAGGAAATGGTTGAATTCCTGGTGGATGTTTGGGAGCGTGAAGGGATGTATGGTTGAAACTTGATAGGTTAAAATGCTGAGTGCCTTCAAGTTTGTTTATACTTTCAATGATGTATTTGACTCCTGAAAGGTTTTCATGTATAGTTGTGCAGAGAAGATTAAAAGATCAAACACAAGTTTGTTCTCCCTTTGTAATTTCAAACACTAAAGGCAATCCTTTTGTTTTTGCCCTCCTGTAAATGACTGTATATCATTTTCAAACTATAATCTGAATTGCTGAATGCAGAAGTTGTTACTTTTTAAGGCTGTAACTATGCATTTATATGAGTCAGGTCCTTGTCTGGACTGTCACTTCCTCGGATCTCTCCATGATGTGGCTGGAGGTAGTTAGGCATCTATTCTTCCTATTGAATATGTTTTCAGTGCTAACTCTTTAGAGTTGCCCGTTCTTGATTCATTTTCCATTTACTCCTTACTGTAAATTTGTCTTTATACCATTTCATTTTCATACATAATTCTTTACTAGCACTAGTTAGGATGTTCATACATTACATGACTTTTTGGGGGAAATATCATAAATATAGAATACCTGTTTGGGAACTTCAAAACATACTTTTAGAATCCCAAACTTAGTATATATCTTGTTTGAATTTTTAAAAAAATTAATTTTGTAACCTATCTTTGGGACAAACCTGAGTTTGGATAAGAAACAACAAATGGTTGCTTTTAAAGTAAAAGTATTTTTTATTTGTATATTTACAATAGAAACATGAAATAAAACACTTTTGATATCCAAACAAATTTCATGTTATCAACATACTTAAATAAAAAAAATATTTAAGCATAAATCTCATTATAATAAATTTACTTTTTATCAAATTTGAGTTTACAATATACTTGTGATTCAAATTTATGTTTACAAACTTTAATTTAAACATGTACTAGGTTGAGTTCAAGTTTAAATAAATAACATTTCAACTTTTGGGTTTGATAGAAATAAAGAAGCATGTATCATGAACGCCTTTGCTTAAATTGGTTTATGATTAATAGATGAAATGAGTCAAAATATGAGACATGCAAGCGTAGAACTGAAAGTATTTGTACACAACAATAAAATAGTTTGTGATACAAATAATAATGTACAGTAGTGAGAGGAAAGGTAAATTCACACTTGGCCCAGTCACATTAATTATTTTATATTTCATATTGATTATTATGTAGATATAGATTATATAGGGTTGAGCTCGGAGGAAATTCATCATTGAAACGATAGAAGATGCAATAGTAGCCATTAAATTTGGCGTCATTCAAATTAGGCTGTCAGATTAATTCAATTCAATTACGATATTGCAATTCGGAAGGTGATAGTGTTACCCCAATTAATTCACATGCTTAGTGATTACCGTTTGCACTTTCAAAGTACTTTGTGATGCCCCTATTTTCTTAAAAGAGAAAAATAGTTTGTAATTGCTGATAAATTTTTTAATTATAATTTAAAGATACATAAGTATTTTAATTTCTTTTGTTATGAAATTATGTATTTTTGTAAAATATTATAATATTTTCTATAAAAATATTATAAATTATTTTTTGGTTTTTACTGAAAAAAATTATGGATACCCCACCGTGCACAATAGACAATATTATAACGTGAAGTTTCCTACAATACTCTCTTTAATAATAATAATAATAAATTAATTCATTTCGTTCTATACACTGCACCAATGTAATATAGATATATATATATATATACACACAAAATTAAATATATTTTTAATTTTTAAAATTGTTAGGCCAGGGGCATTAATGTCTCCAGTGGATACCTTAGACGATTCTGGACGGCGTCGGGTATTAGTGGAGGGCATGATAAATATGAGTGTTTGATAAAATGTCATAATTCGTGTTGTAAAAAATAAAATAAAAATTAAAGACATAAATATCCCCAAGATTACGGTGGGGAGTTTATTTGGTATGGAACTATAAGAAATATTGAAGTTTTCTAATGTTAGTGTTGATACCTTATAAAATAAAATAAAATAAGTGTTGATACCTTATTCCCCCGGCCCTTACCGAAATAATGAAGTGATAAAGCAGATAAATATGCATTAAAAAAAAAAAAAGCAGATAAGCATTGTTGTAGTTAATAGAGATGTTTGTGAGCTTACCAAACCACCACCTGATTTGGTGACGGTTCGTCCTCCTGATCCTATGATGGATTTGGATTTTTTCCAATAGAAAGAGAAAGAAAATGAATCGGATAAAATTCGTGTGTTTTTTTCTCTCTTTTATCACACCTTTCAACATTCAACTCTTATAAAGTCCATTTGATAGGGGAAAATGACTAAAAAATAAAATTAAAAAAAATAGGTGAGAAATAGAATAAAAATAAAAGTGTTTGATTTAAGAAAAAAAAGATAAATAAGTGTAAATAAGTAAGTAAAATAATAGAAGAGTTTAATAATCATAAATTTATAATTTATAATGTAAAGCATTTTTAGAGACATTCAATCATAAAATTATTATTAGTATAAATTTTAAAATAATTATTATAAAAAATAATAAATATATTATATATGATAAATTATGATTAGATTGTATGAGATTATTTTACATTATATAGTCTTTTTTTAAAAAAAATAGAATATAATAACCAGTGACCCCTCCTATAAAAAGAAACAGTGAACCCCACAATTTTAAATTTCATTATCTTTCATCATTTTTTTTAAGGAAACTCCTCTTTCATTTCTTCTCATCTAGACACATTATTTTTTCCCTCTCCACTCGATCTGTCCCCTGGCCCTTTACCAAAGAAAGGGCTAGAGTTTCCCCAAATTTATGCTAATGATAGGATGCAACAAAATAAAATTATGGCTGGAATTCCTAAAGTTTTTTTTTTTGGAAGTAAAGTATTTTTATTGTCAAAAATCATAAAATTAACATTTGAGACAAAAATTATTGAAATGAGTTGTCTTTCTTAATAAGGTTTTTTTTTTCATATTCACAATCAAAAAATCAAATCTCTATCCGCATATTTAAACAACCCAATCATTTATCAACTTTATTAATAATAATGTTTGAAAAATAGAAAACTCAGTCATCTACCATTAATCTTGTTAGTATTGAATCTCCTAAAGTTAATTTTTGGTAACCAGTAAAATTTAGTTACGTATTACATATTTTGATTGAACAAGTGCATTCACGGGATAAGGAAGAATTTGCTTTTTTTTATAGAGGCCAAATTAAGCTTGTTTGCGTGTCGTGTCCGTTGAGAACAAGTTATATATGATCTACCTTTCCTGGCTAAGATATCTTAAAAGACCATTTCTCAAGGCTCGTAGGGAAGCAAGACCACTCTCAGCCGCATAGTGAGAATATATATATATATATATATATATATATGCTCCAATTAAGCAGAATCCGAAAATTTCTCCAAAGTGAAAAGATCTCTTAGCTTACAATCACAACCTGCTCTGATTGAATCAAACATGGGGACAGTGTCAGATATGCATGGCTTGTTTTGCTGAATATTCAATTCAATTGCTCAATTTTCTAAGCCCAGATTCGCCTATGTGTCTCTACCATATGTTCTCGCTTATGAGTGCGCCTAGCTCGAACAGACGAAGATTTTGAACGCAATTCACGAAATCAAGCTCACCAAATGAATCTTGACAAAACCCAAAATAATTTTGTCAATGATCACACAATTCGATTTTGATTTATTTTGAGATACTCATACTCATAATACTACTGTAGTAATAATAGGTACGATGAATCTCGCATAAAAGCTAATAATTAATCCTGTACCATAAACGTTGTCTGAAAATGATATAACAGCAAATGTGAAACTAATATCTCCCCATCTTTACAAAATCAAAAATCATTTTTTCGATGATCACGCAACTCCAGTTTTGATTCAATGTGAGATACTCATAAGTAATGATGTAAAAAAAAATGATCATTAATTAAGTGCGATGAATCTTGGGTAAATTAAAGCTAATCCTCTGGAAGAAAAATTGTGATAAAGATAGATAATTGTTTATTTGTAGGAATTCAACCCAATACGATGAAATTTATAATATTTACATATCATTCTTAATCAAATGAACTAAATTTTTTGGTTACTTCCTTTGTTTTTATATATAATATTCATTTAACTAATTCCTAAAAAATTAAAAAAATAATTAATTTAATTGATAATAATTTATCTTAAATTTATAATTTTTTCTAAAATTATGAAATATTTTTAATTTAAAAATAATTAATACAAGAAATATTATAAATTAAATCTTATAAAAAGAAAGAAGCAACATTAAACATTAGTCTTATAGATTGGAACGTAACACAAAATGAGAAATATCTCTGCATATATATATATGAGGGGTGAAAAATAAAAGGAACAACAAAAACAGGACAATACAACTAATGTTACTGGATATGGATGCCGAAATCTAAGAGCAGTTGAAGAATCTGCGCATATCAGTTGAAAAATTCTTCCTAACATCAAGGGCCGGGTCCCAGCAAGCTGCATGGTAAATCCGTAAAAGTTATACGAAAAACCTTGCTAACTTAATTATATACTTTTGTATTAATTGCAGAATTTTTAAGGCCATATATATCGCTGAATATGCAGTGTTTCATTGTTACACATGAATATGACTTCTACAGATCCGATCCATATCTCCAACAGATTGCGACCGGTATTATTGATGGCTAATGAGTTAATCAGCTGCAATCAAATTCCGACAATTACTTTTTAGCAAAAAACCCAGGATACATTATTACATTTTAAATAGAACTGTGAAAGGGAGTTAATACAACTCACCAATTGGGTTTACCATGGTTGCTTAGAAAGTAAGTTAATGTAACTTGACTCTTTTTTGGCTTTTAGCCAAGAAATAGGCAAATAGATAACCTGTTTTAACCAACAACAGATTAGTAAATCATGACTCTCTTAATATTTTTTTAGAATCACATAAAAATGAAGAAAAAAACAAGAAAATAGAAAATGCAATTATAATAATGCAAGTCACATGTAATACAAGTTTTGATATAGTGAACTAACTTGACTTATCATGAGCTCAATTTAAATAAATCGTGAGTTAAATGAGTTGGGTCAAATTAACCCAAGGTTTTCGCAAGCTAATTTTTTATCAACCTAAACCTAATTCAAATTCATGCTGAGCCCCAGATGAATATAATGTAATAAAGTCATTTTCTGTTTGGACTAATTTTGAAATTTAGTTCTGCGAATTCAGTCAATAATATACGCCTATACTTACAAATACAACGAACATTACCATGCAACTACGGGACAAAACTGTGTATAATGCATGCATGGCTTTTTTTATACAATACAGTGTTTGGTTATTTTGTTTCTTCCAGAATTTATCAATGCTGGATTTTGAAATGTTTTGGTTCACGCAAGCATTCATGTAATAAAACATTAAAAAAAATCACAAAAAGACATATTTTCCTTTCAAAAGGTGTGGCTTTGACAAAAAATTCACGACATACAATACAATAGACTACAATGTATCTGGTCTTCTGACTCTTCTCTGAGTAGACTCATCTCATCATCATTTATGAATTTGATCATTTTCAATGCCTTTTATGAATCAGTCTTTTCTTCCTGCCACAATCTTTTACCATTCTCTCATTGAAGTTTTTGAGAACTTTCTCTGAAACTGATCGCCTTTGCTATTGGAAACGAATACGCGTAAATTATATTTTATAAGAAAAGGGGTGTAATTTTGGTTTGGGACATATGAGTGCATGCACGAATAATTATTTTTTTTTAATGCCATTAGCATTTAGCATAATGGCCCGTAAAGTTTGACAGGTGTTGGCCTAGCTGTCTCAAAAAGGCAACGCCAGGGACCTAACAGAAAATAAAAATATAAAACTAGTCCTGCATTTCATCGCAATGATGCACTACTTCAACTTGCATAACTGGGTATATATACGTTAAAGAGGTAATCCGAATTTAGAAATTAAAACAAATACTGAACTTCCACATCCAATTGGGAAAAAAGTTGGCAAAGGAAGAGACAATGTTATATAATTGTGGACCTAGCAGTCCTGGAGAAACATTCCAAAAGAAGGCTACATGCATCACGCAAAATTATTATAATAATCAAAGTCAGGTATAGAGAAGTGAGATGACATCTCTACTATTTAGTTGCAAAATATTTTTATTCAAATTAAATAGCTAGTGTTAGTTATTTAATTATTTACCGTTGTATTCATAATAAATAAATGAAATTTTATTCTTACATTTCTTTTTCATAATTATTTTAAAAACTAAAAGAGAGAAAAAGAAACGTAAATTAATATAAATATAATATAATAAAATAAACAGAGCAAAGTATTATAAAAGTTTGAATAAATAATAATATAACTCTAGATAAGTATCGATAGACAGTGTAACCTTATTTATATCTTTTATATAGTTAGTTGATGCATGTAATTGTGGCCTAGTGGCGGGTTACATGCACGAGCACTTGAGTACTTTTAACTCGATTGTTTTAAATATATATATATATATATATATATATAGTACAGAATATTAATAGAGCTTGTGGCAAGTGGGGAAGGTGGCAAGATGGTTAATAAGAGAGATCCAATGTTTCTAGCCTCTCACGTACGAGTTTTGCTGTACCTATATTGATGTGGCCCCATGCATATATGGTTCATGATGCCCTTCCTAACTCCTTAATTGTTGCAGGTTCATCTTATTTTTATTAAAAACAATAACAGAAAGGAAAAGCTCTTATGATTTGAGAAGGCAGACATGCACAATTGAGAATGAAAACTGACTGGGTATGGGCCAATTAACGACAATGATCGCGTATGGTGCGTGTCGATAATTGATTAAGATTTTCTTCTGTTTTCTTTTCAGCATTGAATATGTTCTTTATTAAGTTTCAAATTCAATTTGCATTATTGATTGAAACAACACCTCCCTTGGATGCAGGATTCCTATAATACATATGTAAATAGTAAAACACGTATTGGTCCGAATTCAAAACTAATTAGTTAGAAGCCTTTTTTCTTTCATTTTTATGATATAAAAAAATAGGGAACTACTCAATGGGATTTCCTTTATCTTTGAGTCGACATTAATTACAACACCAAAACAAGGTAACATTGCAACTTAATTACTTATGAGAAATGGCATTGAGCCTTGTGTCTAAAATCTAACTTATCTCAAAACTATTATATATAATAAAGGTAAAATAAGATTATTTTGATTTTTTGGTATTTAATTTATTATTTTATTTTAGTTTTTGCAAAATTTAATATTTTTAGTTTCTATTATAAAGTAACAACTTTGTTAATTAATGAAATAACAATAATACTAATATCTTAATGACTTATCACATCATCTAAGAATCAAATATTGATCGTGATCATATATATATATATGAAAATTATCAATACTTGTTTTTTAATTTTTAAAAATTAACTTATGTTCATTTTCAAAAAGATTAATATTAAAATTTAATCTTTTTTAGATAAATATTTTGAAATTACTTTGAATTTTATTTTTTTCACCCATTTTTTACTTTTTCATCTCCTAAAAGACTCTAACTTACACAAATATCCCTCATCTAGACACCTCATATTACTGAATAATTATTTTAAAAGAGTATCCTATTTTGAAATATAATTTTCTATTTTGAAATAGGTATTCCAAAATAGATTTTTAGTTATTATGATATAATTATTCTGAAAGAGTATCATACTTTGAAATAATTATTTTAGAATATGATTTTCCTATTTTGAAATAGGTATTCTAAAATAGATTTTCAGTTAGTACAGAATAACTATTCTCCTAGAGTATTCTGGAATATGATTTTTATGTTTTGGAATAGGTATTCCAAAATAGACTTCTTGATTACTTATCGCAAATGACAAGATAAGTTTGGGTTCATGTTTAGAAAAGGTAGGAGTGAAAAAATGAAACTCATTAGGTTTTTAAGAATTATATATAAATTTATAATTATATTATTTATAATTATAAATATAAATATAGCGAATTGGGACAAAGAATGACATACTCGAACTTGGTCCCGACCATGCTTTCGTAATCGGGAAAAATTTGACCTCAATCCGACCCTGCTCAACAAGGATTATGCACATCAAAGTCGGAGCAAAGTTAAACAGATAATCACAAGTTTAGTTTTTATTGTCATGTCTATTGATAAATATTACAAAAGAATAGTTACATTGTCTCCTATAAATAATAATTATAATGAAACTAACTAAATTTACACATATATAGAGAGAGATAGAAATTCATTTACATATATTAACTAATTTTTTAAAATTGCCCGAGCACAATATAGATATTAATGAATAGAATGTTTTGATATGTTTGATTTTATACATATTTAGTTAGCGTTTAAAAAAATTAATTTGTCTAATTTAAATAGGAATTAATTAATTATATTATATTTAATTTTAATTAAAAAAATAAGCAATAACTTTTTTTATATGAAATTCATCATATTTTAGTTGATTTTATTATTAAAAGTTATTATTTAACGAGTCTAATTCTTAGCCCGTTATTTTTTCCGGGGACACACTACGATTGCGAATTTAGAAAGAGAAAAGTGGAAAATGAGTATATTTATCAGCCAATTACTATTTACATTCTCCAACATGGTTCACTTAAAAAAACGGTTCACTTAATATAAATTAATTTCAATCACTCAATTTAATAGCACAAGTTCTAATCGCTCATATTAGTTTGGATAAGGTACAATAGCTATTTAAATTGTGTACCTAAGAACTCGTCATAGTTATAGATAACAATTTGCAATCTCAAGAAGCGTGGGGTTTGGTAGCGACGCTGGAATGCGCATAATCTATCGAGTTTCATCATGTTGTGTTTGAGACAAATTGTAAGGAACTTGTTGATAGGATATCGAAATCTATACCAGATCTAACAGAGTTGGGTGTCCTAGTTCAAAGATGCAAAACAATTCTTATATTTAATCCTATATTTAATGTATGTTTTGTAAAGAGACAAGTTTATGGAATTAGGATTTTTCCATCTTTACCTAGTCTCTATAATTTTAATCATGTACTATCTTGTGTTGAACATTTGATCTTGAACGAAATGCTATGAGTGCATTTTCGTAAAAAAATAAAATAAAATAATTTGCAGTATTGATATGTGCTATATATCATCCATTTGTTTCTTTAAACTGAAAATCTTGGCAGATGATACATAAGTGGAACAAATCGTGCATTAATTAAAGACTTCTGTAAATTCAACTGACTACTTGATTAGGGAAAATAACGTCCCTTTGTGGAAATGGCTTCCGTTTGATATAGAATCTATTAGCCATTGACAAAACACCATAACTTAAAAGCAACACCAAGTAGTACCAAATTAATTAAAAGCAACAATTAATTTAATCATCATCAAACGAAAGCTAGAGTGTCATAAATAAAGGAAAGGCTCGGAATGCTATTGTTATATATCTACTTGATTATATAGGGTAAGCTAAAATTCTCAAAATAGATCCATTGATTTTAATTAACCCACAGATTGATGTTCTTATTCACAGTTTTGAATCTTTCTCCCTTGGTCCCTTTCATTTTTGGCCATGTAATGGACCCCACACGATTTTCTATATGTAACGGCTAAAAATCAAATTCATTGTACATCTGAACAATCTTGTCCAAATGGTGAGTACTGAGTACCATCAAAGTTGAAGTGGCGTATACACTTGTCAATTTGAAAACTATATAGTAGCAGTATACTTTAATTTTCTTTTCCAAGTCAACCGAACCCCAAGCAAATTGTCTCATTCTTTCCCAGCAGATTCACGAGAAGAAACTTCATTCAGACCTCCTTTGAATGTGGATGATGCAAATTAATTGGCTCCTTCCCTATAACAAAATAGTATCAAGGCTCCTTCCTTTTTCCTACGATTATGTCCTATTTATTTTTATTTTAGATAGAGTTGATTTAATGAAAGTAATTCTAAGTCATGTAGCATGATTAAATGTATGTCTAAATTAATCTCAGTCATTCAGTCGCAAATATATATTAAAATGTGTATTTTTTTATTGGATAATATGAAATTTTAATTTTTAATAATAAAATAAACAGTGACTAATTATGATAAATTTGAAATAACTATAGGAATATATATATATATATATATATATATATGTATATATATATATATATATATATATATATATGTATATATATATATATATATATACTTAAAATTATAATAGTCGTTGGACTTAACTGAACTTATTAATGTTTCTAAATGCATTTAATGAACAATTAAGTTGTTACCATTAATATTATTTATATATAATTTTAATAATTAAATATTAATTTTGATAATTTTAATATTATAAAATAATATTCTATTTATGATATATTTTTATTTTAAATTAATAATTAAGGAGAGAAATTAAATAATAAGTTTATATATATATATATATGAGTATAACCAATTTTTTATTTAATTTTTTTCAAATCTTAAATACCCAAATTTTATATTTTTCTCTTTCAAATCTTAAATTCTATAATAATAATTTTATTATTATTATAAGTAAACTCCACTTAAATCTTTGAGAGTTATTAGACTATAATTTTAACTTCATAATGGTTGATCTAATTTAATTATTTAATCTTCATTTCAATATTTTTAGTCATTGAATTGAAATTTAACAATAGTTTTTATTATGATTAAATGTGATATAACATTATCATGAGATTATGAATTTTTTTAAACTTAATCTTTTCTATATTTTTTTTTATAAAAAATAAGTATGATTGAATGTATTTTGATTTCTTATTTTTATTAAATAGAAATAGAGAAAACAACTAAAATAAGTGATAATGTAACTACCCATTAATTCTTCCGCGCAAGTGTATCAATGTGTCAATATAATATTAAAACGACAAGATCCACATAAACTCTAATCGTGCTTAGAGTTTGTGCATAACGAATTTTAAGCAACATTAAAAGTGGATATAATGAAAGTGTAATAGTGTACAATGACAAAGGACCTAAAAACATAACAAGGTGTAAGAGACAAGAAAAGCAAACACTTGGGGTGTAGAAGGTGATATTCAGTGCAAATTTTTGTAAAAATATTAGATGTTTGACCTACCAAAATTACTATTAATGCAATATTAAAGATTTTTCACCATTTAAAGTTATTCTAACTATTACTTTCATTAACTAAACTATTCTAACTATGATTTCTCATGTGAAAGAGCCTAAATCAACTCATTTCACCCATAATTCCTTAAGAGCTAAACCAAATAATTTGCTTTAAGAATAAAGATGTATAAATTAGGTTAAACAACACCATTTTATCCCTAGACATAGATTACCTAGAAGTTCCTTCAAGTTCTTAGGATAAAAGCATTTTCCAAAGATTAAAACCCTATAACATGCATGTTAATGGACAATCAAACCATAAACAATGTAATAAACTTAGAAAGGAAGCAATAATATTGAAATAATATTAAATGGATAATAAAGATCATTACATTAAAGAGTTTTTGATATCCAAGACTCCAATAATGAGTTATTTAGTCTCTCATAGTCATGAGAGGCTAAAAAATAAAAGATGAAACAAAGGAAATGAAAGAAGAAGAACTTCAAAGTGAGTGAGTTTAACTCTCTTTCATGTCCTTGCCAACTAACTCCCTCCAAAAGCATAATGTCACCCTTTTATCATCTTCAAAACGATGTATAGTCATACTTTTTGAAAATGACTTAATGCTAAGCTTGCATGTGCGCGCAACGTTCACATGCATAGTACAACTAACTTAAGTGGTTATGCTCTAAGCCTCCAAATGCATGTTTAGTGCACATGCGCGCAACGTTCACATGCATAGTACAACTAACTTAAGTGGTTATGCTCTAAGCCTCCCAATGCATGTTTAGTGCACATGCATGATATAACTGACTTTCAGCTTGGCTTCTTCGGCTGAGTGTGCATTGACGCGCTGAACACGTTGCTCTAATTCTTCAACATCTTCTAGACCTTTGCTGTTGTGTCACACTTTACAAAAAAATAAAATCAAAACACTGTAAAATCACCAACTTTAGCATTCTTGGAATAAAAACTAAGGAGAAGTTAAATTTCTATCTTTTTAAGTCAAAAGAAGCATTAAAAGAGAAGACATTAAATAATTACTATATAATTTAAATGTACAAACTAAATATGCATGACAATTATCACTATTCAAAAATAGTATTCACTCTCACTTCTCTATTGGTATTGATGGTGTTCTTACTTCTTTAAATAACAACAACAATAATGATATACAATTTGAATTATACTAAATGAGAGTATTCAATTTATAATACAAATAAACTAATCAATTCAAAACTTCGATAATATCACATAATCCAAATTAATATCTTTAAATCATGAAAAAATTTCAAAATAATTAACAATTATATCTATTTAATAAACAATACACTACTTCAATAAATTTCAATTTTGATAATGAATACATTTAAAAATTACTACATATTAACATTATACCAAAAGTAAGTAAAATAAACAAACTATTTTTAATAGTTATATAGTATTACATATTCATATTTATCATTTTTAAATTCTTTTTGAATTCATACTTTTCATATAAGAAAAATAGATTTTAATATAAAAAATAATTAATTATGTGAATAACAAATTATATAAGTGTGAAATTTACTTATACATTTATTATATTTTTTTTAGAGATATTATTACGACGATGATTGTGTTATAAGACTAGACTCATATTTTTAATAATTGTAGAGTAAGTTAATTATTTTATATTTTTCTCTTTTTTTTATTTAAATATTAATAAATATGAAATATATAATTTATAAGGAAGTATTTGATAAGTTACTATAATAAATATATTATTTGATATATTTTATTTTATAATGATAACCTCATAAAAAATTGATAATGAATATGCTTAATTTTAAAATATACAAATAATAGTTTAAAAGTCAATTTAGAATGAATTGTTTATAATAAATAATAAAATGACTACAGTTTTATTTTAAATATTTTATAACACACAAATTTAATACATTTTAATTTAAATAATCATAAATTTATATTTATTATTTTTTAATTTATATATTTTATATAGGTATACATCATTATTACTACTTAGAGAAAGAATAAATGATGATAAATTTTAATAGATTAAATATGTTTGAAGATAATATGTGCTGAATTAAAAATATAATTAATTTTTTCACTCAATTTTAATATAATTATATTTAATATTATGCTAAATATTTTAAACAATAATAAATTTATTTATTTATATGTTTTAAATAGAAATAAATACAAATAATAATAAATATAAATTTAAAAATTTATAATTTAATCAAACTCATGCATCTCATCACATATGTATAAAACATAATTTTACCCATCAAGTTAATTTTCATTTTCAGCTGGATCGAGCTAAATTTCAAGGATGACATATTCTCACAACTCTCCTAAGAACAAAAAACAACAATCAGACTTACTACTTTTTTTCATTTGATAGCACCGCACTTCAATGTAATTGGAATTGACCCAAAATAAAATAATTAAAACTTATATTTTATGTCTATTAGTAAAAATATATTTGTTATTGATTTTTATAAAATAAAGAGGGTCACATGATACAAATATTATATATGTTAACAAAAAGATTTAATATATAACTTTTTTAAAAGCAAAACAAAATCCTTTAAATTTGTTTTAGGTCTATCTCACCATTGGACCAATTCCCACAGCAATTAACGTTTTAGATTCTTTATTGATACCTCAAAATATTTCTATAAGTTTTGATTTTTTTTGATAAATTATGAAATTAGTTCTCAATCAAAACTTAGTTACAAGCTCATTATCCCTTTTTAAAAATATATTTTTCGGGAATAAAACTCAAATTTTTTTGACATAAACTCAATATATTGTGAATTGAGTTAAACTCATCCAGTCATTTCGTTAGGATTAAATACTTATTAGTACATTTAGTGATTTTGAACTGCAGAGAAAAGTCTAGCTCATGAAATTTAGTTTACCAAGGTTTTTTTAAAATTTTTTTTACCAGACTTACATCACTGATTAGCATAAAAAAATAGTTAAATAATTAACGAGTCTTAGTATCCCGTTTAAAAAAATAAATTACAGAGAGACCTGATTAAAAACTTTTACATTATATAATAAATTATTTAAATTATAAAGGGATCGGATTGAACCAAATACAAAAAATAGAGAAAACAAATAATTTATCCAAATAATAATTTTAAATGATATATTTGTAAGTGTCAAATATATATAATGTATCAATATCAATTTATATGCACTTGCAAATAAATTATTATGTAAATAATATTAAATTAATTTTAATGATACACCACCTATGATTGGCATAAGTGTTATTTTATTATAAAATATGAAAGGATATTTGTTCTCACAGTGACATTTTATCATTTCGAAAGATGCGAATTACACATCTTAGACATCTAACTGTATTTTTGTCGATTTATCATTTAGGAAAAAAAATACAGTACATATTTAAGTGAAAACTTTTCAATATAAAATAATAAAATACTATTTTATGGTTAAATAGAAAAATCATAAATTTAAAAAATACGTTTACTAGTGGGGGGAGATGAATTTGTCAATTAAAAAAAGTGTCTAAAATGCATACTCGGAAACACGGAGCCTGAGCGCAACCGTAATGGGTTTCAATTCACACTTTTTCTGGTTAAATGACTGAATACCTTTAATCACACTCAAATTGGTGCACTTGCACTTGTCCTTTTATTCTCTATCCTTTCTAGTTATTAGCTGTCAATTGTTATTTTACAAGACAAAGCACATACATAACATTATTACTACTTATCATCTCTGTAAGCAAGTTGTGTTTTTGCCAATCGTTATTATCAAATTAAATTAAATCTTAACTACAAAGAAAATTCAACACAATTGATTTTAGGAATTGAGTTCTAATTGGATAAAGAAAAGGAATTAAATTCTAATTCACCAAGGTTATGAATCTAAAAAAGTTCTACGCCACTTCAATGATGTCATGCTAAATCAGTTAATGATGTGAATATTCACAACTTTTATTAACTTAATATATAGTTATTTATTTATTTAAGGAAAATTTTATTATTTATTTATTTCTTTTTTTATCTATCAACTCATAAGAAAATATGATAAATCAAGTTATGTAATTGATATTGTCATTATAGTAAAATTATTTTTCATTTCTTAATATGACAACCTTTATCCGGTAAAAAAGAACGACAACCTTTGTTAGTATTTCCCTTTTATTTATGATACGTGAATACCACATTTAAAATTAGATAGCTTTATTAAAAGATAATATTAATATGGGTTAAATATGTTTGAAGTAATTACAAAAATTGAAAAATATTAATTTTGTTTTCATATTTTTTTTATTAATTTGATTTCTATAAAATAAAACATATTTTTACTTGTCTTCAGTAGTCACGGTGTTAGATGTTAAAAGATGAAACAATGAGTTTTGGTGTTTGGTGGGAGTGTGCTCAATAAGGTAGAGAGAGAAGATAAATGGATTTACTACTCAAGACCAACAAATTTTTGAGTGTGCATGAAAATATAGAGAAAAAATAACTAATCACATCAAAGAACCAACCATCCAATAGACTTGTTACTCAGCACCAACCAAAATACATTTTATGTTTAGAAGCATCAAGTTAATAAAAAAAATTATGACAAGTAAAATTAATATTTTTCAAATTTTATAAAGATGCCAATAATATTTTACCCTATTAATATATCTTTAATATATATCCACACACGCACATGATTTTATACTTTTATGTTTTCAAATTTTATTTTGTTGTAATTATTATTATTTTCTTTATTTGTATAAAAAATAACAATTTAAAATGCAACAATTATTAAAAAAACATAACATATATTTTTCTTAATATATTTATCATCAATATGGAAAAAATAACCCTTAATTTATAATAATTTACAATTTTAACTTATTTACAAATGCAGCTATCTTTAATTGTTATTCTTTTCTAAATTTGAAGATAATGTATGAAATAAAATTATATTAATTTTACTAAATCATAAAATAATAATTTATTAATTATATTAACCATAATTAAGAAAAGAAATAAAAGTATATATGAACATAGTAGCAATTACTACTTTAAATTATTTATACTTTTTATTATCTTTAAATTTTTTTCTTATGAATTTTAATGAAAAAATATTTTGATAATAATTATTTAATTATTTCTTAATCAATAACGTACATTTGTTTTTCTTGTTATAGTTTACAGATTCATATATATCCTTTCAAACCATTTTCTTCCACTATATAAGGGATGCTGCTCTCCATGTGTTTTAATCATAAGAAAAAAGATCACCAACAAAAAAAGCTTGTCACTTTAGTTGAATTTGAGGTGTGAACATTCCTAAACATTTGATTATCAAGTGCAGAGAGTTCGGTGCATCAATATTTTTATCGTCTTCAGGGGTTAGTTAGTTTTTTTTTCTTCTTTCTCTCGTCTAATTATTTTGCTTCTTTTTTATTGTTTGAAATTCATATATATTTTTTATTTATGTTAATTTACAAATAATTAGTTACTCCTATGATTTATTTGTATACAATCAATAATTTATTTTCTTTTTTAAAAAGGTCACTCTAGTCGGTACACCATTTGTTGATTTATATTTCCTTACATTTTTTATTTATTTAAAAATCATAAAAAAAACTTTTCCCCCAAGTCCCTCCCTTCAAAATAAAATTATTTGAAGTATTGAAAATAAAATGTGAGTACCTCTCCCAACAACATTTACACCTTGATTTGAGATTAGCTCCTTCAATTATATTCAACTGTTGTATAAAAAAACAATCTAATTGCAACATTTTGTTAACTCTTTGTCTTTTTAATGGTTATTTTAGCCTCAGAATTTGAATTTTCTTAATAACAAAAAATAAATTTTGAAAACCTATTCCTTATTTGACAAATTTTGTTATCCTGTGTTTTCTTTTTTCAATTAAAAACTCAAAAGTGGTATAAATCGTATCGTAAATGTACGAGTTGTTTAAAAGTTTTTATATTTTTAATATATGAATATGATTTTGTTAAAGGCATATATGAAAATGAATATCAATCTAAAAGATAAGTTTTGATTAATTCTTAATGTAAAATTATTAATATCTAAAAGATAAATTTTGCATAATTTTCTATTTTATACACTCTAAATATGACGCATCTTATTTTGGTAAAAAAAATTAAGTTAAGCTAATTTGGTAGTAACTTTGAAGATAAAACTTAGTTTGGTGGAAAAACCGTCTACTCTGCATTATTTCTCAGTGTGTACCTTAATAAACATAAAGCTGACCGCTGCAGGCGGTATATAATTACCGAATAGGCATTCTTTGTCAATAGATTATGATGTTGCTTCTTAAATTATTAATTTTATGTATTTGAAAATAAACCTTGAACGGTTAAAGAAAAAACAAACACATGCAGGCATGCATTTTATTTTAATGTTTGTGATATAGCATAACATCATCATCCATATAAAGCTAACTATTGCGTCAAAAATAAAATATTTTTTTAATGAAAGTATTATTTGGTGTAAATAACAGACATAAAAGGCAAAAAATAAAAGGGCATTTTCTAGGTGCAACATAAGAAGCAACGCACCCGTATTAGTATATGTACCGTCCATAGTATCTTCCTCAAAGTTCACGCATCACTAAAATAAAATGAATAAAAAAATGACAAAAAAGAAGAGAGAGAAAGAGAGGGTGTACATGGTATTGGTTTCGAGGAAGTGGTATTATAGTACTAGAATTTACAAATGCTGAGGTGGTTGGTTTGGTTGGACTAAGAGAGAGAGAGAGTTGTATGTGGTTTATGTGTTGTGTGGGGAATAGCCGGTTTTTGGGGAAGGATTCATTGCATACTGAAATGTGCAGTAGCAATGCACCTGTGCCGTAGTGTTGTCTGTCTCTGTGGACGACACCTATTTTTCTTTTCTTCCTTTTCCAATATATGACTTTGTTTCTTCGGGACACATACTATAATACATACATTCATATTCATTCCCTCCAACTAACTCCATCCATTCCAAACAAGGCTTTTTCCTTCCTCTCTTCCCTTTTCTTTTTTGCCCTGCTTTGTGGGGTTTCCACTCTCAAATGCTCTTCACCCTTCTCTCTCTAATCTGCTTTTTTATTCTTCTTCTTCTTCCTCTCTCAGATCCTAAGGGCTTTCATCTGCTGCTGCAACTCAGATTCTCTTGCTTCTGGACTTATTATCTTCTGCGTTCATGCCTGCTCTTGTCAATTACAGTGGTAAACTTCATGACTTTTTCTTTTAATTTGTATATATTTGATTGATATCTGTTCTTGAATTTCAGTTTCTGATTGCTCTCTTGGTCTGCATGTTCTGATTGAATTTATATATAGGCTTTGAGGTTTGTGATATGAGTGAATAGGAAAATACCCAAAACAACCAATTAGTATTTTTTCAATGGATATGGTTGTGTGGTATGCTTAGGAACCATTTTCTTAGAGCTTGATTTGATCTACTACTTATAAGAATGACTTTATTACCGAAAACATTTTTTTCCTCTAAAGAAAAGATTTTTCCTTGTTTTGCTTTGGTGGAATGAGCATGCGTGAGGAAGTCTTATTCTGTTGAAAGTTTAAATCTTGCTTGGGTGATATGAGATGAATGTTGAGTTTTAGTTCTGGGATATCCTATCATGTTAATGTGAAACACTATAATTCTGTTTTTTTGGGCTGATTTTAGAATTTGTGAACTGATTTTTCAGGTGATGATGAGCTGTACCCTGGGGGTTCTTTTTGCCCAAATCCAGTGGAGTTGGGTCGCTTGTACACTACTATTGGCTCCAATTTGGATGTGTACTACCCTCCCACTAAGAGACCACGCTCTATCTTTGAAGCCATTGAGCGTGAGCAATATTATCAAGAGCCTGGTATTGAGGTTCTTCCAGATGAATGCCTCTTTGAGATATTCAGACGCCTTCCTAGTGGCAAAGAGCGAAGCTCATGTGCCTGTGTATCTAAACGCTGGCTTATGCTTATGAGCACTATCTGCAAAGATGAGATTGAGAGGGCTACCTCTGTTGATGAAACTGTTTCTTCTGATGAGAATCAAGATATTGAAGATGATGGATACCTTACAAGGTGTCTGGATGGGAAGAAAGCCACTGATGTGAGGCTTGCTGCAATTGCAGTTGGGACTAGTAGCCGTGGCGGTCTAGGGAAGCTTTTGATCAGAGGAAGCAACTCTGAGCGTGGTGTCACAAACCTTGGCCTCTCTGCAGTTGCTCATGGTTGCCCTTCTCTCAGATCACTTTCTTTATGGAATGTGTCTACCATTGGGGATGAGGGTGTGTCTCAGATAGCAAAAGGATGTCATATATTGGAGAAGCTTGACTTGTGTCATTGTTCCTCAATCAGCAACAAGGGTTTGATTGCAATAGCTGAAGGTTGCCCCAACTTGACCACCTTAACTATTGAATCATGCCCAAATATTGGAAATGAAGGCTTGCAAGCTATTGCAAGGCTATGCACCAAGCTGCAGTCAATCTCTCTCAAGGATTGCCCTCTTGTTGGGGATCATGGAGTGTCTAGTCTGTTGGCGTCGGCTTCGAACTTGTCGAGGGTTAAGCTTCAGACTTTGAAAATCACAGATTTCTCTCTGGCTGTGATTTGCCATTATGGAAAGGCGATAACAAATCTGGTCCTCTCTGGTCTAAAAAATGTCACTGAAAGAGGGTTCTGGGTCATGGGGGCTGCTCAAGGTCTGCAGAAACTGGTGTCACTTACTGTTACTTCCTGCAGGGGAATAACTGATACAAGCATAGAAGCCATTGGTAAGGGTTGCATCAACCTGAAGCAGTTGTGCCTTCACCGGTGTTGCTTTGTTTCTGACAGTGGATTGGTAGCATTTGCCAAAGCTGCAGTATCTCTTGAGAGCTTGCAGCTGGAGGAGTGCAACAGGTTCACTCAGTCTGGGATTATTGTTGCCCTTGCAAACATCAAAACGAAATTGAAATCTCTTTCCCTTGTGAAGTGCATGGGAGTCAAAGATATCGATATGGAAGTGTGTATGCTTTCTCCTTGTGAGTCTCTTCGATCTTTAGTCATTCAAAAGTGCCCTGGTTTTGGTAGTGCTAGCCTGGCCATGATTGGAAAATTGTGTCCCCGACTTCAGCATCTTAATCTGACTGGACTCTATGGCATAACTGATGCTGGTCTTCTCCCCCTTTTGGAGAATTGTGAGGCTGGACTTGTCAATGTAAACCTCACTGGTTGCTGGAACTTGACAGATAAGGTAGTCTCAGCCTTGGCCAGGCTACATGGTGGAACACTTGAAGTACTAAATCTTGATGGATGCTGGAAAATTACTGATGCAAGCTTGGTTGCAATTGCAAACAACTTCCTAGTGCTTAATGATCTAGATGTGTCAAAGTGTGCAATCTCCGATGCCGGTATCGCCCTTCTCTCAAGGGCCAGTCTGCCTAGCTTGCAAGTGCTTTCCTTGTCTGGTTGTTCTGATGTATCAAACAAGAGTGCGCCTTTCCTGACCAAATTGGGCCAGACCTTGCTGGGATTGAATCTTCAAAACTGCAATTCAATTGGCAGCAGCACAATGGAGTTGCTAGTGGAGAAGTTGTGGAGATGTGATATTCTGGCTTAATCATGTTAGAAACTAGAAACAAATAAAACTGGCTAAATCAGGGAAGGAGATAGAATTGTACAGGTCACATTCAGCATACATTTTGGCTGATATTTCTATCAAGGGTGGATTGGTGGCAGTTTGGTGATTGGTTGTTTTCCAGGGAACTTTGGCTTGTTCCTTTATGACCCATTTTTTTCGCAAGCATTTCGAAATGCTTGTTCCAACTTAAACCCTTTAGGCCTTGGCTTACTGGGGCCTCTTCTTTCATGACTAGGGTCCCCTGAGAATACAGTTACTAAGTCTTGGTTTGTGCATGCTTATGCTAGGTCTTATTTTGTACTGCTGGATGTTGACAATAAATAACATGCTTTAGCTTCTGTCGCACATTTGCATAATGTTTACTTAGACTTAAGCTTAAGTTCATGTCTTTTTAAGTCTTCTGTCTTTTTAGTTTATACCAATCGCTCTTCACCATGACTTAGAGTGTGGAAGAGGCTTTAGCTTGTTTTACTCCGGTCTTGTCAGGGTGGTTATGTTGTGCAATTTTAAGGCTAGGTAACTCATATTCAAGGGCTTTGGTGTGGTAGCAGGGCATCCATTTGTTGCTATTTTTTTTCTTCCCTTTTAAATCAAGTCCTTGTTTTTATAGGCTTGTCTTGCTTTTGAATTGTACTCAGCAGACCACTTTGCTTGTCTTCAATAATAAAAAATTAAGAATGCAATTTCACTTGCACCTATCTTGTCGTTATTATTTATTGTTTTCTATGTTGTGAATAATGTAATCTTATACTCGTGAAGTGAATTTGGATTGCAGAGAAGGTGGTAGGTTGGATTGTTGTTCAAAACTCTTAACCTTCTTTGATAAATTAATTACTTTTGACATATTTGACGTTTAGAATTTAGATCAAACATGTTTTACAGTTTTTACTTTTTAGGGATAGACTTGAGTAGTGTGTTTGGTACGGGTAGTAGAAAATTAAATACAAAATCATGATCAAATTACTACAAAAGCAACCATTTGTTGCATCATGAAAATCATGGGAAAATTACCATAAAGAAATTATTTGTTGCTTTAGAAACTCGTGGTGAGTTTAACACATCTTATTACCACACCATATAGTTTATGTATTTAACTTAATAGTATTGTATTTAAAAGACAATTACTGTATGAACATACTTATTAGACGATGTGACATGATTGATAAATAATTGTATTTCTTAAGCATGTAGTTTGAGATTTGATTTCTAGATCTCATAAGTGTCGTGTCGTAACTTGAGAGATGTGACATGATTGATAAATAATTTTGTCTCTTAAGCATGTAATTTGAGATTTGATTTCTAAATTTCACAAGTACCATAACGGACTTGAGGGATTAGTCGGCCGAGGGTTAAAAAAATGCATATTTGGTTTAGGTGTTTTTTAGTCTCTTCTTTTTAACCAAAGTGTTTTTAGCTTTTTAATACTACACCTTACATTGAAAAGTGAAAATGAGTAAAGCAAACAAACTTTTAATTTTTGTTTCATGTAGTATCTTTTTTTAATTTTTGTTTCATGTAGTATCTTTTGTGGTTGTCACTTGTCACATTCCGCATTAGTTATTTCTTTCAGGGTATAGCAAATGGAAATGACCGGAAATCCTGTTTAGAAGTTATATAATGCAAACGGAAAGCCATCATAGGCAATGATGGTATGAAAACAATTTGTGATGTCTGTATTTTTTCTTCAAATGCTAAGTGACGACCCTTTACAATTAGGAGTACGCACATTAATAATTCGTTGAGGGTAAGGTGAAACAGTAGCCTTTGTTAATTACTAGTATATGACACCTTTGGTTACCGTATTGCCACTTTTTCGATAGAAGTACCACTGCTTCATGCATGATCATGGCGCATGGGGTGCTAAGGTGTTGTGTTGTGTTGGGACTTGCAATGGTGGGTTCTCTTTGGTTCCAAGAAAGGGTTGCCCATACGTTGATGGAATGGCAATAGTGATAAAAGGCGTCTCAATTTGCTTCAAACTTTCAAAAAATAAAAGGACAAATTAAGGTGCACCAATCACATTGACATAGAGAGGATATTGTTTCTGGAAGTGGAAGGAGAGGGGAAATGATTAATAGTACAACAGCACAATAAACTTTCTTTGCTGTGAGTGGCAAGATATGGAGGGGATTGTTGTGTGAGAAAATGTGTCTGCTGTTAGAAAATGATACTTTGTACAGGAACTATTATCTGCAACAACTGCTCAAAGTCTTTTCTTCACTTTGTCCTACTAAAAAAAAGGCATGAGCAAAGACGCTGCACATGCAATGGACTTTTCAGATCACTCGCTGCTCTCTGTGCCTTCCCACTACCAGGGCTACTACTTTTGAATAAGTTGGCTTCTTGCCATGTGGCTCCATGCATGCTGACATCTCTTCCCTTCATTTCTTTGCAAAATAGTAATAGATCAAGTTTTACTTATAATTGGCAGATAAATTAAGCAAGTGTTTAAGACTTTAGAGATTCATTATTCACATTCATGTGTACGAAAGAGTGTTTAGTGGAAAAAGTCAATCTTCTATGTGAATTTCTATATTTTGAGAATTTAGTCTGTCTCTTCAACAGGAATACCCTAGGCCAAGGTTTTAAATTATAATCTACAACAGTAACATAAAGGTCGATTCATCGCAATCATATCATGATTGTGATTGCAACCACAATTTAAAATCATGCCATATTACACAAAAGAAATTATAGAACAAGTTGTCTTGCGTACTAATTTGGAACAAATTTGATTAACGAGAAGACTTCACTTATGGCATATTATACCCCGTACGTAGAAGAGTGAGTAGCATGTGGATTATGATAGAAAGAAAGTTTTAAAAATATAACTTTTACGTTTTCTTTTTAATGCAACTTTCGTAACCAAGAAGTGATGCTAAATTGCAGAGTACAGTTGGGAATTATATTGCGGGGTTCCGGTGGGGAACTTGTGCATATAGGTCTCGATTTGGAGAAGAACATAACCCAATGGTGCTGAGCTAATCTTGATCATCTTACTCAAGCCAGTAATAACAATCTTATCTGTTTTCCTTATCATAACCTCAACCGGGTCAGTGCCACGTTGATACCATATTACACAACATATAAAATATAATACAAAATATTATTCAGGTTTTAGTCAACTATGTAGTGCGTGTTTGATCAATTTATTTTTGAAAAATAATTATTAATTTAAAACAGATTGTTTTCTAAAATTAATTATATAGATACACAAAGTCAATTTATCACTACTTGTACCAAAAAAAAATCACTACTTATCTATATTTCTAAATGAAATGTTCTGTTATCTTTATCAAATGGTGCTTACTCGTTATGACTTTAAGCTCGTGACTTCAAGAATAAAATTTACTCTAAATTATGAGTTTTAGTGACTCTAAATTATGGAGTTTTATGTCTTATATGAGTATTGGTCTTGTTATTGTGATATTTTCTGTATAATTTAGCTTTAATTTATGTCTTATAATGTTTTATCTAAATCTTATACATATATTGAATCTCTTTATTTTTTTAGGAATAAAAAATATATTTATGTTTTACAGTCTTTTTTTCCCCTTCAAATTCAATGCATATATATAGTATAAAACTCGACCAAACACAAAACTCTCGTGCATTCTACACAAGAGAATATTTAAATAGAAAGATTAAGGAATAATAATAATCTATAACTATTAATAAAAACAATTATCCAATTTTGTATACACATTGTTATCTTTAATGTATCCTTAATTTAAATACTTTTAAAACTCACAAATAATTATTGTTTAATAGCTTTTTAATATGACAATTATTACAACTATATTTAACTAAAAAAAGACAGTTAAAACTCAAGATACGGAGTACTTGTTTTTCAACCGGTAATAATAGTGATAATAATATATGGCACAACAGTGAAACTATAGTTAGTAATCTATTGCAAAAGTATTTAAGACATTAGTATCAGATTTTACATGCATGTATTTAAGGAAAATGCTTTAATGAATTTTATTTCCAACGAGTCTTGAATAGTGATTCTACCTATATCTTGAATAGATGTTTGAGGTTGAAAGCTTGGTGTTATCCTTGCGTGACTTATAAATGCCCGCGATAACTAAAAATATTACCAGCATTGAGCAGATATTATGGACACGAGTGGCACACTACACAAAAAAAAAAAAAAACATTGAAGCGACACCACTACACCTTCAAGTCAGTGGAATCTCTCATCATCTAATAATAGTAGTACTTCATTGATTACATATCTCTGCCAAAGACCAAAGCGCTGCAGGTTATCCAACTTCAAATAAAAAATATCATCCACACAATGACACAATTTAGGATATGTTTAGATAAAAGTTAGAAAGTTTTTAAATGGTCGTTTATATGCATTTGAAACATTAAACATAGAAGTAATTCTTCTGTTGGATTGGAAAAAACATCAATTATGTTCAACGTAATTGACTCTCAAACACACACTTAATTATATTCCTTGTCTGTTACACGTTCACGTTGTTCATGAGAACTTAATTTTGAAGTGGTATTTAATCTGTAATCAACGTCGACAATCAATTATATATATATATATATATCAGTGATTAATATCTGTAACTTGTAAGCGTATGTGTGTGTTCTATAATTGTTTTTTTAGTGTTTTTTTTTATACTAAAATACTGGAGGTAATTCTGTTCAAACAGAATATAGTTTATAACTTCTGCACCAGTTAAATCTACGCGCTTGGTGGTATAATTGTTTGTAATATAGTTGGTTATTAATTAAGAATTATGGCTGGAATTATATTAGAGATTAAGATTTTTCGCTCTCTTTACATTCCTATGTAGTAATTATATTATCTTGGTAGTTCTGATTCTTCAAGATTTACGGAGAAACATCTGTTGGTTTTGCACGTTAAATGCAGATACATCTTTTATAACAGTATTAATAGGACATGTTCCAAATGAAGCCGTACGTGTTTTCAGAGAAAAAATACAATGGGATAATGGGAGGCCTAGCTAGCAAATTTGGGATTCAGGCTTCCATTCAATGAAGTGGTCCCTTTCGGAATGCAAATAAATACTAATCGAATTGATTTCTTGATTTGCATTTGCTGTTTCTTGTGTAGAGGCAAACACTGTAGACTGGTAACATAGAATAGTAGTATTAGTAATAGTATTATTGAGGAGCAGAGCCAAGTGCAAATGACCAAAACCTCATGTCCACTCCTTATATGATGACAAGGGAAAGATGGTGTAGTACTTCAATAATTTCAAAAGTTTGCATAGGGTAGTCAATTCAGCCAGCAAAAGATGAAAAGAAACTGTGACTTCGGTCATTCACGCTGAAAACCTCGAGTCAGAGCACCTGTTTCTCTTCAAAGACCAAACTCCTTTATCTGGGACCATTCAAAAATTGATGGGATGCATATTGTATTGTATTGTACCAAACGATATTATTCAATACCAAAACTCCTTTTCATCCCTATTATTATTATTATTATTGCACAAAGCCATTCATTCCTTCCTACTTCTTTCTCCCAAAACCCCATCTTCAAACTTCTTTTTGCTGATCATTACTTCTTTTTTCTTTTTCTAATAGACTGATGGATTCGCCAAAAGTATACCTCAATGGACTAAAAACTTCAGTGACTCTGATTCTCATAATTTCTCTCACGTTATTTCCTTCTAATTCAGGTAAAAACATACCCATCATGATTGTCCAAATATTTCTATGTCAACATGATGGAATAATTCTAAGGTTAATTTAGTTACCCTTGGGGTATCATTTCATTACTTGGTGTGATTAACTTAACTTTATGTTCTTGACTTAACTTGTTGAACAGTAGGGTCAGCTTCAGCGAAAGATGGTGGCAAGGTTCTGAAGCAAAAGAAATTAGTATTGGGGTCAAGGCCTCCAAAGTGTGTCAACAAGTGCTTGAGCTGCAAGCCATGCATGGCTGCTTTGGTTATCTCTCCTCACCACAGGGATGGTCACACTCACAAGGCAAAAACAGTTCAAAGAGACGAAGGCTACTATCTTCTCTCATGGAAATGCAAATGCGGTAACAAGTTCTTTCAGCCCTGAAAGTTGATAAACATAGCCTTTGGTCAGATCGACACTCAGTGCCTAAGATATATAGTGGCTTACCCATAGTTTATGCTTGAGCAATTTCAGTGTACTTGGTGTCTAATGTGTAATATGAACTAAAATTGTCGATCTTCAATCAATCCTCATATTAAATTGACTATATATATATAAAAGTTTATTTCTTGATTCTTAATTTAATTTGTTCATTTTGGTTGACGTGGTTAACAACTTAGCATTGGTTGGAGCAGCTTATGGGGGGAGAGGGTGCAAAAAAGTTCACAGATAATTTAATAGTTAGGTTAATTAATCCGAAGAGAAAAAGGAAAACCCTGGCATGCTAAAGAATGTACTAAGAAGGAGGCTCCCGTGGTCTGGTCTGTGCTTCAGCAATAAAACATGGTTGGCCCCTCTACTGAACTTGGCCAGCATTAATTTGGTCTAAATGAATCAAAGATGGATCAGAAATAAGCAGCAAGACACCTTACCAATAAAAAAAGGAGTACTTCATAAAAGATAATGTTGGGAAAATTCTCATATTATATTATTGCATAATAGCATGTGTAAAGCATTGATTTGTGAAAACGTTTTAAACAGCGAAGAATTTTTTTATATAGTTGCCAAACAATTATATACATTCTTTAACTATATTTTTCTTTTGTTCATATACATATAATCGTGGTGATGCTACTTTATATTTATTATTTTGTAAAAGTGAGTTAGTTTAGTTTTTACTCTATTCTTATTTTTTATTAGATTTATGGTCTTTCTGTCCTTAGGGGAAAATAACCATTTTGGTTGTTTACCGAAACTTGTGAAAGATGAATTATTTTCTGGTATTTTATGTCCAATTATTTTACTGGTGTTTAGTCGACTATAAAAAAAAATTATAAAAAGAAAAGAGTTAAGGGAATGTTAAAGATTTTTTTTAAGCCCTACGTGTACGTCCTACAAGTGTGAGCCTTCGCAGTGAAGGCTTACGGAATTCCGACAGACAACTACAAGATTTTTGTGGACGCGGATGAGTCAAAATCACCCTTTTCTGGTTTTCTGGAGAAAAATAAAAGGTATTCTATTCGCTTTATAAAGTGGATTAAATGAAGTTGAAATCGCATGTACGAACGAAATCGTGCGTATATTGTTTGTGTTTATTTTCTCGTATATTTGTAGCTATATAAATATTAATCCAGTAATTTAATTACAAAATAATTTATTTATTTCTGTTGATGATAGAGTTAAGAGATAAAATATCATCATATTTTTTTAAATCAGCTGAATTTAATAATGATATGTAACCAAATTAAAACAAATGACTTTCAAGATACGTAAATATTTATTTGATAAAGTTTTTAAAAATATTTTATTTATAATTATTAATATACGCTTATTCATTATATTTTCAATTTTTTTCCATTCATAATTATTAATATACACTTATTCACCATATTTTCAATTTGATAATTATTAATACACATGAATTTAGATTCCTTTCATAGAAGGTCATCCAGTGTCCTACTTACACGTATTTCTTTGTAATGGATCAGAGATTATAAAATATTTTTAATTTATTAGATTAAAGACTAATTCTTCTCATCATAATGTATGACTATCATTGACTTGAGAAAATTTTATAAAAAAAATCAAACATAATTTTTTTAATTAAATAAATCATTCTTACTATGAATATAAGATATAATGACACCAATCATGGATTTACTTGCATGTATTTGAGTTCGGCTGTAATGATTTTGATTTTCTATTCAATCAAACTCTGAATATCATCAATCACGTGTAAATGCGCTCGGCTATTATTTATTAACCCCGAGTCTCAACCGCTGTTTTTGTAAGCATTAATTCATTTTTCTTACACATGCAATCTACTCCAATAGTTGAATATATCCATATTAATAGTATTTGTCTATACAATCGCTCCAATAAATGCCATAAAGTGGGTAATTTTATTGTATTTTTTTGGAGGGGGGAGGTTCATATATAGTAGATACATTCACCCCCTGAATTATAAACCATCTTAGCAGAACATGACCCGACATTTTTTTCAGTAACAATGACCCAAGCCCTACTAATTTCATGTTCTGACAATTCAGAGCATGTAACTATCAGCATACCTCCAAATGATTATTTAAAATTCCAAATTGTTCAACGACAATTCAACATCAATCTGTGTTTAAGTGAGCATCACAAAATTTTAGTCAAAAAATTAAACTGAGTAAAATAATTTGTATTTTTTTTATAAAAAAAACATCTTAAAAACAAGTATATGATAAAACAGCGTAAAATTTTCAGTCAGAGAAAATTATATTATTATTTTTAGTGATAGTTTTTCATTTTTAGAACAGACTTAATTTTAATTTATTGCAATCAAACACGCTTTTTTTTAATACAAAACAGCATTTCTCAAACACGCGTGTTTGAGAATTTGAATAACTCCCAAACACGCTCCTTACATACAGAACTGGGGATATGAAAAACAATATCATCGTTTCTTTTCTGTTATTCCTTAGTATATATTTCTGCCCCAACCAAATAATGGATTGTTTTCGTATACCATTGTGGGGGTAGATTTGCTACAAGATGCATTGCAATAGGTTTTTTACTTCCTTCTTCCAAGATTATTAAGCCATGTTGTAAGTTGACAGCGTATGCTGTGCATTGTGATAGCTAGAAGAAGCATGCTAACTTTTTAGTATGTTCGGGGACCAGCTGAAGCTTTCAGCCTTTCAGTGCTCTTCTAATTAGATTTGCATCATACCCGCAAGAATTGGATTATAAAGTCATTTGCTTGCGCAGATTAGAATTTGGCATAGTCCCTGCCGGTCTCCAAATAATGTTTCCTAGTTTGCCACAAAAATTCTTGTAAAACTGCAAAAGTACAAATACTATATGTTACTGTCAATTTATACGCATGCAAATATAAATACGTCTGCATATGACGCTGCATGATCGAATTAAATGTTGGGTAGCATGATCGAATTAATACATCAACTAAAAATAGATACAGCTATTGGCCGAGTGTTAATATAACCATTACAAAACCATTTGAGTATCAAAACAAGGATTGATGGAGCATATACATACATTGAAATTTAAGTTATTCAAAAGTTACATAATCACTTAAAAAGTCTTAACTGTCGTATATTAATCTTGACTATTTATAGAAAGATCTAATGGTTAATATTTGTCTCACTCTTACAGAAAAAGGCCGTCTTGGTTGATACTGCTAGACTTACCATTACCATCCTTTCAGGTTTCAACTGTTTTTAAGTACTTATTTTTCCTGTCCTTTTTCTATAAAAAAATTCTATTGAAATGATTTCCAGCTCATCATATCCTTAATCCATATTCAACAATTTCTCAACTTCAAAGCATAAATGCCATTTCATTTATTAGAAGAGGTTGAAAGTATTTTGAGAAATTGAAATGCAGATATATGTAAATACTGAAGCTAACCTTGTGGTAGTCAAAAGTATCCCCAGTGGCCTTCCGAACATCAACCATGAAAAGGGATGGCGCAACTTCAAACACCTTTTGAGAAAATAAATTGATGGTTTTAACCAAGACTTAAGCAGAAATAGAACTTTCGTATAAAAAATAAGAGGAATGCTTGGACCACAATTTCCAACACACTCTCTTCCGTTAGTTTGGAATTTATCGAAAACTACAAAATCAAGAGAGAAGTTCATTAAATATGATATGGGATCCGCAAAATTGTTATTTTCAATAAATTTCAACCAATAAGAGAAAGTGTGTTCAAAAGAGTGTGTTCCTAGCATTTCTCAAAAAATAATGAACACAACAAAAGCAAAAACAAACTACCTCCAAGACCACTGCAAATTGTCCAACCCTGTTTGCAGAAACGCCTTCAAGCCTCACCTACAAGACAAATTACTTTAAGGGAACTGGTAGGAGAAACTACACATTTCTTTTAAGAATCAAGTACAAAAATCTCTACCTAGTCTGAAGATTAGACAACCAAACAATCACCTATTTTGAATTAGCAATCCCTACTTAGGGATGTAATGTTATTGAAACAACAATTCTCATTTAAAATGTAAATCGGCTAATATGGCATAATACAATTTTTTTTTTTAGTGAATAATATGGCATAATAGATAATGCAGAGTAACTTAACAATAGCTAAAATGGAACAGCAAAAGTTACAAATAACAATGATCACATTGATATTTGATGACAATAGGATTACATGAATGTCTGCTCATAATTATGTGAAAAATGCCTGGTACATCACAACACCAGTTATTATCAAATTAAGCATCTTGAGCCTGTGTTATCCATTAAACATTTACAGTGTAAAGTAGACAAGTCGAGTTATACCTTGTAATTGCGAGAATGGACCTTAAGACCCATTGACTCTGCAACAGCTTCAATTGAAGAAATTATAACTTTTGCTGGTTTACGGGAGACAAAACGAGTTTGCCGCTTTACATAATCCTGTTAGAACAGCAAAAGAATATCAATTGGGGTAACGCATCAGACAACCTCGAAAAACATAGACTCTGAACCAACTTGCACCACTTCGATTCAAACTTGAAATCAGATGTCCTCTAATGCCCAACTAGGCAGGTGGAAGTATAAAAAGTTACATGGCAACCAGAGACATAAAGGAACCATGGGATTGTAGGTCAGGAAGATGAAAATAAAACAATACCTGATGCCTATCAAATAGTGGTGAAAGATTCAACCCTTGTGATAAAGCAATCATCTCAAATGCATTCATTATCAGAGGACCTCCCTCAGTAATTTCTGACCTTTCAGAAACATACTGGTCCTGTATAAATGCAAAAGTTGCCCATCTGATTAGTGGATGAAATGAATGTGACTGTCAGATAACTAACACAACAAAAATCTTAAAGGTAGTTGATTTTCCTTCCAACTGTTATATAATGTATAATTGGTACATAAAGAGGCAAAAAGTTTTGAAAATCCTAATTCCTTAAGAAGTGAAGAAAGTGAGCTTTTAAAGTCTTCAAAAATTTATATTTTTTAGCTGAATAAAAATATGAGTGACCAGTAACCACGGCAATTTTGTTTTTGTAATAGTATATATGTACTTTCCATAATCACGAGCAATATATTTTTGCATAACTGGATGCAGATATTTTGCATTATTCTGTATAAAGTGAAAGAACTAATTCATTACCCACAAGCATATAATTTTAATTTGCACATATCTTATCCTCCACCAGTAATTCAACAATGTATATATTGGCATTTTCAAGCCCAATAGTATCAAAATCACAGTCACAGTCTTAATAATTTTTTTCTCAACACATTTCCATGTTTCCATGTCCTTCACTTGATAAGTCACATCACATATTTGTATTTTGTACACTCACATTGTATTTGAAGCTATGGATAATTGGATATGTAAGAAAGGTTTAACACATACATTTGAAAAAAAAAATTTGTTTGTATAAATTAAACAGAACAAAAAACAACAGCAAACCTCAATATCATCAAAAACAGCCCGAACATCATCCAAATTCACTTGCTCATCTTCCCCGAGTTTGACAGGAAAATAGTTTTTCTTGAACCATGGATCTTTCCTTATTTCTTCAATTTTCACCCGCTGCACATATAATTATATTGGAATTAATTTAAAATAATTCATTAAATTCATAAGTATTTGCCAATAATCAGGCGTAAAATTTCCCAAGTGTAAATCTTTATACAACTATACTTAATTAGACAGTTGATAATATACTCCGACAGAACCATATGGTAGACAAAATCTATATATTAGAAAATGTATTTATTTTAGAATAGGCAAAAATCAAGAATCCTTACAGAACCATAAAAATATCAGGTGACTGCAATAATAGATCATAACTGACAGTGACATCTTTTAATGAGAATATAATTGATTATTGTCTCAATTTTGACTATTTTTCAATTTCTTTTGTTTCCTAAATAAGAAAAGGAGAAATAAAAAACAAAAAATACAAAAAAAATTATTATACCTGTTCACAGCACAATACATAGACTTGCATTAAGTGGTAGGAATAAACAAACTTATAATTATAAAAAATGTGTCAAGATAATCAGTGAGAAACACACTTCATATTATACCATAATGCATCTATGTCTGTACTAGAGACTGTAACAAAATAAGTCTGAAACAAATGGAAAGTTGTACTCACTGTTTTAGGATTAGGATCCAGAATTTTTTGTATGAATGACTTTGTGTCAGCAGAAAACCAGAATGGGCAAACAAATTCTGCAGCATTGATCTACGAGTTTAAATAAAAAGAAAAATCAGCAGCAACAAGTTAACAGATGGTTATCAATCTACATCACCAAATGGTCGAAAATGAACATTTCAGCACACACACAAAAGATTCCTCATGGTATCTAATACGAAAGACAAGAGGATCAAGTTTTGATAATGAGTGAAGAGCAAAAGTCAGAGGGATTATTATCACAATATCACTGGAATTAGATTATTACATCTAGATAAAGAACCAGAAGGCCTGACTTACCCCAGAGTCCAGGACTGTTGCCCCTTTGAGGGAAGGGGGGAACCCTATTTTTCAGCCCCAATACTCAGCTATAGTCCTGAATAATACAAAACAGAATCCCTTCCCCCACTCACTCCCACTAAAACCTATGCACACTACTGCTGCCTCACCTTATCAAATTCTCTCTATTCTTGACTACATTCAGTCCCACAGAATTTCTTTCTGACATTTACCTTTCCAATATCAGGTTCTAAACAAGTTTTCATTTAAGAAGAACCACAAGATAATAAGAAGGAACATAAGAACAATGCATCTCACCCTTTCATATTATATAATACAGCATATAAACAACTATTAAAGCAAGGATGGCACAACAAAGAAAGATGGTGGTCACTGAAATTTTTTCTTCATTTTTGGCAATTTTACTGTCACCACCAAAACTATGTGTAGACTTAGTAGTTCATTTTTATGTTATGTATATAGTTATTAAGGTTATTCATGTAAGATATTGTTATTAATATTTTAATTACTAGATTTGTTTCGTATTATTTCTGGAGACTATTTTTTCTATATTAGGATTAATTCAAGATCTAAAATGTAAATAAAGCTCCAAAGTAGTTAAAAATGGTGTTCCACCAGTCTTCTTTTCTGTTACATTCACTACCTACATCTTTCGCACTTCTTTCTAGCTCTTTCAACGTTCAAGTCTTTTCTTCAAGATTATAAGGAAAAGGTAGAATACCCTTCTATACAGTGTTGGAAGGTCTGCCTCCTCAAAAGGAAGATATCCAGCCATTAGAACATATAGGATGACTCCACATGACCAAACATCAGCTGCTGCACCATCATATCCTCTATTGCTGAGTACCTGCAAAAGATCATTTCAGTGAGAAACCGAAGCAAATAATGGTAAGTGAACATTATTGCACTAGGGCGAAAAAAATCAAATTTATACTAACTCATAATCAAATCACTTGGAGAAACATGCAACTTGCCACAACCAAAATTGCTACCTAGAATAACTATCTTGCCTTGTGCATATAATTAAATACATCAATGTCATGAAATGAGAATAGTGCAATAATTATTAACTCAATCATATGAAATATATAAATGATGAACCGAGCTGAAGATGACTCTTGTGCCAACTTCCAAGACAAGGGTTTACCGGTAAGGTATAATATCTACTCCTATAGTCCTATATAACACTACTTTAACTTTAAAGTGGATTAATTTCTTATTTTACTGTCCCTCAAAGAATGACATGTTATTCTTAATTTCTCTTTTTTAAATACTGAGTTTAAATTATATTCTAATGTAGTTGTACATATCCTCGTTTTCAGTTTTGAATATCTTCACTGTTAATCTATATATTTTAAGATTCCTGCTGAATTTAGAGAAAAACAGAAAAATGTAATGCAGAGGACACTAAACTTAATACTATTGATCTATTTCATCACCAGTGATTTTTCTAAAAGACCATAACGAAACTTGATATGAAGAATTATATCGGACCGTTAATCTAAGCCAAGTAGCCCATCACCAAAAGGAAAAGGAGCAAAAGTTCAAGGCAATATTTGAGAATGACATTAGAGATGTGTATAACCAATTTTACCTCAGGGGCAACATAGTTTGGGGTCCCACAAGTGGTGTGAAGAAGGTCAGCACCCTATAAAAAAGAAAGACGGAGAGGAAAAGATGGAAGATATTAGTCTGCAGCTTCTGCTATTTCCAAAAATCATTATCCAGAGACAAAGCAAAGACAAGATGACAAGTGTGATGAAACCAATCATTATCTCCAATTTTACAAGTATATTCTTACCTGTTTAGTCAATGCACTCAATCCAAAGTCAGAAACCTTCAAATTTCCGTAAGCATCAAGAAGAAGATTTTCAGGCTATCAAAAGGGAAGAAAGCAAATTGATCAAGACAAACACAAAATGGTTAAAAGTTAAAACATTTACTATAGCAAAAACATATATAACACACACATAATATTGTCTTTCACCTTCAAGTCTCTATGGTACACACCCTTTCTATGACAATGATCAACTGCGTCTATAAGTTGTTGAAAGTAGTGCCTAGATTCATTTTCAGAAAGCTTTCCCAGCTGAACCTACCGATTCAGAAGCGGTGAAATTGTAACATAAGTAACAAATAAAATCAAATCATTAACAATAGTTTGTTAGCATCTCAACAACAATTGCTAATTTAAATGGTCAGACTTGGGAATTATCAATGTTCAGAAGAATTAACCTCTAACATATTCCATAATATATAAACATCAAAACTTACAATTTTATCATATAGTTCCCCTCCCATTACAAATTCAAGGATTATGTAGATCTTGGTCTGGCTAGCCAAAACCTAAAATTTGAAAACAATGTGAGAAATAGAAAAGAAAGAAATATGGTATAATTCCTGGCATATTAGGATATCTAAACATACCTCGTGCAATCTAACTATATTAGGATGCCTGACAATCTTCATAATGGATATCTCTCTTTTAATCTATAACACAGTTCATGTTAGAAAAGCTAATAGCAAAAGATGGAAAGAATTACAATAGGCATTCAGTACAGCAAACTGCATGATTATTCTGCCATAAATGCACAAGCAAGCACATAGGATTAGAAGCAGAACCTTGACTGCAAATTTCAAACTATTATAGTAAAAATATAAATACAATAATAATAACAACAATATTATTATCATTATATTACTTGTCTTTGTTTAAATAGGCCACTCTGTTAGGCCTAAAAGGCATCTAAAGCTTGAACTTTTTTACTAAATAGGCTTTTAATAAGACCTTCATTTGCCTTATTTTGCAAATAGGATTGGTCTAAACCGGATGTAGACTAAGCCATTGGCCTCAAAATCATGTCTCCCACTAGCAACCTGACATACTTCCACCCCTAACAACATGATCTAGCTCATCAAATTTTTATCTCTAGATTTTTTTAATTTGATTATTGTATTTTGGATAACAAATGAAGAATTAACTACTAGAATTTGTATGAACACCAAACAAAACATGACTCGTAAAGCCTATAAAGAATATATTTGTAATTGAAACATGAGTTAGTTACTTTTAGAGAAGAGCAAAAGAGAAAAAGGTGGACCTGTTCAACCATTCTGTGCTGGAGAATGGTGGTCTTAGCCATGACTTTAATAGCCACGCTCTCCCCTGTCTCCGAGTTTCTTGCGAACTTAACCTTGGCGAAGGTGCCTTCGCCAATAGTCCGACCCACCTCATACTTGCCGATCTTTCTCCTCACCTTCTTCATGGTTTTTCAACGATCATTCATTTGCAATTCAGAGAAGATAACCTAGTAGAAACACAACTGAGTCCCAATAAAGCGAAGCCGAACTCTGTTCAGCAGTATTCTGGAACTGGAAGCTGGTTCTCCAACACCGAACTACGCTTACCAAGAGTAAAAAAAAGGAATGAAAGATCGCAATTGCAAAGAGTTGAAATGAGAAGAAGAATAGGAATTTTATTCTAGAATTGGAGTTAAGGTAAGCTCCTCCCAAAAAGAATAAGATAAGATGGTGTGTCTATGTATGGCAACAAGTTGCCAATGTCACCATCATCTTACGCTTCTTTTTAGCCCATACAAGAAAACTTTATACTTATGCCTACTCTTTATTACCGTTAATTAAAAGTTCCTGCATAAATTTATCTTCTTTATGTACTTAATATAATAATTAAAGAAAATATTAATTTTACCTAAGAAATTAAAACCACAGTGTTCCCCACTTATTATTCAATCAACTTAACAAAATTATGCATTTTGTGCTTTAATTTTAAATATTTGATGAAATAAACTTTCATAGAGTACCAATTTTAACAATTACAATAAAAACTGTTTTAACATTTGTTGCACAGTGTTGTTAAGTTAGAAAACTGCCAGTTTTGAAGTAATTTAATTAACTATCACCTTTTATGAGAATAGTTTTTTTTTTCTTTTCTGAAGAGCTTTGTATGAGTTCTATGAAAAAATAGAAGAAAAAAAATAACTATTTCTCTAATTAAATGAGAGGTTTCACTTTTATTTATACTTATTTGAATAATCTAGTGCATTTAAAACGAGTATAATATACTCCCCTTTGATTTCAGATATAAGGAAAAAAGAAAACATGACATATTTAATTGTATTAATTTTAATAAAAAAAGATATTTTTTTAACTTATTTTTCATTGGAATTTGATATCAAAAGATAACAAAAAGTTATTTAAATCAAGACATCAATTAAATGAATGATATTTTACCTACACTACAATTAAATAAGATAAAATTAGTTGAAATTTTCTTTGAGAAAAAAAAATTATTTTCTTCTTATATTTAAGACTAAATAAAATATATGGGAGTCGTTTCCAAAGCAACTTAAAGTTACTCCAGCGTGAAAATGTGGCTCATAAACAGAAATCCAAACAGGCTAAAAATTAAAAATAAGTGTATCCGTAGAGTATTGGTTAAAAAAATATTAAAATACACAAAATTATTTTATCAATGAATTTATTTTAGGTTCTTTTGTAATTTTGATAATAAATATTTGTGTCTTAATATCCTTAAAACAGGCGTTAACAACATAAGGAAGAAGGATGATAAGTTATGGGTGTTATGCAATCTAACGTGAAAGGCAAAGGTAGCGTCCTTTTCTTCTATTTTGCAACTCTGGCCTTGTTGAATCCTATCCATGGGCTTGAAAGTGGAAAGCCGAAAGCGTTAATGCGTTATCATTTGATGATAAAGAAAAAAGTCCGAAGCAGAGCAAAAAACTTTTACATATGGTTCATCTGTTTTGCTGCTTTTGCAGAAAAGAAATTAATTATTGTCCCCTCTATTCCTTCTGCGGATCAGATTTCGAAACATATAAACGCCATCAATTATAGTATTAATCAAACTAACCTATCATTCCATCCCCGGCACCAAATAATTTTGTTCAAGGTATTTTTAGTATTTGAGATTAAGAACTCCCCCTTAAGCTAAAATAGGCCACATGTTAACCATCACCACGTTTTTCTCTTATCCAACTATGTTAGATAACAGAATAAAATGTATTTTTTGGCTCAATGTAGTAAGGGATTAGTTTATCATAACATAATAAACCAATATTTGAATTCTTTTTTTTAAAAAGTGCCCATTTTAATATTCAATCTCTCTAACAAAATTACTTTTGAAAAAAATACTAAGACACAAAAAAAATATTTATTTTATTTTATATTTACATTGATAGCGCTTCTAATTTATTCTTATGATATGTATTATGCTTTTATAATTTTTTTATATTATCTTTTTAAGTATTAAAAGAATTCTTATTTAAAGATTTATAGTTTTAAGTTTAAGGTCAACATTGTGTACTATCTAATTATTTTAGTTTTAATTGTACATTGACATATATAATTTTAATTGTGATTCATCTACATACTTTTTTTTTACCCAAGTTAATCATTTTTTTATTTAAATCAAGTAAACTTATTCTTGTGATCAATTTTCATCTGCATACTTCTTTAAACTATAATGTCATATCTTATGCAATAATTTAAATTTTATCATTTTTCACTGAAGTTAAATGATTTATTTCTTTGATTGAATTTTTAAAGTATATATTTTTTTAATTTGTGGATGACATATGTAATTTTATAGTGATTTAAAATATTAACATCAAAAATTTATTATTCAAATTTTTAAATGAGATAATTTTATATGATATCAATCTTTTCTTTAACATATGTAATTTTATAGTGATTTAAAATATTAAACATCAAAATTTTATTTTATTTTATATTATGTTAATTTATTCTATATTTTTAAAACAAAGACAACAAGAACTCCAATATTGCAGAGGTAAAACACAACATATAAAGGGATGTTAAAAATGTATATTTATTGAAAATAATGAAGTTTACTTTTAATATGCTTATATCTTCATCTTTCGCACAAAGGAGCCATGCACACAAAATGTCAGAAAAAAAAAATTATAATCTGTCAAAACTCAAGTACAATGCATGCAAAAACAACACCTTAGAACGTGACAAAAATCAATAAACAACAAAATTAAAGAACAATACGTGAAACTAACAAACAAAACCCAAGTGCACTTCAATGAAAAGGTCAACGAATAAAAAAAAAATACAACTCACTAAGAGTGAAATAAGTATTAGAACTGAAAAAACATGTATTAGACCATCATTATTTAAAAGGTCATCAAAATTTTTCGAAGACAAATTGAATTATTTATCTTTATTTTTATTTTAAAATATAATTAATTAAATTTCATTCATTATTTTAATTGAATCAAAATTAAAATTTGAATTCTACGTTCTTATAAGTTGACTTTTATTGGTTAAATTAATTTTTTAATCCTTTAATTTATTTTTTAGATTCGATTTAGTTCTCTAATTTTTTTTAAGTTGAATTTGATTCTTTAATTTTTTTAATTGATTTAATTTGGTCCTTTTAAGAACCACACTTTGTGGTGATTTAAAACCGTTAGGAAATAGTTTTAAACCGCCATAAAATGCATATCTCTAAAAAAATAAATTAGTTTAAAAAATTAGAGGATTAAATTGAAAAAAAAAGTAGTATCAAATTGACTCAATTTTAAAAATTAGAGGATCAAATTAAAAGAAAAAAATAAAGGATCAAATTGAACCTAAATAATAAATTAGAAGACTAAAAAACTAATTTAACCTTTTTTATTTTGGTTCTTGTAAGTTTTTCTTTTTAATTTTTAATCTTTATAAATTTATATTTTTTATTTGTAGTTTTTATCATAGTCACCATTATAAAAATAGGTTAATGTTGACGTCATAGTAACTATAAAAAAACTTTACATAGACTAAAAATAAATATGATAGTATTAGAGTTTTGATTCAATTTAACTCATGTATAAATTTACTATATTTTCTTTTATCAAAAAATTTTATTTCATTTTTTAAGTTTATTAATTTAGAATTTGGTAGACATCTTTGTACTAAAAAATATACTAAAATTACAAAATACAGAATTTGGTATTGATAAGGATGCCTTAAAAATACAACATAGAATTTTGATAACGGAAATGTAAGATTTTCTTTTGCAAAGGTTGACAGACATTTCTAAAGATCTCTCAAAAAATATAGTTAGGTTATTGAAAGATATGAGATAAT